>NC_086178.1:68166225-68541225 GCF_023053635.1 Elgaria multicarinata webbii
AGAGCTTGGAAACAAAACACCATAACTGAAGACATCGGCTCTATGTTCTCTGCTGGAGGAAAATAAAATGTTAAAATAAACTCAGTAAAAATAGGTACAATTTTAACCAAGTATTTTTTAAAAACCAGTTTATTCGATATATTAGCGACAGGCAAAAAAGGGAGGCTTAATATTTACACAAACTGTATAAATAATCCTAGAACATTATCCCAGACTCAGAAACATACATAGGACAATATCCAGTAACACAGCCGTGGGTCTCTCAATCGACATAGACTGGGTCACTTATCTCCGCATGAATACACAGGGACTGTCTGGGTGCATCATGTGAGAAGGTTTTGTGTGTGTATTGGTGGGGCTTCTTCTTCTTTTGTATATTTGAACTGGCACTGATCAGACCCTCCAATATGATTCATTATTTTCTTGACATCCATCCGTCCATCCCACCGCCTGACTAAAATATGAGATCTTCTCACTCAGCCCTCTTATGTTTCACTGCCAAAATACTCATCCCCCCCAAACACACACTTTCATGCAAGTAAGGCTTCAACAAGGCAGATTTTAGTCCTGAGCTAGAATATCGGAAAGGTTTACCTGAATCATACTTGAGAGATGTTTGCCTGTTCTTTTTTTTTTTTTTTTAAAAAAAACAGCTTTTGACAAGACACATTGGGTGTATACAGTTGACCATCTTTACCACAATATTTTTTACCACTACTGCATCCCTATCTTATCCTAAAGCACTCTTTACCACTTGGTATAGATGAGCACCTAGTCACCTGAACAGCAAGATACATGATCACTAGCCCAATCATCATCTGTGTCTGTGCTTTTCACCCACTGTCTCCATCATCCAGTCTGGAACTTTTTCACCCATTGTTCTCAAAGTACGAGGTCAGTCCAACTTTGAGGGGTGGGTGGTTGTTAGGAAAGGCATGGCATCCTCTCTCAACTCTTTTCCTGCTCAGTTCAGGTAAAACAGGTATGCACTACCTTTTTGGTCTTGAGGGCTGCATGTGATGCTGGTTCTGGGGCTGCACATCCACGTACATATACACATGAGGGATGTACAGATTTGGTTAAATTTGCTCCATCTGTGTTATGCAGTTTGTCCTTTGTTCCATCAGCTGCTCATTGATGGAATTGGATTTTCTGTATGAGAATTTTGTTCATTTGCAAATTAACCAAATTGCTCAAATCTCCCCAAAAGTAAAAAAGAAAGAAAGAAGGAAACAGGTTTTCAAGTCTGCACAATCCATCTGACTCAGAAAAAAAAACAGTCCACTGTCAAATCCGCAGGTTAGTTTCATAGAAATTTGAACTCATTTGGATCTATTGCAGATTTCTTCAACATCCTGGAACACACACACATATACACATTCACATATGCAATCATCCCAGCAATCTTGATATAGATTGCTCTTTCCTTGTTGCTAGCCTTCCCTCCAGCTGCTCTTCCAGAGTACCTTATACAGACTATTCTTTCATAGCTTTTGCTACCAACAAGTGGTCTGTATCAGGATTTCTGGGGAGGGAAATGTGGTGTGGGGGCAGGGCATCTCTCTCTCTCTCTCTCTCTCTCTCTCTCTCTCTCTCTCTCTCTCTCTGTGTGTGTGTGTGTGTGTGTGTGTGTGACAATTCAGGCCTTGTGGGGCATGTGTTGCATTTCCTGAGTTAAGGAACTACAGGTTTCACGACCCTCTAATTGTAGTGTTGATCAATGGTGCTGGGGGTCATTGGCACATCCATTCGCTTTACCTGAACTGACTACTTCCGCTTTGCTTTTGCATCGGAGAAGTGCAAACACTTTGCATCTTTAAGTAAAAAGGTAACATTTGAAATCCACTGTCTGTCCTTTAGTAGTTTGCACTATTGCCTGGTTTGGAGATGAAGTGGGGGAATCTTCCTGATAATAAATGGAAACATGTAAGCATCTTGTACTACTTCCAACATCTTTTGACAACAAATGGTTCCCATACTGCTAGCAGTACCATTTAAAACTGCAGTTCTTCATCATAGACCACTCTTGCATGGCCGTTTTGAGTGGGGACCAAAGTACACACAATGTTTTGTGTCAAACCTGAGTAGTGTGGCTAGATTTCACATCATATCAGCTGTCCTGCAGGGCAAGATCAGGCCCAAGAAAGAAGTGCTGAAGCAGCAGGGGAGCTATCCAGCCAAAGAGTTAGATTACTAGCTCACAAGAAGCAGAGCAGAAGGAGCATACTGAGCATGCTTTGACCCTTATATCTGCATCCTGAGTACAGCTCAAGGATGGGAGGCCTCATGCTGCCAGGTGTGCATTGAGCCTCCTGGTTTGAGCTTCAACTCAGGCTCATAGCCATTTTTGTTCTTGGGGTCAAGAGGTTGATGGTGGTGGTATGGAACTGGGAGGGGGGCAATCATGGGGCAATGAATCCCCTAACTACAGATTCCTTGGATCTGCTGTCTTCCTCAGTGGCAGCCTTAGGATGCCCACCAGAGTATGTGAACTTCCCTTAGTCCTCATATGTGCTATGGCCGGATGAGATCCTCCTCCTTCTCTGACCATGTCTCACCTGTTTCTGAGTTTGCATATGGGCTGGTCCCAACTTGGGCTCCACAATCGTTATGTATGGGAGTCTTCATACCATGTTCCATAGTTATTGTTTGACTTAAGTTTCTCGTCTTCACAAAGGCATCAAAGCTTTCATGCACTTCAAATTTATTTCCCCCTTTTTCAATATTTTTAATAATTGAATCATCATTTTAGTAACCAAACCCAATGAATAAGACATTTGAACAACAATATGCCCCCCCTTCCATAAGAAGTTAGGGGTATTCAGAAATGTCAGGTTCAATATCTGGACATCTGCAACAAAGTAATTTCATCTTATAGTCTCCTCTTCTTCACTAAAGCTGAAGAAGGGGATACAAGGCAAGAAAACTTTATTTGCTGGTGTGACACAGGATAAGAGAAGTCTACATTTACAATATATTCTTGGTTTTGACCTGTGGCTCTGGAGCTGTGAGAATTTACCTTTAATTGACTCATTCTTCAAATGGGCACTTCATAGAGTTCAATATACTTCCTAATGACTTGTAAGAGACTGCAAAAGCAGGGTTAGCAAGAGAAATTGCCCATGGTGATAGTTATTAAAAATCTGTGGAGGATTTCAGGGCAGTTTGGGCTTATCTTGCTTTTTGACAGAGGGACATAAGCGTGTGGGGGAACTGGGCAGCACGTCAAGAAGTGACATTGATCATGGATAAATGCAAGGTATTACACAGTGGCTGCAATGTGCTACATTAGTGAAATAATCGGATGGCCTCTGAACATTCAGGACTCTCAGAGGGAAAGGGAAATGCTGCAGATATCATCAGTGCCACTTTCTTCTGAATCTGTGTCTGCAGGGTTTTATTTTATTTTAAATGCCACAAAAGGATTTATTGGGATACTAGAAAAAAGGGGGTCTTAGAGAAATGTAAAGCATGTCCCTGAAAGAGAAGTGTGGTAGGAATCTCCCCTCCCATTAATGCCATGTTCCATGTGGGTCACTTGCCTTGTAAGGTATATTTATTGGCAGTCTGAAAAGCTCCTGGAAACAGTGATGAAAATGACTGATTATAGGTGTGGTAGGATGTATGTACAAAGAAAGATTGTGAAGCGTAGAATTATTTTGCTTGGTATGAGTGAATTAGAGAAGGCCTGATGGTGGCAATCAGGCTCCCGTAAGTGTACATTGGACAGTGGACACTTCCCCTTTCTCCTTCTTAACATAATATGGGAATAAATTCCAGGTTGAATTAAAAGGGAGTAAAATATACATTGGAAAAAGGTGCACTTTCCCCGAATATATTACAGGACTTGCTTCCATGCAATTCCACTGCAACTGTTATAATTTAAAAAATGAGCTGCATAATGCTATGGTTGTTTAATCAAGCAGGATTCTGACGTAAGTTAGAAACTATCTTATAACACTGTACATTAATTGATTGCACAAGACAGAAAAGAATTGTCACCTCAAACTATGTGCATAATTTCTCAAGAATTGATCGTGTTTTGTTTTTAATACAAGACACACTGAAACCGTCTCTGAGTTCAGAACTCTTCTGGAAACCCCACAGCCTGACTTAGAGACCACCTGATAGGCCTCGTCTGAAACCCAGTGCCCTCCATATGTTCTGGACTTCAATTCCCATCAGCTGCAGACAGCATGGCCAATAGCTAGGAATGGTGGGAGTTGAAGTCCAAAACAACTGGAAGGCTGTTTAAGGCATGACTGGAGTTTTGCCTAGCATTATCATTTCCTGTGCGAACTCATATGTCCTTTGGTCAAGTCCATCCCACTGCTGGACATATCTGCAGCCAGAAAGCAAGGAATTGTCTACTAGAGCCTTCCTTCCCAGCTCTACAATTTTCCATGCCTACTTGCTGAAGGGCTGCCATTTAACTTTCTTTGCAGGTAGTGATCCCTTGCATGGTCTTCAATTACAGAACATATATAGGCTCTAAATCAGACTCAGAATCTGTACCACATTGAACCAAGCTGGCAACTAGTCTTTGAATTACATGGTCTACCTTCTACAACCCATTCATGAAAACCTTTTCTGCATTCCTTATTCACTCATTCCTGACAGCTTGATAACCTACCTGAGTGAATTCCACTATAACACAATATAGAATGCTGTCTGCTACTGGAAAACCTGGAACAAGTAAACAAGATCAATAGATCGATAGATAATAGATAGAAAGATTATAGAACACCTTTCATCATAAAACCAATACAACAAATATCCAAAATTAAACAAAGCTGGAACTAAAATTCAATGTCTAGGAATGCTTGCAAGAATAGTACTGTAGGTCTCTATGGGGAGGTCATTCCACAGTATGGGGGCCACCACATTTAAGGCCTTCCTTCAATTCACCATAAGATGCTTCTCTGCCAAATGTAGCATGACTAGCAGGGTTGTTGCTGTAGTCTATATGGATGTAGGTACTCTGTCAGATAGCCTGGCCCCAAGCTAGTTATATCCTTACACATCAACAACAAAACCTTAAACTCAGCTTTCAGCACTGATGTAATATGTGCATGGTAGGATGTTCCACTAAGCATCTTAGCTGTTGCATTTTACATTAGCTTCAATTTCCAAACACTCTCCAAGGGCGGCCCCACATAGCATACATGGCAATAATCCAATCCAGAGGTTACTATTGCATGTGTCACTGTGGTAAAACTCTCTCCATCCAGGAATAGGCATAACAGGTGCACCCGCCAAACCTTGTAAACAGCGCCCCTAGCAACCAAGACCACATGAGCATCTAGTGACAAAGATGGATCAAGAAGCACCCCTAAATTAAGAACCCGCTCCTTTAAGGAGAATGCAATCCCAAGAAGAATAAGGAAATTACTAGGGGTGTGCACGGACCCCCCGATCCGCTTCTCTTCCAGATCTGCAACTTCCAGATCAGGTCCGCTCCGCTCCGCCTATAGTCCGCTCCAGTTCGCTGCGAAGCTCCGGATCCGGATCAGAGCTCCCCTTTTCCCCCCCATAGGCTTGCATTGAAATCCAAAAAAGCCTACAACTTTTTTTCTGTTAATGTTAGAAACCTCAAATTCGGCACCATGACACCCCATGCACGTATACACATGCATGCCAAAACTCAAGCCAATCCAAGCCTCCCCTGATTTTTGGGGAATTTTTGAAAATCGGACACCCCATTTTCAGACATGGACTTTTCTCCGACATTTTGACAGATAAAAACTTGGAAGCAGGCACATCCACATTCATGGCAAGTTTCAAGCAAATTCCATCATCCCCTGATTTTGGGGGGGCTTTAACCTCTAATGCAGCACCCCTAACCCCAGTTCACACACCCCTTTCTATATCTCTGTCAATTTTCACGTTAGAAACCTCAAACTCAGCACCATGACACCTCATGCACGTATACACATGCATGCCAAGACTCAAGCCAATCCAAGCCTCCCCTGATTTTGGGGGATTTTTTGAAAATCGGACACCCCAGTATCTCAGGGATTTAAAGCTGCAGACAGCTCAATGGGGCCATTTCAAAGGAAATCCCAACATGCCATGAATTGGGGAGTAGATAACCCTAAATATGAATCTTCTTCCACACTTGAAAAATTGATTTGGAACTTCAAAAAGTCTAAGTGAGCGCAGGAAGGACTTATCCCCTGAGTCAAAGTAAGACACACACAAACCATCCCTGCGAGGCGGGCAGGGGAGGAGGGAGGGAAGGCAGGCAGGCAGCAGACATTTCTGGGGGCACAAGGAAGTGTGGCAAGGATGACTTGTTTCTTTCTAAGCCAGCAGTAACGCATTGAGGCGAGCACAGAGGAGGACGACTGGGAGCAAGCATGCCGGAGGCTGCTGGGCATGAACCACAAAGTCCATCTCCCAGGCACCAGGTGGGCAGAGAGGCAGGCAGAGATATGCCATAAATCTATGGGGGAGTCAGTCCCGGCAGATGCCCCACCACAGCAGCATCCCGGGGGGGAAGGCAGGCAGGCAGGCAGGCAGGCAGGCAGGCAGGCAGCAGACATTTCTGGGGGCACAAGGAAGTGAGCCAAGGATTGTTTCAAAGCCAGTAATGCAAACCATCCCTGTGAGGCAGGAGCAGCACAGAGAGATGCCTTTTCTTTTGCATCTCATAACTAGGAGGCTAGGAGGATAAGAAAAAAGCTTTGTGATCCTTGCTTCAGAGTTGATTGACTGCACTGTGATCACAGCCATTATTAAACAACAACAACAACAACAATAGTAATGTTAATAATAGCAGTACTAATTAATATTAATAGCAATAACAACAACAACAACAACAACAACAACAAGGAGTTGAACCACAATGAAAGCCTGCCTGACTTCACTGAAGAGGAAAAATCAGGAGAGCTTGGGCTATGGGGTGTGTGTGTATGTATACATAACAAACAAAGGAGGGGTGGAATTAAAAGCAGCAGTGTTGGTGAACAAACAAGAAGAATTTTTTTTAAAAGGCTATGTCTGTCTTTTACCAGTAAGAGGAAAGTGGACGTGCCCAGGGGGAGGGGGATATGCCAATTTTTGACTGGCCCTAAGTAAGTACCAGTCTTTAAGAAGCTACCTGTCACTTCAACTCATGACAGGCGTTAGTCTCCACTGGTTACTCTTTGGAGGGCTCTGATGATCCTCCAAGGAGTGCACTGGGCACATCCACATGCCCTAGGGGATCTCATCCCCTTGCACCACATCTATTCAGTTGTTCACCAAGGTTAGGGTGGGTAGCAGTGCTGTGTTTCCTATCTGTTAATTATTTGTTTAGTATGTGATTCAGGTTGTATTTGTGCATTTGGTGGGGCTACTGTTTTAAAAAACACTGGGAAAAGTCCGTTCAGACTAAGAAAGAGAAGTTTCCCAGTATCCCAAGTTACTAAGTATCCCGTTTTGCCTATCCCCTCCTCCAACTTTGGGATTGGAGGATGCTTCATCAGGTGATCATGACTTGGAGTTGAATCTGCCTCTCAGCACTTCAAAAAGGTACCTCTCCCACTTTTTTTACCCTATTTCCCCAAAAATTATAGCAAGCAAACCGCACCACGCAGAGCACTGAGAGTAGGCTCAAAATGACTCCCAGCCATGACTCTCTAAGCACACGAAATTTCAGAAAGATAGCTTTAAAAACAACACAGTTATCCCCTAATCTTTTCCGCAATGCAATCCTATGGGCGAAATTATCCAAAATGGTGGGCGGATCGCTCCACGAAAAGAGAAGCGCTCCGCCTATGGCCGCTTCTCTTTGCCATGCTTCTCCAGGACCCCGGTTCACTTCTACTCCGCCTCTGGGCAAGGCGGATCAGGCCAATTCATTACCCAGCTCTCAAATCCGAGAACTACTCAGCCACAAGGCTCTGGTGTTACCAAGATTCTGATTCAGCTTGTTGGCTCTCATCCAACCCATCACAGCATCCAGACACCAGGTCAGAATCTGCACACCTGATTCAGATGTAATAGAGAAACAGAGCTGGGTGTCATCAGCATATTGATTGCCCAGTGTTCCAAATCCCCAAATAGCACTACATGAAGTACTGATATATATAGCTCATGTATAGTTTTCTGCTACACCAATCATTTTTGAAAGCAAACATTAAACGAGGAGGAGGTTATTTGATTGCTGGGCATCATGCAAGGCATTTGTTTGCTCTCTCAAATAAAAGATCCTGAACTTTAACTTTCATAGAAAAGGCCTCTTTCTCAATACAACACCATCTCTGCTTAGTTTACCTGCTTATTCTCAGACTGCATTGATTCCCCCCCCCCCCCGTTTCATTGAATGTTCACAAGATTTCCTAAACAGAAGCTTTTCTTGTGTGGAATGCATGTTTTGCCTGAACTAAGATTTGTTAACCTTCAGGGCACAAATGTTTTTCACCTTGAGAAGGCGTGGTTACTTAAGTTAGGTGATGACTACATTTTTTGTTTGTTGCTGAAGGGGAAAACATAATGGATTTGAAAGTAGGATCTACATTCCTGGAGGCATGCAATTGGCACAATGTAGAAATGTTAAACGTTTGTAAGCTTTCAAGTTTTAACAGATCAATACTTTAATCAGGTTAAACCAGGGACAGATTATAGGGGTCCCCATCTGCCCACCCCCCACCTGAGAATTGAAGATGGTTGGAAAGAGAGCTGGCTGCTTGTGATGTATATACTGATTGCACTTTCTATTCTGGAAATAGGAGTACTTCCAGACTGAGGCGGGGTGGGTGGGGGCACTAACCAGTCATTGTCCATCTGCTACAACAAACTACATGCAGGATTGCAACTGACATTCCACTTTCACTGAGTAAGTAGAACTATAGATTAGTTCTTCTTAGAATAGATGCACTGAAATCAATGGGACTTAAGGTAATCATGACTAGCTTCAGTCTCATTGATTTCAGTGGGTCTACTTTAAGTAGGACTTAATCTGGATCCAACCCTTTGTAGGTTTGTGGTTTGTTTGTTTTTTAAAAAATAGATACTATATTATATTTTGTAAACTACCCTGGCACCAGATAAATGGTGATATATAAATATTTAAAATTAATAACTAAACAGCCATGTGGGCAGGAGAGATGCATCTGGACAGGCCATTTAATAAGCCTATTTATTTTAATTTAACAAACATTTGCACTAAAATGTTTTTTGCTTACATTTAAAAATATTATTAAATTTTCACACAATAGTTCTTAATTGCAGTTGATTGCAGGTTTGTTTAATTTTTTGTAGTTGCAAAAGACTGGCTTGTAGGTTTGTTTAATTTCTTTGCTGGAAGGGGAACACTGATTCTTCATTGTTCCCAGCCTTTTGCAAAGAACTTAAACAAACCTACAATCAATTACAATTAAGTGCTCTTGCACGACAATTAGGGTTTGTTTTTGTTTTTTTAAAAAAACATGTAAGCAAAATAAGCCTTTTAGTCCAAATGAAAACTTAAATATATATATATCGACACACTTCTACAATGGTGCTGGCTAGAAAGGGAATAATGAAGATGCGCCAAACTCAAGAGGCATAGAGATAAGGCTCAACCACTCAAAATGTCACAGTATACCTCACAGCCACATCTCTTCATAAGGTGGCGACTTATTAAAAAAGGCTAAATGCATCACCAAAAATGGGATAAAATATTTGCATAAATATTTGATATCTATAGATGCAAGTTTGGAAAGAAGTACTATCATCTTAATTGAAATGCAATGTGTTTCACTATAGTGGGGAAGACTTAGCACAAAGGCAGAAAACTGTGCCTGCAGAAATTGCACTGATATTCTGTTCTTTCCCCAAAAAATATGGGTTTGTGAGCTCCCTCAAAACACAGGCGAGCAACAATTCATTAACAATGTCATGCAGATACGCCATAAAACAAAGAGTGACAATTCCAGAACAAACATCTATTTATTTGTTTGCTGAAAGCCATTCATCCTGCTTTTAGCCAAAAAGGCTTCCAACGGAGCTTGCCGAAACAAAACAAAACTGTCCCTTCCTGTAGGCTTACAATCTAAATGATATAATACAAAAGGAAAAATGGGCAGAGTCTGAAGAGGAAAAAAGCCAATACTGCCACCAATTCATACAAGTTAAATAGCAGATCTGATTATGTCTTGCTGTCATGGGAGCAGTTATGGGACAGGAGGAGCACAATGGAGCTGGACTCTCCCCACAGTCAATGGAGGGCCCTCTTTCCCATCCCTCCCTCTGCTGCAGAGTGATGGTATGGCTGGTGCTAGGGCACAGTTGAAGGAGGGAAGACGTGATGGAGCTAGTCTTTCAGCAGAATAGAGTGGCAGTACCCCCAGGTTTTGTGGGTCTTTATATTGTTCTTAAAACTTGTAAAACCTGTTTGGCTAGAAGTGACAGCAGGACAAAAGAAATACATTTGCACATGGTGGGAAGTGCTGGATCTCACAAACAACATTTAACTGTCTTCATGTCTCTTCTTAAAAAATCTATTGTCTGTCTCAAGCCTAAAATAAATATTACAGTAACTCAATGCTGTTGTTCTAAAGCACTTTATATATAAAAATCATTAAAGCTTACCATCTCATTGACCCTCACAGCAACACTGTATGGAAAGATAGTCTGAGAGTTACTTCGGAAGTTGCATTTTAGCATGTACAGGTACAATGCTAAGATGTGTGCAGTATAAGACAAATATGTTTTCCTCTCTCTCTCTCTCTCTGTGTGTGTGTGTGTGTGTGTGTGTGTGTGTGTGTGTGTGTGTGTATCATGGCTGTATATGTCATGAGGATGGCATCACATTGTATATTACAAACATGGATGGCATAAAGGCAACAAGAGTGAGTTGATTTAGCACCATCAGTACAGCATCCTTTTGCATGCAAAAGCTTTGAACAATCTGACTTTAAAGAAAACTACAAGTTTAAATTACAATTCAATTAATTAATTGTTTAGACAAGTGATCAATGATTTCACTAGTATACACTTAGGGCATAATCTAGCAAAAGGTGTACATTCCAAAGATTTCAATAAAATTTAATCATTACTAATCTCCTGAACTTCTCTACCTTATTTATTTATTTATTTATTTATTTATTTATTTATTTATACATTTGTATCCTGCCCTATATCACTAGGATCTCAGGGCAGCCTACAAATAAAATTATATAACAATATAAAACAATAAATATGCACAGCTAAAAAAGAAATTAAACCATTAATCCAGCTATTAAAAACAGTATAGATTTTAAAAGCAGTAAAACCAATTAAAACAGTTAAAACAGTGTGCAAGCTTGGTGAATTTAGCCATCAAAGGCTTTGTTAAAAAGTAATGTCTTTACTTGGCTCTGGAATAAAGTCAGTGTGTGGCACACTGTCATGTCTCCAAGTCATGTCTCCAAGGGGAGGGCATTCCACAGCCAGGGTGCCACAACAGAAAAGCCCTCTCCCATGTCCCACCATAGCATATGTCTTGCATTGGTGGGATGTGGAAGAGGGCTCCTCCAACCGATCTCAAGTCTCGGGCAGGCATATATAAGGAGAGGCGCTCCTTCGAGTATCAAGATCCCAAGCCATTTAGGGCTTTAAACATCATTACCAACACCTTAAATACTGACCGGAAACATATAGGCAGCCAGCGCAATTCTTTTAAGATTGGTGTTATATGGTCTTTGTGAGATGTACCAATCAGAAGTCTAGGTGCGGCATTTTGCACTAGCTGCAACTTGAGATCTTCAAGGGCAGCCCCACATAGAGTGCATTGCAGTAGTCTAATCAGGAAGTTACCAGTGCATGCACTATTGTGGCTAGGTTATCCCTGTCCAGGAAAGGCCATAGCTGGCGGATCATCTGAAACTGACCCCAAGTACTGCTTTGTGAAATCTTTTTTCCTTGAAAAATGGAGTATGAATACCTAAATAAATATTTGTTTTGCTAGAATGAATATATATATATATATATATATATATATATATATATATATATACTCTCTCTCTCTCTCTCTCTCTCTCTCTCTCCACTAGTAAAACATTTTATGAACAGAAATGCAAAAAGAACGAGCTATAGAAAATATGGATTTTGGGCAGAATCCAACAGGACATTGTGGCCACCAGTTCTCTTACACCGGCACCAATGCTGTTGTGCAAGTGGTCCCCAAGTGCTTCCAGAGCAACCCAATTCAAGCAGAAATGCTCATCTCTGGAAAGAGGCAGGTCAACAGAGCTCGCATAAGGAAGCTCTGCTGACCTTCCTCCTTCCAGAAAGGAGCATTTCCACTCGTTTTGGGGCTTCCTCTAGGAAGTGCTAAATCTCCCTTAGAATCATAGAATAGCAGAGTTGGAAGGGGCCTATAAGGCCATCGAGTCCAACCCCCTGCTCAATGCAGGAATCCACCCTAAAGCATCCCTGACAGATGGTTGTCCAGCTGCCTCTTGAAGGCCTCTAGTGTGGGAGAGCCCACAACCTCCCTAGGTAACTGATTCCACCGTCGCACTGCTCTAACAGTCAGGAAGTTTTTCCTGATGTCCAGCCGGAATCTGGCTTCCTTTAACTTGAGTCCGTGATTCCGTGTCCTGCACTCTGGGAGGATCGAGAAGAGATCCTGGCCCTCCTCTGTGTGACAACCTTTTAAGTATTTGAAGAGTGCTATCATGTCTCCCCTCAATCTTCTCTTCTCCAGGCTAAACATGCCCAGTTCTTTCAGTCTCTCTTCATAGGGCTTTTTTTCTAGACCTCTGATCATCCTTGTTGCCCTCTTCTGAACACGCTCCAGCTTGTCTGCATCCTTCTTGAATTGTGGATCCCAGAACTGGACACAATACTCTAGATGAGGCCTAACCAGGGCCGAATAGAGAGGAACCAGTACCTCACGTGATTTAGAAGCTATACTTCTATTAATGCAGCCCAAAATAGCATTTGCCTTTCTTGCAGCCATATCACACTGTTGGCTCATATTCAGCTTGCGATCTACAACAATTCCAAGATCTTTCTTGTTTGTAGTATTGCTGAGCCAAGTGTCCCCCATCTTGTAACTGTGCCTTTGGTTTCTATTCCCTAAATGTAGAACTTGGCATTTATCCCTATTAAATTTCATTCTGTTGTTTCCAGCCCAGCACTCTAGCCTATCAAGATCACTTTGAAGTTTGTTTCTGTCTTCCAGGGTATTAGCTATCCCACCCAATTTTGTGTCATCTGCAAATTTGATCAGCGTTCCCCGCACCTCCTCGTCCAAATCATTAATAAAAATGTTGAAGAGCACTGGGCCCAGGACTGAGCCCTGCGGCACCCCACTCGTTGCCTCTCCCCAGTTTGAGAAGGTTCCATGGATAAGTACTCTTTGAGTCCGATTCTGTAGCCAACTGTGAATCCACCTAATAGTTGTTCCATCTAGCCCACTTTTAGCTAGTTTGTTAATCAGAATGTCATGTGGTACTTTGTCAAAAGCTTTGCTGAAGTCAAGATATATGACGTCCACAGCATTCCTACAGTCCACAAGGGAGGTTATCCTATCAAAAAATGAGATGAAATTAGTCTGACTGGATTTGTTCCTGACAAATCCATGTTGGCTTCTAGTAATCACTGCATTGATTTCAAGGTGTTTACAGATTGACTTCTTTATAATCTGCTCCAGAATTTTCCCAGGGATGGATGTCAGACTGACTGGTCTGTAGTTCCCAGGTTCCTCCTTTTTGCCCTTTTTGAAGATAGGGACAACGTTAGCCCTCCTCCAGTCGTCCGGCACCTCACCCGTCTTCCATGATTTTGCAACGATAATAGACAAAGGTTCTGAGAGTTCTTCCGCTAGCTCCTTCATTACTCTTGGATGCAGTTCATCGGGCCCTGGAGATTTGAACTCATTCAAGGAAATGAGGTGTTCTTTGACCATTTGTTTATCAATCTCAAGCTGCAATTCTGCCCCCTCAACTTCTGCTTCACTTTTTCCAGGGGGGTCATAGACCTGCTTTTGGGAGAAGACTGAGGCAAAGTAGGAATTGAGCACTTCAGCCTTTTCTTTGTCGTCTGTTATCAATTTGCCATCCTCATTAAGCAGTTGAACCACCATTTCTTTCCTGTCTTTTACTACTCACGTATCTGAAGAAAGCCTTTTTATTGCTTTTAGCATCCCTCGCTAATCTCAGCTCATTCACAGCTTTAGCCTTCCTGACGCCATTTCGGCACTTCTGCGCCACTTGTCTGTACTCTTCTTTTGTAGCCTGGCCTTCCTTCCACTTCCTATATGTATCCCTTTTTGTTTTCAGTTCATCAATAAGCTTTTTGTGGAGCCACATTGGTTTCCTCTGTTGTCTTCTATCTTTTCTCCTTGTTGGAATTGTTTGTAACTGTGCCTTTAAAATTTCATTTTTTAAATACTCCCACCCATCCTGCACTCCTTTTCTCATTAGGCTCCCTTGCCACGGGACCTTACTTATTATAGTTCTGAGTTTATTAAAATCAGCTTTCCTAAAATCCAGAGTACGTGTATGGCTACGCTCGACTTTTGTCTCCTTCATAATCAAGAATTCAAGTATGACGTGGTCACTTTTCCCCAGAGTTCCCGTAACTGCCACTTTATCCACTAAGTCATCTCTATTGGTCAATAACAAGTCAAGGATTGCCGATCCTCTAGTTCCTTCCTCTAGTTCCTTCCTCTAGTTCCTTGTTCAAGTAGTGGCTCCTATTTGTGCAACAGAATCAGTGGGACCCACTGCTTGCAGAAGGGAATTGGCAGGGAAGAAAGTAGTCAGCGGAGGTGAAACTGCCCGTTAGATTATGCCCTGTTTCAGAGGCATATGATCTCTTGTTGATATGCTTGCACATGGAAACATTGGTCTAAGGTAGAAATGTACATATCAGGAAGAGGAAGAGGAAGAAGAAAGGAGAGAGGATACAGGTTTGTATACGCCACTTGATTTGTATAGATGCAAATTTAGAAATAATAATTACAATTTAAATAGAAATATATCTCACCATTTTGCAGAGGACGGGTGACCGGGGTGGCCAGTGTGTCTTCTCAGTCTGCTGTCTGGGTACTAAATATTGATGGAAAGTTTCACAGACCCTGCTGCTCTCCCTTCTCAGGGTTCTTTATGTTTAAATTGGTTATTAACAGGGACTGGCCGGCGAGATCACATTACGCCAGTCCTTTTACAACTTCATTGGCTGCCAGTCCAGGTCCGGGCCCAATTCAAAGTGCTGGTATTGACATTTAAAGCCCTAAACTGTTTGGGGCCAGGTTATCTGAAGGAACGCCTCCTCCCATATGTACCTGCCCGTACCTTAAGATCATCTACAGGGGCCCTTCTCCGTGAGCCCCTGCCAAAGGAAGTGAGGCAGGTGGCTACTAGTAGGAGGGCTTTCTCCGCTGTGGCACCCCGGTTGTGGAACGAGCTCCCCAGAGAGGTCCGCCTGGCGCCTACACTGTACTGCTTTCGTCGCCAGCTGAACACCTTTTTATTCACTCAGTATTTTAACACTTAATTTTAACTTAAATTTAAATTTTACTGTTTTAACTCTGTATTTTAATCTTATATCAACTTTGCTCTGTGGTTTTATCCTGGTTGTGCTTTTTATACTGTATTTCGTAATTGTGTTTTAAACTGTTGGGTGTTTAACTGTGGTTTTAATTTTTGTGAACCGCCCAGAGAGCTTCGGCTATTGGGCGGTATAAAAATGTAATAAATAAATAAATAAATAAATAAATAAATAAATTGGACTCTGACTGTAGTGCCATTCAAACAGAGGATGCCTCCAAATGGAGGATTGCCTTATGTAAAGTAGGATGCATGTTGCTCGGTTTTATTGAGAAAGTGGAGAGCTGGATGATTAAATATAAACATCTAACACTCCTGTGAGACACAGCTTATTTTCGGTGTAATACACTTGACATGTGTATTATAAATTACTTGCCAAAGACATTTAGTGCTTGGCAAAAATAATGATTCGATTATTTAAATAGAGGGGAAAAACCTAGAAGTGGATGAAGGCCTTGATGCCTTAGTGAACTAATCTTGTTGAACAAATTAAAAGGAAGCCGCATCAGATGTGATGCCATGAAGGACGCCATGTAATGCACCTGAAATATTAGATGGGCTGTGTTCTAAATGAGAGGTAGTTGTTAATATCTACAAAGGACTATCAAACATTTTAAAAATGGCAAAACGAATGAGTGGAGTGATTGTGTTGGTGTAAAATGAATGATTTTCATGGAGCTCAAGGCTGAGGCTGTATTCACAGCTATCGCAGATACACATGATGGCAACGTTAAGAGGTGCTGCTAGTTTAGAGAAAGGACCATGTGAGAGCTTTGGGATTCTCATGTATTCTCTTCCTGTTTTTAGTGGAAGGTGCTTCCTTTCTCGCCATCTGCAGTTTTCTCATCTTCCACAAGATGTGGTGATGGCAACAAGTTTAGATGGCTTTAAAAGGGGTTAGATAAATTCAAGGAGGACACTATCAATGGCTACTAGTCATATGTCCCCTAAAGAATATAAAAGATTAAAAATAATAGGTTCCATTTCTAACTAGGAAAGGATAGAGCAGGAGTATTGAATCTCTTTCAGCTTAAGGACAAAATACAATTTTGGAACACCTTTGGGGGCTGCATTTCATTGTGGGAGAGGCTGAAGGCAAGCGGGTTGGGCTAAAATGCCCAATACATTTTAGCTCTCAAACCTCTTACTGCCAGTAAGCAGGTCTTAGCAGAGGCATTTCAATGTTTCAGACACTGAAGGGGTGGATTGGAACTTTAGGCAGGCTGGATTAGGCTCATAGGCCTGAGGTTTAACAACCCTGGGGCATAGGTGTGATGGTGATATGTTATACCGGTTTGATGTTGAAACATAGGCCTTAGCTAGACCTAAGTTTATCCCGGGATCATCCTGGGGTCATCCCTGTTCATGTAACTGACACACAGGATATCCCGGGAGCAGGCAGGGACGACCCCGGGATAAACCTTAGGTCTAGCTAAGGCCCTAGTCATTGTTCTTGCAAACAGTAGATGAGGGAGGGAAGAGCAAAGCCAACTGAGCTCCTCAAGACTCCAACTCAGTTGCTCTCCCACTCCTTCCTCCTCTCTGGGTAGGGGTGGGGGGAAGGCCCTTCCAGGAAGGGACTTACCCGAGGCTCCACCAGCTGAATGAGCTGGCCTGATAGGCTGAAGGTTCACTGTCCCTGCTATAAAATTATGTTAATCCTGGCAGAAAATGATGGCAGAATTAGTTCCCCTTCCAGACAAGGTAATGGTCTCTGTAGTCTGGAGATAAGGAAGTGAAGAGCAAAAGACAGTAGAGTAGTAGCTGGGACAATGATTGGAACTGAGAAACACCAGTCCAGAGTGAGCCTCTTGCTCAGCTGATTATAAAAGGATATCTGGAAGTAGTTATAGCAAATGGGGGAATGGCAAAGTTCAATAGAATGTAGCGAGGGCATGGTGCATACGTTGGCTGGATTCACACAACACACCAACCCAGCAGTGCTTTTTCTGCAGGGTGGGTTAATGTGATTTCTGAACAAAGTGAGTTTTCTGCAAGGTAAGTAATTGTGTTGTCTAAATGCAGCACGTTTTCCACAGGGTGGCTTTTTAACCGTGCAGTGTGGTTTATTTTTCCTGAGGAAGCCATCTTGGGAACCTTTGGCTTGTTGTTGGGGTATTCAGGGTGGTTAATAAGCCACACTGCATGGCTAACAAGCAACCCCATAAAAATGCACTGTGTTCAGACAAAACGATAACCCATGGTTCAAACACAACACACACTGGGTAGTAGTTACTTTTCCAATGTTACTGGTGGCAGAATGGAATCAGTCACAATGTAGCAGTTCCCTTGCTGTTATAGGTATCGCATGCCCCAGACTAAACTTTCAGCAAATCTTCTCAGCCAAGGATATAGTTCAGTGGCAAAGGAAATGGCATAATTAACCTCAAGGTTGCTCCAAGATCAGCAAGCCATAACAGGTGACTGACTAATGGGCAGATCTGTTTGGGGAAGCCGCTTTTGACATCGCATCAATATGTCTTTAAAAGATGCTCATTTATCTCAAGTGGCTTTTAATCAGGTTCATATAGAATCATAGAAACATAGAATAGCAGAGTTGGAAGGGGCCTACAAGGCCATCGAGTCCAACCCCCTGCTCAATGTAGGAATCCACCCTAAAGCATCCCTGACAGATGCTTGTCCAGCTGCCTCTTGAAGGCCTCTAGTGTGGAGAGCCCACAACCTCCCTAGGTAACTGATTCCATTGTCGTACTGCTCTAACAGTCAGGAAGTTTTTCCTGATGTCCAGCTGGAATCTGGCTTTCTTTAACTTGAGCCCGTTATTCCGTGTCTTGCACTCTGGGAGGATCGAGAAGAGATCCTGGCCCTCCTCTGTGTGACAACCTTTTAAGTATTTTTTTATTTTTTTTTATTTATTTAAGGATTTTTATGCCGCCATTCAGCCAAAAAAGGCTCTCACAGCGGCTTACAAAAGTATTTCTTGACAGTCCCTGCCCACAGGCTTACAATCTAAAAGACATGACACAAAAGGAAAGGGGATTGGGAGGGAGGAGGAGGAGGGGGAAAAGGAAAGCAAATTCAGGCACTACAATCTTAGTTGTAAAGTTCAGCAGTTACAGTTGACAGCAGGAGGGAGGGGGCTCTCAGCTGGAGCTGGACCCAGGCACAGTGGAGAGGTGCCTGGCTGCTGCTTACTCCCTCACTGGTGGCCTCTCCAGAGATTTGAAGAGTGCTGTCATGTCTCCCCTCAATCTTCTCTTCTCCAGGCTAAACATGCCCAGTTCTTTCAGTCTCTCTTCATAGGGCTTTGTTTCCAGACCCCTGATCATCCTGGTTGCCCTTCTCTGAACACGCTCCAGCTTGTCTGCGTCCTTCTTGAATTGTGGAGCCCAGAACTGGATGCAATACTCTAGATGAGACCTAACCAGGGCCGAATAGAGAGGAACCAGTACCTCACGTGATTTGGAAGCTATACTTCTATTAATGCAGCCCAAAATAGCATTTGCCTTTCTTGCAGCCATATCGCACTGTTGGCTCATATTCAGCTTGTGATCTACAACAATTCCAAGATCCTTCTCATTTGTAGTATTGCTGAGCCAAGTATCCCCCATCTTGTAACTGTGCATTTGGTTTCTATTTCCTAAATGTAGAACTTGTCATTTATCCCTATTAAATTTCATTCTGTTGTTTTCAGCCCAGCACTCCAGCCTATCAAGATCAATTTGAAGTTTGTTTCTGTCTTCCAGGGTATTAGCTATCCCACCCAATTTTGTGTCATCTGCAAATTTGATAAGCGTTCCTTGCATCTCCTCGTCCAAATCTATATAAATAAAAATGAAAAAGACCGTTCGTTACTGTCATTATATCTCCAAAAGTTCTTCACCGATTGCTTTGAAATTTTGACACAGCGTTGCGTTCGAATACGCGAGCGTTGTTATGTAACTATGTTCTCTATGGGGTCAAAGGTTTGTCTTAAAATCGAAGAAATAGGCCTCCTCAAAACCAGTCCTGCTGATCATTGTGACATCACCAACCAGTAGGCCAATCCACTGCCTCTGCCTCCTCTCCTATTTGCATATTCTCTCGCAATTGGCTGAGTGAATATAGATGTCACACCTGTGACAGTTACACATTCTGAAGAAAGGTAACTGCCAGGAGTTTCCAGTAACCCCTCACCGTAAAAACATGCTTTTATATCTCTGAAAGTTCTTCACCGATTGCTTTGAAATTTTGACACAGCGTTGCGTTCGAATACGCAAGCGTTGTTATGTAACTATGTTCTCTATGGGGTCAAAAGTTTGTCTTAAAATCAAAGAAATAGGCCTCCTCAAAACCAGTCCTGCTGATCATTGTGACATCACCAACCAGCAGGCCAATCCACTGTCTCTGCCTCCTCACCTATTTGCATGTTCTCTCCTATTTGCTCTTATAAGTCATTGTGACATCGCCAACCAGTAGGCCAATCCACTGCCTCTGCCTCCTCTCCTATTTGCATATTCTCTCACAATTGGCTGAGTGAATATAGATGTCACACCTGTGACAGTTACACGTTCTGAAGAAAGGTAACTGCCAGGAGTTTCCACTAACCTCCTCACCGTAAAAACATCCTTTTTAAAAAACCAAACAATCTGCTTTACTTCATCCAAATAATGCCTCGCAGAAGATCACACTTAGGTTGTCGTACTCGCAGAGCGGAAGCACTGCGACGAGAAATTGCAAATCAGACTGAGGAAGAACGGGCATCAGCAAACGAGAAAAAAAGAAAAAGAATGCCTCAAATACGTGCCAAGGAACCAGCCAAGCAACGTTCAGCCAGACTTGAGGATGCACGGTTGCGAGCACAGCAATCGCATTCTACAGCTTCAGATCTGCTTTGTTCTCAACAGAATGAACGCGACAGGCTGAGAGTGGCTGAAAGACGTCAACGAGAAACAGCACATCATCGTCAAACACGACTCCGTGGTAAACAATCACACGATTACAATCGCCTTGCATTCCGGTACAACCCAGCTGATGATTATAGTTTGAGGTGGCATGTTCTCATCGGCACTATGACTGAAGTGTGTCCTTATTGCAAGGCTCTTAAATTTAATGGAGAAACAAAAGGAATGTGTTGCGCTGCTGGAAAAATTAAACTGCCTCAACTTGGAGAATCACCAAAGCCATTACAAACTTTGCTTGCCGGATATACCGCAGAATCAAAGCATTTCCTATCTAACATCAGGAAATACAACTCATGCTTCCAAATGACGTCGTTCGGCGCAGAAATCATCACAGCTCCATTTATGCCAACTTTCAAAGTCAAAGGACAAATTTATCATAAAGCCGGCTCCTTCCTTCCGTTTCAAGATAGTCAACATAAATTCCTACAAATGTATTTCATTGGTGATGGCAATGATGAATTGAATGCACGCTGCGGAATTTATACCGGCATAAAAAGGTCCATCGTTTCAAAACTGCAACAGCTACTTCACGAAAAAAACAATTTAGTACATTTGTTCAAAACAGCAATTGACATGATGCCATCTGATACACACAAGATTGTTATTCATGCTGACAAAACGCCTGCTGGAGAACATGTGCGAAGATTCAATGCTCCAACTATAGACGAAGTGGCAATTGTTATAGTCGGAGATCAATCTTGACAGGACCTCTCAAAGGTGAAGATGTCCTCATTCCTCGCATTCCTATGATTCCAAGAGATATGCCATTTCAATTTAAGAGATTGCAATTCCCAATTCGATTGGCGTTTGCAATCATCATCAACAAAGCTCAGGGCCAATCTTTAGAATTGTGCGGTTTAGATCTAGACACAGATTGCTTCTCACATGGACAATTATATGTTGCGTGTTCTAGAGTCAGCAAACCAGACAATCTCTATATCTACACAGACAATGGAACAACTAAAAATATTGTATATCCACAAGCATTGTGAAATTAAACATATTAGAAACTTGCGCTTTGTCTTTTCTTTCATTTCAATTTAACCAGACTGAGACACAGCAACACGTGGCAGGGTACAGCTATCCACTGCCTCTGCCTCCTCTCCTATTTGCATGTTCTCTCACAATTGGCTGAGTGAATATAGATGTCACACAATTATATGTTGCGTGTTCTAGAGTCAGCAAACCAAACAATCTCTATATCTACACAGACAATGGAACAACGAAAAATATTGTATATCCACAAGCATTGTGAAATTAAACATATTAGAAACATCCGCTTTGTCTTTTCTTTCTTTTCAATTTAACCAGACTGAGCCACAGCAACGCGTGGCAGGGTACAGCTAGTCATTAATAAAAATGTTGAATAAAAATGCCGAAGTCAAGATATATGACGTCCACAGCATTCCCACAGTCCACAAGGGAGGTTATCCTATCAAAAAATGAGATCAAATTAGTCTGACAGGATTTGTTCCTGACAAATCCATGTTGGCTTCTAGTAATCACTGCATTGATTTCAAGGTGTTTACAGATTGACTTCTTTATAATCTGCTCCAGAATTTTCCCAGGGATGGATGTCAGACTGACTGGTCTGTAGTTCCCAGGTTCCTCCTTTTTACCCTTTTTGAAGATAGGGACAACGTTAGCCCTCCTCCAGTCGTCCGGCACCTCACCCGTCTTCCATGATTTTGCAACGATAATAGACAAAGGTTCTGAGAGTTCTTCCACTAGCTCCTTCATTACTCTAGGATGCAGTTCATTGGGCCCTGGAGATTTAAACTCATTCAAGGAAATTAGGTGTTCTCTGACCTTTTGTTTATCAATCTCAAACTGCAATCCTGCCCCCTCAACTTCTGCTTCACTCGTATTCTTAGATTTGAATGTGTAGTAATAGCATCATGGCCCTCAACATTATACTTTCCATATCATTTTAGATCTGACCAAGATAATGTCCTCAGATTCTTCCCATTTGTAGCATGTGTCTTAGCCTACTCAGGTAACTACCAGACCAGACTAGAGCAATGAAAGTTGCAATCCTAGATACTCTTTTCCAGTTAATGAGATCAAGAACCAGAAACTGCTAATATGCTGTTATTTTGCAAAATAAATCTACTGCAATGTGCTGCTGTACATGGTGTCAGACAGAATGGAAACACTTGCTGTATAGAAACTATGAAGCAAGAATGGAATTTATTGATGTTGCCTCATAGTGGTCTCAGGCTGCTGTATAAATGTTAATGCAAGCAAGGCATTTAAAAGTATCAGGTCAAAGATGAAGCATCTATACAATTTGAAAGTAGTAAACTGGAAACCTCTCACAACAGTCTCAGTTATTATAATTTTTGTACATGAATGAAAATGTAAATGATCTGTTCCTCTAATGTAGGGTTAAACCCTCCCCACCTGTCCACCCACTTGTATACAAATTGAATTATACTGAACAAGTCCAAAGAATGAGCAGAACAGGAATGTGTAACACAGCCATTAGCAGCTACTTTGTTGCTCAGTCCAAGGGTAAAAAGAGGTATCTCATTCTCATCTGCCTTGATGTCTAGATTATTATT
This sequence comes from Elgaria multicarinata webbii, assembly GCF_023053635.1. NCBI lineage: Eukaryota > Metazoa > Chordata > Lepidosauria > Squamata > Anguidae > Elgaria > Elgaria multicarinata. Next base: position 68,189,200 of record NC_086178.1, read on the forward strand.
CCACACCATGTGTTTTACAGCAATGTTCCATGAACAAAGTTCCTTACAATGCCCTCAACCAAGGCAGAAAAGTCTTCTGCAAGCAATTAATTCAGATCTCTGACCCTTCCTTGGTAACCTCCTGCATGGGCAAGAGAGAGAGAAAAGAGATGGCAAAAACAGTGGAGCAGGGAAGGGTGGCAGAAAGAGAAAGGGATGGTTGGCTCTGTCCTTGGCCCTGCTCAACACTAGCTTTGGCTTCATCCGCCGCCAACGTATGGCCCTGTCAGAGAAAAAGTCACCCACCTCTGGGGTAGAGTGAAATAGTTATCCAAGGCCATCTATTACACTTTGTGGCTGAGCAGGGATTTGAAATTCAACATTCTACCAACTGCACTACTCCATTCCACAACTGTAACTAGCACAAATCTGGTCTGGATGATTTACAGCTGTCTTGTATCTGGTCCATCCTACACCCTCTGATCTATCCTGGAACTGAGAATTACCTGGAACCTCATGGCCCTCCCAAACCATTGGAAAATCCACCTCTATTTGTATCTCCACCCAAGGGACAATGCACATGGCTGCAAATGGATCTCCTGAGCCATTTGCTTTAAGACTCATTCGCACACCACTATACATCTCCTGAATGTAGCTCTAGCAGTGGTTTGTAAAGTTGCAGGCAATTACTCTGACCACCACGGGCAAAGAAAGAGCTGCTATCTGGGGGGGGAGAGAGAGAGAGAGAATGATGCAGTATGAGGTTGTGTCATGTACCAGCCTTGAACCTCTGATATTATATGCTTTTTAAACTTTTATCTGCCTGCCTGCCAGTGACAGTAAAATACTTGATGAACTGATGATCTGCCATATTATGATGCAGTGTGCAAGAGTCATGGATGATGTTTTATCTCTAACTGGACAATTGCAAGAGACAAACAAACCAAACAACATAAAGCACTATATTTTAGGGGAGGAGGAAATAATAATCTTCTCCTTCTCCTTCTCCTTCTCCTTCTTCTTCTTCTCCTCCTCCTCCTCCTCCTCCTCCTCCTCCTTCTTCTTCTTCTTCCCCATTGCCATTGTGTTTCCAAAGTACTATCTGATAAAATTGCTCTGGGTGATGAATGGCATGCTGAGCTATTTTTGCCTGAAGGTTAAATCATTTGCAACCTTCAACAACTTTTCTCCCTCCCATCTTGCAAGGAACTGCTTGTCTAGTCATGCCTCAAAATGAGCTAATTCATGTCCCGCCTCCTGTCCCCATCCAGGAACCTATGTCACACAAATTTGAAATGGATAATCCCAGAGAGTTATTTATTTATTTATTTTAATGTAATAATTTTAGTTAATTTATTTATAAACTCCACGCACCTCCCCTTCTGTTTGTACAGAACTACTAGGGTGGCTTATACTTTTAGGATTAAAAAAAAAGTAACATTGAATTGCAGTTCATTAGTTCAAACAGCAACAGACTACAAAAAGAAGAAAAGGGGGGATCAACAGTATTAACATAAGAAGCCTCGGTAAATAAATAAATAACCTGACCTGATGCCAAAAGAACAAAAGATGCATCTTCCTGGTAAGAAACATACACATAAGGAAACCCATCACTGAAAGGGCCCCTTCTTCGGAAACTAGAAGGCAAGACACCTGGAGGTGGACCTTGAAAGTAATCTCAGGTTTAAACTGTGTTCATCTGGGGCTAAGTTGTCCATTAGATGCTATACTCCAAGCAGTATAAGTTTTTTAAGCAAGAGTGAGCCATGCTGGGTGGGATTGATTGACGTTGGGGTCCAATAGCATCTCGAGAACCACAAGTTCCTCACCCGTTCTAAATTTTCCTCAGAAATGGACCGGTAGCCTGGTAAGCTGCTTAAGGACTGATGAGATGTTTTCCAGTGATGGTAAATAGTCCTGCAGTTAAAACATATTTGACTAATGGAAGCTTCCAAGGGGGATTCTACACACTGTACTGAGGGCGCTTCCATGTGCCCCCAGTGCGGCCCCAAAGCGATCGTGTAACTTGCCTGGAGAAGCGACGAGGAAGAGGCGTCCTTGTCGCCGCCGCCGCCACCCACCTACTTCTTCGCCGGCCGGGACGGAGAGCTTGGCGGAAGAAGGCGGGGTGGAGAGCTTCTTCTGCTCTCCACCCCGCCTTCTTCCGCCAAGCTCTCCAACCCGGCCGGGTCGGAGGTAGGTGGGTGGCGGCAGCGGCAGCAAGGACGCCTCTTCCTCGTCGCTTCTCCAGGCAAGTTACACGATCGCTTTGGGGCCGCACTGGGGGCGCCCTCAGTACGGCGTGTAGAATCCTCCCAAGTGATAAGGCTTCAAAGGCAACCCCAAGTACAATGCCCTTCAGTAATTTAATTTGGATATGACCACAGCATGAACACTGACCTGGCTCTCTCTTTGCAGAGGGTTATAGATAGCATGCTTTGTGCCACTTAGGGCTCCAAAGATAGGGCAAGATCTAAGCTGCAAATCTGATCCATTAGGGCAGGGAAACCTGTGGGGAGAGAGGCCACCCTCATGTGGCCTTTGGCCTAATTTCATGTAGCCCCCAGTGTCATCAGGCTCTCCAGATGCTGCATGTCCACTGTTGGGTTCCACATTCCAGTGGTGGGCAGGGCCGAGGGCAAAAGAGGTGGGGCCAGAATACCAGCATATTTTAGTTTAAAGCTTTCACCGCCAGTAAGAGACATTTCAACCTTACAGAATGTGGGGAGGGGGGACTGCACAAGAGGTGGGAGAACACCAATCAGTGTGTGGGGGGGGATGGGGTGTGCCCTGGGGCTGTGTTTCTGCACTCCTGTTGCGGATGTTAAATGGCATGGGAGAAAGAGTAGAGAAACCATAGCATTTGTGGCATGGGACAGAGCAATAGTCCTCTGCAACTGACCATCCAGATTGGAACAGAACTACTGTTTTTCAGGGTGCCCAGCCCTATCCTGACAACCATCTCAAAAGGTATGAAAAGCCACCAGGAAAATTAACAGGAATATAGGAACATAGGAAGCTGCCTTATACTGAGTCAAACCATTGGTCTATCTAGCCCAGTATTGTTGACACTGACTGGCAGCAACTCTCCAGGGTTTCAGGCAGGAGTTTTTCCAGGACCTCCTGCATGGCAAGCAAATGCTCTACTACTGAGCTAGGGCTTCTCCCCAGGACTACATGCCCCCTGTACTTGTCCTGGCACAGGTCATCCATCAGGTGTCAATTTCAGTGCCAAAACAATCTTTAGGTGAAGATCAGCAGTGAAGTCCATAATGTGTCCAATCTCAGGTTCCATGGCTATGCTGAGACACATCCACAAAACCAATATTGTTGTTGTTGAATTTATATCCCACCTTTTCTCCTCCAAGGAACCCAAGGTGGCGAACATATTCCTCCTCTTCTCCATTTTATCCTCACAACAACCACCCTGTGAGATCGGTTGGGCTGAGAAACTGTGACTGGCCTAAAGTCACCCACTGGGTTTCCATGGCCAAGTAGAGACTAGAACCCAGATCTCCCGACTCCCAGTCCACCACTTTGGCCACTACATCACCCTGACCAAGCTACAAAATTTGATTACTCCCATAAAATGTGAAGGAAATGGGGCTGTAACTGGATAAATGGATTATTTGCATCTTGATGAGAGCCCTCCCCAACCTGCTACCCTTCAGGTGTGCTGGACTATAACTACATCATTCCTACCCATTAGCTTTGCTGGCAGGGGCTGATGGAAGTTGTAGTCTTAATGATATAGGGCGGGATATAAATGTTTTAAATAAATAAATAGTCTAAAACATCTGGAGAACCCTAGATTGGGGAAAGTCCCAAATGTATATTTCAGAATATCTATGGCACCTGCTATACACTGAATACAATGGAGAGCAATGGATGAGATCCCTCCAGCTGCCTTTATCCAGGAAGGAAGAGAGTCCCCAAAAGAGAGGTCCCATGAATTTATGCTGCCAATTGAAACGGACCCAAAGAGACAGACAAAGATGAGCACAGACATGAAAGGGAGACAGAAGATGGGTAGACAAATAAAGACAGAAGGGAAATACCCTGCGATTCTGGAAAAGTACAATAGTAAACCAGCCTGAAACTGTGCAATTACCTAGACATGTCCACATGTCTACTCAGGAGTAAGAACCATAGAGTTGAATGGGACCGAGTCCTGGGCACGGGCGGCAGTGCCCTCGCTTGCCTTCTCTGTGGGGTGTTCGGGCGCCCTCTCTCCCTCGAGTAGTTGAGCGGAGAACTGCCCCGCCCTCCTCTTTTGCCAGTGAGACCGCCCATCGACACACACGCCCCCAACAAAAAAATGAGATGGTCTGATATAGTACAAGGACAGCAATACATGGGACAGAGGAGCGGCTTTATTGTGCATGGAGGGGGGAAACGGACTTTCCCCTGCTCCAAAATAAGACAGAAAAGGGAGGAGAAGAGGCGAGATGAGTGCAGGACAGGGACAACATCATGATGACGTCATGTGCATACCGCACTGCAAAAACACATACCAAGCATAGTGAGAGTGCGATAAAACACTGGTGTGATGGAGCTCGTAGTCCAACACATCTGGAAGACACCAAGTGGGGCAAGGTTGACTAGATCTAGCAGTGTGATTTTTAACTCCTGTAATAGCAACTTTCCCCAAACTAAGTCAAGACTTTTCAGGAGGGAATTTGGCTGGATGGAAGACTGAGACAGCGAAAGCTTGCCTCATCCAGCTGCTTTTAGCATTGCTTTCTTAAAGAGATAAAACCATCCCTCTCTAAGGGCTGACAGAAGAGGCGAAAAAGAGCTTCTCTACACAAAACCAAGAGAAACCCACCCAAAGCCCCAAGTGATCTTCTGAGTACTATTTCCAGTTCAGAATACGAAGAGTACAGATAAATAGAGACAGAAAAGAAATGTCGAATTTTACCTTCCACTTTGAAACATACTTGGGGTTAACTTAAATTCCATTGATTTCAATGCGTCTACTCTAAGTATGACTAAGCCTGGATCCAGCCCACTGCCTAATAGTCTCACCAGTTTGTAGAGGTTACTGCACTAGGCGGATCATATAGCCTTCCTCGAGCATCCTTAAATATTTCTACTGACAGGCAGGAAAGCCAAATTCAGCCAAATCAAGTACCTACAATCTCGATGGTACTTACCCCTGAGTATATATGAATGGGACTGGGCTGCCACTCATGTTTGCAATATAATGCAAAAACAACCCAGACTATTGCATTAAGGGCGCAGTCCTACATGCTGACTGGGGAATGCTGGAGTTGTAGGGCTCCCCACCCCCACCCCATGTAAACATGTATAGTGTTGCGCCCTAAAAGGCTTCCAGCCAAAATTAAGCCCTTTCAAGGTCCATTGATTTCAACTGGAAGCAGTTGATTTTCCTATCCCACTGCAAGGAACGGGCTTAAAGAAGGTGATTGGCTATGGCTGGATCATACCCTATCCGTTTTCTTTTTTGAAGCACTAGGACTGTACTACTGTAGTATCAGTAGGGTGCGTGTGTGAGAGAGAGAGAGAGAGAGAGGGAAAGAGAATTAATCATGATGTACTATTGTGGCAGCCACATCCACAATTACATTGCCTGGAAGTCATTCTTCAATGGGATTTCTCTTCTTTCCAAGTGCACGTGTTTAGGATCGGCCTATGACTGTGGAGAGCTCTTGGGCACCTTCCCTTAAAAGCGGCTTGGGTAAGAAGTGCTGAGCAACATACAACAGGATTAATCGACCTTCTATATCCAAAGCTGAGTTGGCTTGGTTTAAAAATAGCCTTGCCCAAGTTACTTGTTGACCTCTAGATGTGCTGGATGACCACTTCCATAATTCCCAGACACTGGCTATGGCTGTGGATGATGGGAGTTGTAGATCCCCCCCAAGGGTACCAGCTGGGGTAAAAGGTGGTTTAGATGAACTTTAAGGCTGCAATCATACACATACTTATGCAGGAGTAAGTCCCATTGACCTCAGTGGAGCTTACTTCTGAGTAGGCAGCTCTACATGGCAGAGCTAGCCTTGGGCGCAGCGACCTCCACAAAGGATGGTGTGGTGTGGTGACAACGCCATTGAACTTAGACATACTTACAAGTAAGCGTGAGCTTGGCTGAAGAAACAGGATCAGATTCTACCTAATGCTTTTCTGGCATCTGCTGAACTGACGTGCGTATAGCCTACAAAAGCTTGTACCATAATAATTGTGTTAGTCTTTAAGGTGCCATACTCTGTTGTTGTGGGTCATTAGACTGTGCTTTTGAAGGAAACCAACCATAGATTCTCTTTCTGAAACTTTATGAACTTTCAGAAGTATTGTCCCTCGTGATCTTGAACTGGTCAGGTGTTTTAATCTGAGTCTACCTGAATTATCTGAAATCTATCCACTCCTAAAAAGCCACAAGTGGAAAAGAGGAGTGATGGTGGTGGTGGGGGAAACATCTTGAAAGATAACATTTATCTCCCTGCAACCCCCAGTCTCCCAATAAAAGGTTTTAGGTTGGGTAATAGAGTCAAGACTCCAGAAAATTGAAATAAATGTACGTTCATCGCCCTGGATCCATTCTAAGCGAATGACTTTTGCCATTCAATTAGAAAGGATCAAAATGACCTGTTTAAAAGACAGAAACCCCGATTGCAATAAATTCCAGAAAATTAAATATTTTCTTGCATCCACGTATATCAACCCAGGTTGGCCATTCTAAAGAGGCAGTCTAAATTCATACTTCTTATGAAGTAAACCCTCTTGGAGCCCAATTTGACAAAACTACTTCACAGCAGGTTGTAAGTATTATGTTCACGGAAGTAAATCCGATTGAAATCAGTCAGAATTATTCCTGAATAAGCATGGTTAGGCTTGGGCTGCAAAACTGCAGATGCCTAGATTGATTGATTCAGTTTATATCTTGCCTTTTCAAGTAAAACCCTGATAAGGTAGCTTACAGCAATGAATAAATGCAATATATCAATAAACACTAAAAGCGAGATTAGTAAATTAACAATTAAAACAGCTGCAACAATAACATGAAGTCCAATAAACAGTTGAGCGAGAGTGATCCATTTAAAAGTCACCAATGAGAGAATGAATTTCCAAACCTGCTGAAAAGATCATGTCATTGATTATTTTTAGCTGAGAGCCAGAGAGCAAGGCCTCCAATCTCAGGCCTGGCAGGTTTGTAAGGATTAACTGGGAGTAAGTCTCACTGAACTCAATGGGGCTTACTCCTGAATAGATATACAGAAGATTGTAAGCTAACTTGATTGTACGCCTCAACACTCAAAATAACAAATCAATGCATCTAACTAATAAATAAATAAATAAAATCCACCCTGTTTCCCAGTATGGATTACATGCATCTTAATTTATTAACATTTATATATTGGCTTTCCACCAATGTCACCAAGGCTGTTATACAACAATTCAAATAACAATTCATAAATGCATAAATGCATATTAAAACATCAAAACAACCTTGAAACATTAAAACCACCATAAAAATGATTTGGTGCAATCCTATGCATGTTTAGACAGAAAAAAAAAAGTCCTACAATTCCCAGCACTCCCCATCTGCCTGGGGAATGCTGGGAGTTGTAGGACTTTTTTTCCTGCCAAAACGTGCATAGCGCTGCGCCCTTTGAGACATATTTTCGCAACTAATTTCTACAGTTACCGACAGTTTCGAAGATGCCGCTAAGGTTAATAGGCTTTGCTTTCAAAAGGAGCTCTTTCTTGCTTCCCGATTGCGTCGTGAGAAACTGTTTAACAGCCCCGGTGGTGGTGTGTTTTCCGTGACCCAACAGGAGCCTTGGAAGTGAATCCTCACTGTACTCATACATCAGATTTCACCCACCCGTCCTGCTCTCGCATTGAAGGGATGGTGGGCGGATGGACGCGGAACCCAAAGTAAAGCCGACTCAACCTCGTCTGGCGTAAGAGGCAGGCGTCGGCAGTGCTGGGCGTTTTCTTTCCTTGACTTTTGGGAGTTTGGCTTCGGGGGGGGGGGGCGTCCTCTAGCGCTAACGACCCTAAAGCATTCCCGGGGGGGGGGGGCGGAAGCATCTACTGGCTCCCCTGTCTAAACTCCAAATTCTTCTATTCTGTGGAAACTGTAGCACTGGGGGAGAAGGGGGAGGGGAGCGAATCCGAGGCTGACGAAGCTGGGCATCTGTCCCTCGGCTCACTCCCCCGACCAGCGTCCGAGTTGCGCGGAGAGGCGCCGCCGAGGGCTCGGCTGCCTTTAGCCCGCTCCGCCCCATGTCCAGTCAGTCACCAGCCTAACCAGCCTCTGTCCTGACCGTCCCTTGGGCTGCAGCTCTGGTTCCCAGCACCGTTTTGCCGTCGCCACCCTTCCTGGGCCGCAGGAGGGACTCCCCTCCCCCTGGCTGGAGCGTTGGAAGACCTTGTCCGACGGGAAGCGGAATGAAAGGAATTTTAGAGGAGCGATTGGCGCGGGCCCGCAGAACAGGGCGCCAGGGGGAGCCCCCCGACGCCCTCGAGGACCAGTTGCCAGCAACGCCGCAACTTCGCCCAGGCGAAGGAGGGGCTGGGAAGAACCTCCCAGAGAGAAGGCGGCAGCCACAAGGCCACTTCCTAGAAGTCGCTTCTACACGTCTATTTTCCCGTCCTCATGTAACTGACGGTCTAGTCAGCCTGGGCTTCTACGCGATCCACCCACCTTCAGATGTTTAGACCTGTTTTCAGGTTTTTCTTCCATCGGAGTTACATCCTTATTCTTTTCTATTTCTAGCTCCTTTTCACATAAATTGCATCGATAGTGTTTCGTCTTTCCTTCCGCTTTTGCAGCGCAACACTAACCATGTTTACTCAGAAGTAAGCCCCGTCGGCTGTAATGGGGCTTACGTATCAGTATGCACGTTGCTCCTCTGCCTTCGCAGTTTCTCCTACCTTTTTACACCCCACCCTCCGCATCTGTTTAAATATACCTCTGCGCCTATATTTTCAGCCGGGGATGGTACTTCTTTATCTGTCTATTGCTGCCGGTTGAAAAACTTGTGAGATCACTTCTTATAGTATACGTATAGTGGATATAGAACGACAATGCAGTATCGTAGTCAATGAAATTAATCTGAAGCACATTATTGCTAATTGAATACTTTTTAGTACCCCCCTACCCTGTTTCTCAGTTAAGTTGTTGAAAGAAGAAGGTGGTGGTGGAAGAAGGATAAATAATGTGTGTGTGTGTGTAGGTGGGGGTGGGGGTGGGGGAGAGAGAAGCACAGTTATGCAGTCCTGAAATAGCGCTTATGAGAGGTAGTCTTTCGATATGATTAAGAAGAAGTTGAATGTGCTCATTCTAACATTTCTGCTAAAGGGCAGACGTCTGTCGCACCTAGACGTTGCAGCGTTAAAAGAGTAATATAACATGGGTGCTCATCTTAGCGGAATGGTTTTGAACGTATTTTCTATCAACATCCAACTGGGAACACAGCAGAGAGAGAAACGGAAGTACATCTGTCTATCTGTAATGCGATACTTGCGAATGTACACACGGAGCTCTCAAATTCTATCGACAGAAATACGAGATTTGTAAAGGTAATACGTACCTATATGCCTGGGGCTGGCGTTTGTACTATAGTGTGTCTTGGTTGAAGATAGTAGTGAGGATGACTTCTATCCTTCTCCTTTGGAACATTTGGTCTTTAGTGCTTGGAAGGCTCAGGAAGCAACTCATGGCCATTTGCATCTTGCCCCCCCTTCCCCCCAGCTCCACACTGCGATGCTGGCAGCTACAGCATTTCTGGTATTGTCAGCATTGGATAATAAAAAAAGAATCCACCGTTAAAGAAATAAAACATTGAAAACAACAACAACTAAAAAACTGCACCCTTATCAGTTGGGAAAACAAAAGAAGGAAGCCAAAACAGGGAAGGGGTGGGGGAGAGAAAAGACAAGAAAACTTTTCAAAAGATGGATGAGGCTCTTATGGATGGTGAACAGACCTGTCCACGGTGAATATGGTTATGAAATTTCATGCAGGGAAAACCTGGGAACTGGAAGTGAATGGGTTGTGTCCGATCTACCTAGAGTAAACCTGTTGAAATACTGGGACTTAAAATAGATTGATATCAGATACAACCCAATTAATCTGGAGTAATTCATGGTGTCCCCTATTCATAGTTTTTGAAGATGAAGAGAAGAGAGTTAGGCTGCAATCTTTTATCCACTTTCCCAGGAGTAAGCACCATTGAACTCAGTGGGTCTTCTGATTAGGCGTGTACTGGACTGCAATGTTCAGGTTCTTATTTCACTCACTACAGGGCTGTCCTCCACTCTCTTTCATACTAGTAGAGGCCAGAACTCTAAAGGAGCTATCAAAGGTGGTGAACCCTATCCACAAAGGTCCAGTACATTGGATAACTCCTTTAGGGTTTTGGCTAGTTCTGGCTGAAACCCAGAGTGGATTCATAGCTCCACTAAAATTGGAGCCACCAGCCTCCAGTGTTCATACCTTGATTGGGCCAGATCTACATCAAGCAGGATATGACAGTTTGAAAACGGATTGTCACAAAACAGTTGTCACTATTATTATAAACCATTTTAAAGCAGTAGTGTAGATCCTGCTGGAGTGTATGATTTTACACAGTGGGGGGCTGGTGGCTCCAATTTTGGTGGAGCTGAGAATTCTCTCTGCAGTTAGGTCAGCACTCTAATGGAGCTCTGCTTTTTACACAGTAACCATAAGTCTAAGTGAACCTGGCTAGATGCACAACATTCACAGGCTCTTGCAGCCCTTTCTCCCACCAAGCACCTTTCATGACCCACCCCTCAATTCCTCCTGCCCTAAGCAGGGCTTCCTTCAGCCCAGATTGAAACAGGATCCTCAGAGCTCAGTTGCCTTGTAAGAGATGTGGCACCCAGGCCAGCCCTCTGCTTGAATAGTAACAAACTCATATGAAGTCCGTCAATGCAGATTCTCCAGTAAAACAGGCCTGTGTTTTGGACCAAATTGGGCTGAATTGGATGCAAAAGGATCAGTATTGGGATCCTGTGTGATGTCCAGAGGGAAAATCCTTTGACATGTGATTTAACAAAAAAAAATTTGATAGTGTTAATGAGCATATGCAGAGTATTTTTCATCACTGTTGAATAACTAGCCCACCACCACAATTTAAAATAAGAAAGGAGGATATCCACCTGAGAATAGTACTTTCTAAGCAAGCTTGAGACAGAGCCCCCTTATGAATGTCCCGTGTGGTGTGATTTTTGCTTTTGTTTATAGATGTCTATTTGGGCAGAATCTGGTGAAGGCTGATTCCACTTTCTCTGTATGTGGAAGAAGATCTGGAGGAGGAGGATAAAGGACACACAAACTGCCCTGAATGAGCAATCACAAACACCCAATAAAAGCCTGATGTAGAAAGGGTCAAGGTCTCAGAATGTGGAAAGAGGAAACATCAAAACTCACCAAATGGATGCAGCGGTGAGGCAAAAAATTAAACAGCTCCCCCCCCCCCCAGTTTGCTTCCTTTCAAACCCGGCTTCTTTAACCATTTGGACCATAACTCCCAGCATCCACCTGGAGGACACCAGGTTGGCAAAGACTGCTTCAAACCAACCTCCGCCCCATCCAGGGAATATCCTGGTGGTTCTCTGTTCTTTAGACTGTTCCTCCTGCTCTCTAGAGCTTCCAGACATCCCATGTGGCTCAATTTCTTCTCTAGGAGTTTCTCCATCCTCTCCTTCTCTCCAGCCACCACTCTCTTAATATTAGAATCAATTTTGCTGTGACAACAAAAGTCCCCCACCCCCCTCACTGGGTTCAGAAAGAAAGAAAATGCATCACACATTTATTGGTTCAACTGATGTCTAGTGAATTAAAGGTTTGTTTTCTTACAGATGTGTTCTTAGAGCTGTTGATGATATTGCGATCTCCTCCTTAGGGATTTTATAATATTTAGCAATATATAAAATATCACAAATAAACAAAACAAATGAAGAAATCCCAGTTGTCTTGTCTGTCTGTGCCTTTGTCAGAATAACACTTGATCTGTAGCATGTTTTTTTTTTAAAAAAAATGGAGCATCAATAGTTTAGGAGGTTGTTAGGTTTATCTATTTCGCCAACAATACATATCACTTTTTTTGGTGGTGTTTCACCTTTAACAGGAAATTATGGAGATTACTTTTGGTTTCCCTTCAGTATGGGAAATGTTATTATATTCCATGGTATAAAAGTGTCACAAATAAATAAAATAAAATATTTCAAAGTCATTCGTATAATTCCTCACATTAAAAGCCTGATAAACTCTGCCAAACCTGACCCCTCCCCCTGTGATTTGAGCTCTGTGTCCCCTCCTTGGAGAGTGCCAGATATCACAATTGCCCATTTTAGAATGGTGTACACGACTAAATGAAATCACATCCAGAGTAGTTATCTGCACTTCCTTCAACTCTATCTTGACTCCAGGGTTGGGGTGGAGTGGCAGCTCTAAGGATCAAGTGGTTTTCCAATAACCTTGAAAGAGACCAGGTGCCCTCTTGTGGCAAAACTGACACCATCTTTCTCTAGTTTTTTCACAGGGCAGACAAACTGCTTTTGGATTTATTTATTTTTATTAATCACAGCATTGTACTATAGATTTTCTAAGAAATAAAGACTTAATCAAAGTTACCCATTGAACCTTATAGCTAAAATTTGCACCAAAGTCAGCAACAAAGAATCCTTGCATCTTAAAGACAAACATATTTATTGTGGCATCCATTTGCATGGTCTAGAGACCACTTTATTTTATTTTATTTTTTATACTTTATTAATACATTTATATCCTGCCTTTTTCCCCTTGCAAAGACCCCAGGGCTGTCTACATAGTCCTCTTCATTTTATCCTCACGTCAGCCCTGTGAGGTAGGCTAGGCTGAGTCAGTGACTGGCCCAACGTCACCCAGTGAGTTTCATGGCTGGGTGGGGAATAAAACCCCAAGTCTTCCCAGTCCAACACTCAAAGCACTACACCACACTTCATCAGTTTAAGGATTTTGTTTTTGGAATTCAGCTCTTCCCAACCTTACCAACACAATGCCTTCATCTGGAGAAAGCACAGTGGGCAACCTGGTAGTTTCTTGTGTGGACAGTGTCATTATAAGCTTCATTCACTAAGTAGCACTGGCCTTAAGTGTATCTGGTGATCTAGTCAGGCGTTTCCTGTTACCATTCTCTCTCTGTTTGATAGAGAGTGCATCCAGAAGGACAGCTCCTAGTGCTACCAATCAAAGTAAATTGTGGAGCGATTCCCTCCTTCCCTCCTCCTCAACTGATTTTCTATGGTAAGAAAAAAGGTAGAAAAAGCAGTGGGAAAACGTGAGAGGGCTACAAGAGGATGATGTCTGGATCCCCTTGTAAAAATCCATGAACGAGGCAAGCTGATCGCACAATAAGAGCTTAGTCTGGAAGCACCCAGTGATAATAAAGTTCTTGTCTAGCTCCTAAGCCTTCTATGACAATCCAAAGCCTGTCCTCTTCAATGAGATTGTTTCTCTTGGTATCTCCAGAAGATGCTGGGAGGATTCTGGAAGGTACCCATCCATCCTCAGTTGGTTAAGCCCAGTTCTGCTAGAGATTTACTGTGCAAGCCTATGCAAGTTTACTCAGATGTAAGGTCCACAGGATGTGTTCTCTTTTATGGAGGCAGTCCTCTATTTGAAGGGCTGCTAATGGGTTGTCCTCTATTTTGAAGGTGTCCTCTATTTGAATGGCTATCTGGTCCAGGTTTTGTTCAAAGATAAAGAACCATCAGAAGAAAAACCCAGAGCTTGAAGTTGGCCATTAACAGCGCCTGGACAACAGACTGAGCAAGCTAGACAGCTCACAATCATCCATGCCATGGTGAGATGTACCATATTCCAATTTAAATTATAATAAAATTTCTATTAGCATGTGAAAATGTTATGCAAACAAGTGTCCTCTGTTTTAGTGATGCAAATGGCCACCCTATCCACTGGTAAAAGTATAAAGGATTGCAGCCTAGGCCTGTTACTGGTGGTGATTATCCTCATTAACTGAAAGAGTTAAATATCAGTTCTGGAGCAAACTAACATGGCTTGGGACTTAGGGACCTGAATGATTCCTCCTGCAAGCACCTGCTCGACAGCTAAGGGCCTGCTCATAGGGCCTTTTCTGCATCCTCCTGCCTTCAGAAGTGAAGTTACTTGGGGCAGGGCCTTTGGGGCTGAAAATGCCCTGTTGCAGAATGCTCACCTGGCAACAACTCTGATGTGAAGAGCTTTTCATTTGCTTCTGCCTTTTACTCGAGTCTTTACTCTGCTGAGATTCTTTGTTGTGCTGCTACTTTTTGTTGTTAGTGTTATTTGAACTGTTGTAAGCCATCTCATTAAAAACCCTCAAACCACATTAAAATTCAAACCACCCCCTCCCCCAAACTCTTGTGAAAATAAGAATGCCTTAAAGAGGCGTTTGAAACAATTGACAGTGGAAGCCTATCTAATTTCTAGAGGCAAATTGCTCCATAACTGGGGGCCAACCACTGAAAAGGCCCTGTCCCCCACACATTCCAAATTGTAGCGGGGAACCATCAGGGCAACCTGCTCCTGAGAGCAGGTCTGCCAATGGTGGGACACAGGAGAGAGGCGAGCACTCAAGTAACCAGGGCCCAGGTAGTGCAGGGCTCTAGACGTCATTAATAAAAACTTGTAGTGCACCCTAGCAGCCACCAGCAGCCAGTGGAGCTCTCGAAGCACCGAAGTGATAGAAGAACACTTCGGAAGCCCCTTGACTAACCTGGATGCCACATTTTGTACAGCCTGCAGACGCTGGATTTGCTTCGAGGGAAATCCTGTATACAACAAGTTGCAATAGTCAAGCTTGGACTTTAGTCAAGTTGCAATAGGCAAACCGCTTCTGCAGTCCCAATCCAGCCCTCTGGGTTTCCCTAGAGGGTCATCCCCCCCTTCCCCTAGCCTTAGCCCCTTTTCTGTAGCCATTGTTCATTTGGTGGCTTCTTGGCTTTTCTGCAGTTCTTTCCCCCATTCTGCAAGGTTGAAATTCTTCTTCTAAAGCTTAGTTACTGCCAGTTAAGAGCTTTAAGCTAAAATATGCTGATACGTTTGCTTTGTTTTTGGCTCCACCCCCTTTGATTTCCGTCTCACCCGTCACTGGGCTGCAACTTCCAAGAGCTTCTCTGAAATTGAATTTGGCCCTTGGCCTGATAGAGGTTCCCACTCCCATTCTCATATCCCTCAATGTGATTTGGGCCTGTGCATCTTGTTGGTTGTGATCAACCAGACTCAAGGTAAAAGAGAGTGGAATGTGAACAAAAGAGAACACCAATTTGCATAACATTTGCATATGCTTATATGTATAGCTGTACATTTCGATATAACAACTATAATTTAAATAAAAATGCAATACATTTCACATATAACAAAAATCCTGCAGCCTTACCTAGGCCATAGCTAGATGGGGCGATATCCTGGGGCGATCCCCGGGATCATCCCGGGGCGTCCACATGACACACAGGGGATCCCGGGAGCAGAGATGGATGATCCTTCCCTTTCCCTGGGATCTCGGTGGGCGTCACGGTTTGTCCTGCTTCTTCGCGAGGAGCCGGGACCTGCGGGTGGGGGGTGGGGGGAGTGGGGAAAATTGTTAAAAATAAAAGAAAACTTACCTTTTGCACATGAGCGCTTGTGAACTCATCTCCTTTAAGGAAAAAACAAAACAAAATGGTGGGTGTGCCCTCCTCTCCCTCTGAGGTCGTCGTGCACCACGTGTAAACAGAAGAGTAGATCTCACAATAAAAATATTGTGAGATCCTCACCCCTCCATCACGCTAGGCCCGAAAAGTCTAGCTGAGGCCTTAGAGTCTTCGCAGGTTTAGGGATTGGCGCAATTCATGTGCTTTTCCCTTATTTTTTGCTGTTCTTTCCCATATGTTTCCATTTTACTTCCAGCAGATGGCACAGTGTTATAGTGCGTTTTCTATTTAGGACTGCATTTTCAGGTTTTTATCAAAAGGGTGGAGTACTGCTTGAAACAGTGGGAGGGGCATTGGATGTTGACGATATTTTGAAAAGGACCCACAAACTTCTATGAGTGACCAATCATGAGTGTGCAATAAATTGCTCGAGTGGAGAAGTTCTGTCACCCAAGAGGCCTGTGTGCTTGTTCAGTCTGCTGTCTGGGTGCTGTTGATGGGCAACTTCAAGGTCTTAGCTCTTGCTTCTTATGATACTGAATAATAATAATAATAATAATAATAATAATAATAATAATAATAATAATAATGCCCCATAGCTGAAGCTCTCTGGGAGGTTTACAAAGATTAAAAACATTGAACATTTTAAAACTAATGTACAAAATTTAAAACCATAACAAGCATAAAAACAGACTACAAACTGGACCTAGGTTGGACAGCCCTTCAAACAGAGGACACCTAAAATAGAGGACTGTCCTCTGTAAAATAGGCCACTTGGCCACCCTAGGAGCCACTTTCAAGCTTATTAGTCAGAAAGCATCACTTGGGTGACCCTCTGATGAATGAGCTCTATATTCTAGTTACAGAATTCCTGGTGAAAGGAGGTTCACACTCATTCAGTATCAAAATAAACTGGTGACTCTTACCTGAACCTGCCAGTGCATATATATACACCTAATGCATTTTTTAAAAACTAAACATCAACAGCTTAAGAAATAAAAGACCCTTGCCTTGGGAAACTGTATATATATAGATTTACCAACAACCACCGTCTTGGGCATCAATGGGCTATAATTAGAATTTAATAATATGAGTGGAGGAGTGATCTGCATGCTGCTTGAAAAATTGGAGCCTTTTTTCAGCATTTCTGAACATTCTGCTTCCTAGATTGGACTCCAACTTGCTCGACACAATGCCTGTCCAGCTGAGACAAACGTGATACAAATAAGAACAATGAGATCAGCAATAATCTAGCTTTAAATACCATAAACAAAGGGACTAATTGGAATACTTCTAGCCCCAATAGAATCTGCACAACTGGTTAGCTTGGGGAGACAGGAAAACACACACACACACACACACACTGTTTTTCCAGACTTCAGAAAGGCTCTCCTTTTCTTGTAAATACACCGCCTAGGATCATAAACTACAGATTCAGCCTAATCATTTATTTATAATATATCCATTTAAGCAAAGGATGGCAGTGATATTCTGCAAACAACATGAAGTGGTGGTGTTAGAGCAGGGGTGCAGAACCTCAGGCCCATGTGAGCCAAATCTGGACCCCCCAGATGGCCATCCCCTGTCCCCCTTCCAATTCTAAACGATTGGAATGTCTCTCCTAAGGCTTAGAGCTTCATCCCACATACCTCCTTCTCTTGGATTATCCCCGTAGCACTAAGCTTTCACGGTTGTTGTTGTTTTTGCTACCGGGCGACAGCGATCCTTTGCATACCAGGAAGTGAGTTTAAGGGGGACAATGTAAAAAAATAAATAAAAAATCAACAGATGACCCAATTCAATTCAAATTTGGTGTGCTTAAAGCTCTCCCTAATATCTATTACTGTGCCAATTTTGGTGTCTTTATCTTTAAAGTTTATGCAGATGTAAGCATTTCTTTAAAATTCTGCTCCCGCCTTGGAAGATACACTCAAAAAGTAGGCGCTAAATACTGCTAATCTTTTGGCTTTATAGCACAATTAAGGCAGGATGCATGAGAGTACTTCACAATCAAAGCAGATTATAAGGTGGAAAACTTCTAAGTCCTTTGCATGCAATTCACAGTGATTGCTCAGTATAATATTGGTGTGATAAAGCTTTTAGTTACCGGCAGTAAGAGCTTCAAGCTACAATGGCCCCATTCAGAAGACACCTTAAACCATGGCTTTAACCACAGTGGTGGTTTTAGTTGTTTGCACAGCCATTCATTCATTAATTCATTACATTTCTGTACCGCCCAATAGCCAAAGCTCTCTAGGCAGTTCACAACAACTAAAACCACAACATGTGGCATAAAATACAACATAAAATTAAAAAGTTTACCATTACAGTATAAGCTATAGAGTCATGGCCCTGGTCCCTCTTGATCCTTATCCATGCCAAAAGATGCACCCAGCCAATTCAGTAGTTAGAGATGATGAATGCTATGCAGATGCAACTGCAGACCTAGATATGCACCCAAATCTACATTGTTGGTGCATGTAGATCTCCTTTCATCAGACAGGGAGGCATGGGCTTGGATGAGAGCCAGCCATAAGAACTCACCCATGTTGAACCTTAATTTACTTCAGTGTGGTGTAGTGGTTAGAGTGTTGTACTGGGACCCAGGAGATCCAGGTGCTAATCCCCACTCAGCCATGAAGCTCACTGGGTGACTTTAGGCTGGTCACAGACTCTCAGCCTAAACTACCTCACAGGGTTGTTGTGAGGATAAAATGGAGAGGAGGAGACTATGGAAGTTGCCTTGGGTTCCTTGCAAGGGGAACAATGGTGGAGAATAAATGTAATAAGTGGTAATGGTGATGATGGGAAGGGGGTGCTCTATCATTCCAGTGCAGGTGAAGATTACAAGAATGATGGATTCCAGCAAGATTGCATGGCAGACAGAATGCTCTCCCATTGTCTAGTACCACAGCCTAGGCAATACCAGATGCCTCATCAGTTACTCTTCTTCCATTCAGCAGTTGTTAAATGTCAGGTCATCAGTTGCAACAAACAAATAAATAAAAACCCATAAATTTATAATGTACGGTTTAATCTTTGATGAGTCTGCTGACCCAGCTTGCTTTACTGAGTTGGCCCCATTGGTTCTGGCTGGGTACATGACATTATAACATCGTTGCATAACAAGAAGGAGTATTGCTGTGGTCTGCAAAAATGGCATCTGTTGTATTGGGTATCCTGTCAGAATCTAGGTTATAGCTGTGCATGATCCTTGTGGTGGGTCCCAGGGAAAAACTAGGGAACCCACCCACCCTAGTACTTTGCAGACTTCCTAGTTGGGCTTGATTTTTGACTAGTATTGAGGTTCCCTGGGATGTTGGTCCTGGGAAACATCAATATCCATGGAAATAACCCTTGCCTTGTGTAACCTAGGTGTTGATGAGCTCCATGACAGGTTGTCAATGGCCCTGCATAGTGGAGGCCAAGCACTCAATCCCTAGTCTTCTTTGCAAGCCTTGATATTTGTGGACAGTGTGTGTGTGTGTGTGTGTGTGTGTGTGTGAAATATTGATTCTTCTTTTGTAACAGGCAAATCGTTATTTGGGCAGGGTGAAAATTACAGGCATGCAGAAACTTCATTGAGGTGTAGGTTGCTTACAGAGCCTCCAGAGATGAATGGATTCCTGAATGCTCAGGACATTTGCTGACTGACTTGGCTAGCTGTCATGTTCTCTGGCTTGGTGGATTTAGGGTACCAGCAATTATCTCAGGCCATAGGCATGTTTTCTCCTGAGTGCCCACTCACTAGGCATGGTATCTTGGTTTTTTGTTGATTCAATAAGAAGTTGCAAGAAATGAAATTGCAAAGGGACATGGCTGGAGTGTAACTGATGGAAAATTCAGGCTGAATCTAACTGGACACGACCTATAACTTACTGGAAGGCTATTCTTCTGGTTGTGAAGGTGGTTCTCCCCCACCACTATGCTCCACTCAATGCCAGCCACCCAGGGATGTTGTTTCCTAAGGTGAATAAGCATGGCTTGTTCAAAGAAGGCGATGAATATTGTTGATACCAGCAAATGTTGGTTGCAAATGTTGATGGAATGTGAGTTTATTCATTGTTTATAGTACAATGAATGAGGCCAGGCTGTCTTGAAAGTTTAAATAGCAAGATGGCAAGTTGCTGCCTAAGCATATTATTATTACAGAAAAGTTTGACATGTACATAGTGCTTTTGATTATTTTTAATGAAAACTATTATTTCTGTATTTAGAAATATTTCAGGCCTCTTTTCAGTAAGGTGTTCTCAGGAATAATAATATAAAATAAATCCAGTCATATCAATGAAATAATCAAATAAACAAAAACAACAACAAAACCCCCCACAATCAACTAATTTCAAACTGCAGTGAAAAGCAGTAATTGCAACCCTAATTAATTGCAACCCTAGGTATGTCTACTCAGAAATAAGCTCCATTGAATTCAAGGACTCTTACTCCCAGGAAACTTTGCATAGAATTGAATCATAATGGACATATTTAACAGTCCACATGCTTAAACAAGTTCCTGGATCTGGTTGATTTCTCATGGGTTCCACAATCTTGTGCTATAAGAGAAAAAGCGTAACACAGAATAAGCTCTTGTTGCTACTGGATAAGGACATAAAGGACTTCAAATGGTACTAGAACCTTTCTTTAGAAGCAAGCTGTTAGTCAAGCTCACAGAGAATAGACGTAATGCATTCCCTATAAGCACCAGTAAGCATCTTGGCTGCTCAGGTCTGTACTAGTTGAGTACAGGGCCAGCCCCATGCTGAACATGGAAAGTTAACAGTGCATGCACCAGAGAAATCAGGTCTCTGTTTCAGGAAAAGATGTGTTCACAATAACTAACTCTAGTGTTTTGATAGCTGAAAGTGTTCAGCTTGATACCTTTTCACCTGATCTCATTGTAAGCAAAGTAAAGGTAAGAACAATGCAATGCAGTCTGTTCTAACAACCTAAGTTTGTAAATGTATCTACCGGAATCAGTGCTGTGTTTCATTGATCAGGATGGAGTAAGAGTAGGTTTGCAATCTGGTTCATGAACCAATTCAGCCACACAAGGGATTGTAGTTCCAGTGGAGCTTGCCCAACTCTTGATAGCAGCCAATGGCTTTCCTATGGACATTTATTTGCCTGACGTTTCTAACATCCTTGACCTGTGGAAACAAATGAGCCAGCTTTAACATATCATGTGTTCCTTGAGTGCCCTCCTGTGGCCATACTTATTTAGGTTGTGTTGTTTTTTCGTTGTTGTTTTTTAAATTCACTACATTTTTATCCCGTTTTTCAGACAATGATTGTCTACCAAAACGGATCACATCAATCCCAACGAGAGAAGCAGGCCTTGCTATGAGGCTTACAAACTAAAATGAGGGAGAAGAATGAGGAGGAAGATCAGTTTTATCAAGGCCAGAACAAGGTGGTGAGTTACAGTATAATAGGCATTTAAATACATTTGAGGCTAGGCTAATCTTCCCTTTGGTGGCTATTTTAGGCTGATGAAGGGGGCCAGAACTTCCCCACCCCTTTAACTTGTGCAGTCCCAGGGCAACCGCCCCTTGGAGCTGAGTGCTTTTTCTGGCAGTGAGGGGGAGGCGAACTCCCTGCATCTGCTCCTTCTCTGTGGTTGATGGATGGGCCAGGTTGGTTCCTCCTTGGATTGATGCTATTGTTGGGAAGCAGAGGGTGTGGCCTCCAATGGCCCCAGGCCCCCTGGCACATGGCAGGCAAAAGCCAGCGTGTGCTTCCCTTCCTCATACATTGAAGGATTTTTTAAATACTCGTCTGGACAGTAACTTCATAAATTGAAAGATTTGTTTTTCTCTTATATTGAAGGAATATCTGCAAAGGATACCTGTAGAAAGTGTGGAACATCCCCATCTTCCAGGTGGGTATATGGCTATTGTTTTTCATTTTATGAGGAGGGGTGGATTATTACCGTATTTCTTCAATTCTAAGATGCGCTTCCCCCCCCATATAAACATCCCTGAAAACGGGGTGCGTCTTAGAATCGCGGGTGTGTTTATTATTTCTTAGAATCAAAGCTTTTTTTCTGTTGGTGGTACTGAAATTAGTGTGCGTCTTACAATTGATGGCGTTTTAGAATTGAAGAAATGCGGTAGATGAATTTTAAAAGATTCCTGTGCAGGGAACAAAAGTGACATATTTTGCTCATGACACAACCTGAGGTAATTAAGGTCCATTGGGAACCTCATAATGGCTGCTGTCTTGTTCTGAAGAATACTTAGCATATTGGACAATCCAGACCTGCTCCAAATCCATTTATTACTGTTTGGCCATCATTGATCTATGCATAACAGAACGGAGGGATAATCAATTAAGCCAAAGTGGGAGAAAATGACCCTGGGGATGCCTTGACTGTGCTGCTTTCCTGCTAAACCCCACAGTTCCACTCCTGTGGGTTTGTGCTTGGTAAATCCCCACACCAAGGAGGGAGCACAGGGTTTGTAGTGGTCATCTAGGTACCCTCTGCCCTCTTTCTGGATTCCAGCGACCAATTGCCGGTTGTCATCCTCCCGGAATGTCACCCAGATTGACCATGAAGGAAGGTCAGATGGTGTAAGAACCAGGGTGACCTTGCTACCACCGAAAAATGTCAGGGTATGTTCATGACTTTTTAACCACGCAGTTTCGTGGAAAAGCCCAGTAGTGGCTGCGAATCTATGGCTGCACATATAACTGACACAGTGCCAACTCACAGCCACCGCGGGGCTTTGAGCACATATAGACAGCCCCCCCCAAACATATTTTGACAGGTAATTGTTAACCCATATTCCCCCTTATTTCTCTTATACCACCTAAGTTTATGTAGGTATAAACAAGATTGGAATTTGCCCACAATCTACTACAGATTAACCACTGCTAGAAAAACTGAGGCCAGTACTTAACTTTAATGGCTCATTGGTTCCTGCTATTTGTGGTTTGTTTCAGAAGAGCTCTCAATCCCAAATGATTAAACAAAATAATGATGGAGCAAGCAGGTAGATGAAATTGCCCTCTAATGGAATGGCCTGCTGAGCTAATCACTTTTGTACATATAAACATTTGATGATATGGATTATAGAAGGATACATCTTTGTGTAATGCAGCTTCAGAGCAACCACAAACCAGGCTGATTTTCCTCCTGGGGTACAACTGTTGCATAATTTGAACAATTCCAGATCAATTGTAATTACACACGAAACTGATAGACATGAAACTCCATGGCTTCGTGATTCTTGCCCCGAAGCAAGACCTGCACTGAACTGGGCATCTGTTGTAGAATGTTATGCTTCCTATGGACATGAAAGATTGTTGTGTGCGCAGCTATGAACTCTGGGGTCATACCATAAAGCAATGCAAAGCAGTGGCTCTGAGAAGCACATCCCAGGGGGAGACACCACTACGTGCTGCTACCCTTAACCTCTGCAGACATGAGGGAAGCTCTTAAGATGGTTTGCCCATAGAGGCTGATGAATCCTATAGATTCCTGATAGCTCGAGCAGAGGATCCCGTTGCACTGACTTGGTGCCTGTTGAAGCTTTGGCCAGGGACAGACTGTAGCACAGTGGTAGAGTGCATACTTTGGCTGCAGAAGGTCCCAGGTTCAGTCTCTGGAATCTCCAGGTGGGGCTTGGAAAGAATCCTGCCTAAATCCCTGGAGAACCGCTACCAGTCAGTGTCAACAATACTGAGCTAGATGGTCCGATGGTCTGACTCAGTATAAGGCAGCTTTCTATGTCCCAGTGTTCCTAAGGAAGGAGTGATCATAGTCACTAAGATACTGTTATATTGGGGGAATCTTTCTTGCAACAAAAATAGTGCATCAACTTTCATTTCCCCTGCCCCCTGTTTACCTGGCACAAGGGGATCTTTAAATTCCCTAGAGCACCTTTGTTTAATTTAATGCTTCTAGAAATGTTGCTCTTAGGTAAATTATTAATGGCACTTATTGAGGAATGCCATTTAAACTAGTAAAATTGTGTCTTACTCTGCTGGGTTTTGCTGGAGTGTTCTAAAGAGCTGAAAGGGAACAGTGGTTGTGTGCCACCACTATACTTAAGAGAAAGTTGCCCTTAAGAACATAAGAAGAGACATGCTGAATCAGCCTAGCATTCTGTTGACAGTGACCAACCAGATGACTGTGGAAATCCTACAAGTCAGATGTGAGTGCAATAGCTTCCTCCTGTTCATGTGACCCAGTAACTGGTATTCAGAAGTCTGCTGCTTCTAATACTGTAAGTGGACATTTTGACTAGTAGCCATTGTACTCCATCAATTTGTCTAATCCTCTTCAGAAGCTTTCTATGTTGGTGGCCTTCCCTACATCTGATGGTAGCAAATTCCATAGTTTAGCTATGCACTTTAACTTAATTTCATCCTGAAAATCCACACAATCCTATCTCTGCTTGAACATGTGGGGTAGGCATCCCTGTTCTAAGTTGCTTAAAGAATGAATTTTTGCATGCTGATATAAATCATAGAAGCACCATCCCCAGCTCTAGCTTTTGTGATTCAGCAACCATGTAAATTTTCAAAGATATATATTAGGGGTGTGCAAAGTGGGTCTTCTCTGCCTCAAAATTTGAGCCAGAACTCCAATGATGTGATTCTCTGCCCCAGTTTCAGAGTGGCTTCCCTTACTCTGCCCCGTCAGATTACCTGTCAGAGAACCACTCGTTTTCAGAGAACCGCTCTAGTCAATGGAAATTAATCAAATGCTTACAGCTCCCTCATTTTTAAAGATAAAGAGATGAAGTCTTTAGACATGCCAAGTTTGGAACAGATCCCTTCAGGCCTTGATTTTTAAGGATTTTAAAAAAGAAGTTCATGGTTTTAAAATTATTATTTTTAAAAACCGCTGTCATTTTTAAAGATAAAGAGATGAAACTTGGCATGATAATAGCTCTTAAGTAGGGCTTTAGGCAGGCCAAATTTGTAACAGATCCATTCATGCCTTGATTTTTAAAGATTTTTTTAGGAGCAGGAAGCCACGCTGTAGGCTTTAGAGATCCTAAGGCTAGCTATGCCCCAAATCCCCATGTATAAACCAGCTAACTGCAGGAACACTGCTCCTTTCCTGTCCCTTGCAGATGAGATTGCAATATTCCCAACACATATGACCCACCTGTCTTCTGACCCCATAGGAAGTGGTGTCATCTTCACTGGCTGCAGGAGATACAGTGGCTTGTCCACCTTCCCAGATGGAAGGGAGTTTTCAGCATAGTGGGTGTTTTCAGCATAGTGATGGCATTGAAGCCTAAATTCCTGGATGACCTTTATTATCAATTTCATTTAGATTTTAATCAGAATGAAATGGAATCCCAAAAGCCAAAGGCTACAAAGAAGAGTGCACCTTTCTGAAACCCACCAGCCAGGAATGACTAGATCTATCACAAAAAACATGCCTCCAAGACCCATTCCTGCCTGTTATTCCACAAGGATATCATGGTCCTGAAAGATCCAGCAGGACCAATAGCCCAGAGATACATTTTTCCTCTCCTGTTGGCATAGATAATCCAACAGGATAACCAAAGCCATCTCAGTCATCCAATCAGGCTAGAAACAGATTATTTCAGGATCCAGATTACTGGTATCATTCAGGAATCCCTGGTGTTATAAAGCCGCCCAGATAAGCTGATTTGGGCTATCATGGAAGGGCAGCAAGTTATTATTTATTTATTATTATTGGTAGGGGAGGGGCACATGTGGAATTCTCTGCCCCTGGTGCCAAAATAACTTGAATGACCTTGGGAACAATTTTATCTGCCTCTCCCTTCCTTAAGAATGTGTGGTCAAGTTACTCGATACATCTTTAAGCCAAGCTGTGGTTATGGCAGTGAAAGGTGCACTAGAGATCTAGGCTAGGCAGAATGAGGCTGATTATCTGTTGGACTGTAATCCATCCCATCAGCAAAAGGGCATGCTTAGAATGTGCATCATATTCCACAAATGTGCATACGCAGAGAGCTCAAGGTTGTGAAGATAAGGACTTTAATGTGATGCATCTCAAACATATGAACATTTGGGGAGATTTTGCATCATCTCACTTAGGTTTGCCATCTTTTTCATCTCGTGGCAGAGGTTTTGTATCTTTAAGAGTTCCATGATGGACAGAAATTCAACATGTACAGATCCAGTGGCAGCAGCTTCAGGAGAAGCCACACTTGCTGAATTTCTGCCAGTTCTGTATTTGTGAAAGCAAAGAGCCTTTCCCAGAATTAATGGAGGGAATTCTTGTCTTATTGATGGGGTTGCCATCTTTTAAGGCCTCCCCCCGCCCACTTACACCAAGCCTGATTGCTGCGCTGTGCTGGATCTTCATGGAAATTTCAGCCTAGGAAGGAAAAGTTAACCCTCCCATCATGATGCAATTTCTGCAAAGATCAGCCCGCCAATTTAGATATAATTGAAGTGGAATGTCATTCATTTCAATGGGTTTACTCTAAACACGACTAACACTGGATACAACCTCATCAATTGTAATTTAAATCTGTAACTGTGACAGGTTTTAAAAAGGGTCAGGCGCACACTTCACTGCTAAGTCCTATGCACAGCTGAGCTAAAAACAGCAGCTGAAACACAACTGATTAGAACTCATCAACTAGACCCAAACCAAAAAAGAATACATAAACCAGCACAGAGTTGTGTGAGTTTAAGGCCCATTGATTTTAATGTACCTTTGTGTGCATGTCTTCAGCCTGTGGTCATTTGGAATGCCTTGAAGAGCTACTACCTTGGTCTAGCAATGTCTAATGGAAGATACAATAATCTATCTATTAATATTTCAAGAGAGGGCAGGCAAGGAAGATCAAAATATGAGATGAAAATCAATGTCCATATAAATGAAATGCTGTTGTGTGGTTATTGACTATGATTGTGGTACGTCCAACCATACAATCACAGGTATCCCCATCATCTACAGTGATTAACAATCTTCATAATAGTAACACGATAGTACTTTGTTAAAACATGAGTCTGTGGCCAAGGCTGGCCCTCCTATCAGGCAGCGTGAGATGATTGGCTCAGGTGGCGTATGTGTGTTGGGGGGCAGTGGAGGGAGCCTCCCCAGCTGGGCTCCCCAGCTGTTCACCTCTGGTGGTGGAAAAACTGTATATGCCACCGCAACACTGTCCTGGAGCCTGCCTCCACGGCACCGTCTTGGCATTGCTCTGCTGCTAAACCCTGCAGTTTCTCTGTTGTGGGGTGGTGGCAGGTAACCCCCATGAAAGAGACAGCATGGCCATTCAGCTCGCAGGGCCTGCCCCCTGCCTGGCTTCTGTCAACCAACCAGAGGTCACCTTCCGCCTAGGAACACCCCAGGTTAATGCCAGAGTGAGGACAGACGGCGGAAGAGCTGTGCTGACCTTGCTTCAGTGGGGAAAGTCGAGGTAGATCCCTGACTTTTCTAATGTGCAGCTTTGTCTATTTGCCCCAGAGTGGCTGCAAATCGGCGGCTGCATCATATAACCAATGCAGCACCAATTCACAGCCACCACAAGGCAAAGATGGTGTTTAGATAGCTCACTGGCCTCCATAAACTAGCCTGCTTCCTCAGATATGGTGGAGGACACTATCCATTACTAATGCTGGAGTAAGATTCAACTGCCAGTCCAGCCAGCTTCTGTGAAAGGAATGGAGAGGGGATGCCATTTTCTCTTTTGCTTCAGGCAGCAAAGTATCTTGGGCCAACCCTGCCTGTGATCACAAATCAAGAAATGAAACATGGACAATATGGCAATTTAGAATCACCCCGGCCATCGTGATCACAACAGTGGTAGCAATAAATAAAATTTGAAGTGCAGGAACTCACCCTGACAGTGTGTATAACACATACACACTTACACACACACACACACACACACACACCCGCTAAAGACCTGCAACCCTGTGGAGGTAATTCGTTACCTGGGAGTAAGTTCCACTGAACGCAGAACATAGTGCTTACTTCTGAATCCGTAGGTCAACTTCAACTTGAAAAATACACTGAGCTTTAACTGGGGTGACCATATGGAAAGGAGGACAAGGCTCCTGTATCTTTAGCAGTTGTATTGCAAAGGGAATTTCAGCAGGTGTCATTTGTATGCATGCAGCACCTGGTGCAATTCCCTCTTCATCACAACAGTTAAAGCTGCAGGAGCTATACTAGAATGACCAAATACAAAAGAGGGCAGGGCTCCTGCAGCTTTAACAGTTGTGATGAAGAGGGAATTTCACCAGGTGCTGCATGCATACAAATGACACCTGCTGAAATTCCCTTTTCAGTACAACTGTTAAAGATACAGAAGCCCTGTCCTCCTTTTCATATGGTCACCCTACTTTATTAAGCTGTTAAATATCACCACCATTCCTGCTCTGCAGGGAAAAAGTCCTGAAGCTGCTCTTTGCCTTCCCTGCCCCACCCCTGCCTTCCCCCTCCACTACACCAGTGAATCACGGGAATCACAAACATGAAGATGGTATGCTGCATCCCGTATATGTGTCTTCAGCTGGGAAAATGGATGAGTATAGGTGGCCCTAATAACACATCAAATTTAGATGGTACTTTAGTGACAAAGACTGTGGTGAGAAGCTCAGTTTTCTCCCATGCAATGGAATAGTACTGCAAGGATCCTCCGGCATGGGCCATAATATTTCAAATTGCCTGCCCGCTACCTTTGTCTACTGCCCTCCTGATCCCCCAAGCCCTTTCAGCTTCCCTGCCTTCCTTCAGTGCTCTTTGAGGAAGGGGCATTCCTACACTAGTTCCTGCTTAATTGCGGTTGTCAAGGGTCCTACTTTACAGAGGACAGTCCTCTATTTGAAGGTGTCCTCTCTTGGAAGGATAGTTCAATCCACGTCTGGTTTATAAATACGGAACCATATTCAGAACGTCAAGCAGGGCTCGAAGTGGCTCATCAACCTGGACAGCAGAATGAGCAGGCACACAGACTGCAGACTTCCCCACTATGGTGAGATGTATCACCATACATCTCACCATTACTATCATTCTATTTAAATGATAGTAATTATTCCGCCTTTATATGAACATATGAAAATGTTCTGCAAATCACCGTCCTCCATGCAGTGGAGGCTGGTGGCTTTTCATATGGTCACCCTAGCTGAATCCTCACTGGGTTTTAGTCAGATCTCTAAAGAGTTCTGGAATGAATTCACTGCCCCACTGATATCAGAACCACCAGCCCCCACTGCCCCTTTGTCCTCTTTTTGGGGGTGATTCATTTCCTACTGTTTGGGGATGCATAAGTAGCCACCCTATGCCTGAGTGTACAGTGCAGCATAAAGGAATTATTGCCCATTTCTTTTCACAGCTTCCTTTAAACTGCAATCCTATACATGTCTACTCAGAAGTAAGTCCCACTGAGTTCAGAGGAACTTATTCTTAGCTGAATAGGTATAAGATTGCAACCTAAACTAGTCACTTGATGATGGAGGGAAGGGAAAACGTATTGTATATGTGTATAAACCATGGACTTGGAAATCTGAGCATTTAATGCTTGAAAGTTGTATATAATGGAGTGCCTGAGCAGCAGCTCATTGATAAAATAATGCAGGGAGAGTTATTATTGATTATCTAAAAGCCTTTCAGTATCCAAAGAAAGAGCTTTCTAATTTGAACTTCTGTGATCCAAGAAAATTAGAAGAACTGCATATATTCTAATCTGCACTTATCTGTGGAATTAATTGAATTAGGTCTGCCCAGAGTTTTTCTCTCCCCCTATTCCCGATTTCAAAGAATATTCTCAGTGCAGCACATCTTCCTGCTAGTGAACAAAGCAGACTTCTGAAAGTGTACAAGGCTTTACAATGCATTGCTTGCTTATGCCACCTTTCTGAAACCAGCAAGGAAGGGTACATTTTTTTTAAATAATCAGATAAAAACATAATAAATCAATAAAAGTAATGTTATAAAACCCAGAAAACAATTTTAAAAGCCAAACGAAAAAAATACATCTTGACTTCCTTCCTGAATGCAGGGAAAGTGGAGACCTGCCGCGCATCCAAATGGAGTGCATTCTAGTGTTTGGGTGTGACCCAGCCCTTTCCTGTGTGCCTAATAATAATAATAATAATAATAATAATAATAATAATAATAATAATAATAATAGTAATACATTTATTTCTAACCTGCCTCTCCATTCTGATCGAAGCAGGGAGCAACAGCAAGTATAAAATACATAAAATATTAATCTCTTGCTGATCTAAATAACTAAGCAGTTTCCTAGTAAGGCAGCTGGTAGTATAGACCTGAAGATGGGGAAAGAACATGGATACCTGATTCCTTGACCATCTGTGTGGACTGGAGGAAGGTTAGCAGCAGCAGCAATTTGCCCCACTCCAAGCCAAGCTCAAGAAGGGGTCCATCTAGTCCAGCATTCTGTTCACACAGTGGCCAACAAGCAGCTGCCCATGGGAAACCCACAAACCAGGCATGTGTGAAACTGCAGCCTCTCAACCATGTTCCCCAGCATCTGGTATACAGAGGCATATTGCCTCTGATACTGGAGGTAGCCTATAGCCATCAGGACTAGTAGCTATCGCTACCCTTCTCCTCCAGGAATTTCCCTGATCCCCTTTTAAAGCCAACCAAACTGATGGCCATCCCTATATTTTCTGGTAACTATGCACTCTATGAAGAAGCCTTTATTTTTATCTGTCCTGAATCTTCCACCAATCAGCTTCTTTGAATGACCTTGGGGTCTAGTATTATGAGAGAGGGGGAAATGTCTCATTATTCATAATTTTGTACACGTCTATTCGTGTCTCCCGTTACTTGCCCTTTTTCTAAGCTCAGCAGTCCAAGACATTGCAACCTTTCCTCACTGGAGAGTTGCTCTAGCTCCATGATAATTTCAGTTGCCTTTTTCTGCAAATTTTCCAACAATACAATATTCTTCTTGACGGGTGATGCCTAGCGCTCCAAGCATATTCCAGTATTCCAAATGTGGTCACACAATGGATTTGTACAAGGGCCATGTGATATTGGCAATTTTATTCTCAATTCCTTTCCTAATTATGCCTAACATGGAGTTTGCTTTTCTCACAACAGCTGCACACTGGGTCAACACTTTCATTAAGCTGTCCACCACAACCCAAAGATTTCTCTCTTCATCAGTCACCATTAATTCAGATCCCATCAACACATATATGATCAGATCTTTTGCCCTAACATGCATCACTTTACATTTGTTTATATTGGGCCAGTTTGCATGTCATGACAGCCCACCATGGGTTAATTTACCTGGGGGTGGGGGCTGTTGCATTGTGCCAGATGCCAATGGGTGCCCAGCTTGCTGTGGCTTATTGTGTCATGAGAAACCAGGTGAGCATTACACATCCCATAAATAACCCTAAAACAAGCTAGGGTGTCCAGCATGACATGACAATCCTTGCAGGCAAATTAACCCATTGTGGACAGTTATGTCATGCAAACCAAGTAAGTGAAACCCATTTGCCATTTGGGTGCCCATTCTCCCATTTTGGGGTGATCCTGTTGGAGCTCTTTGCAGTTCCTTTTTGTTTTAACAACCCTAAATAATTTGGCATCAGCAACTTGGCCATCTCACTGCTCACTCCTAATTCCAGATTGGACTTAATTTGGGCTGGACATTATAAAGTGTGGTGCGCAGGTTGATAAATAATGAGACGTGACAAGAATAGCTGGGTTTAAACAGGGCTATATTTATTAATGTTCTGCAAAGGGGTAGGAATCCTTACAGGCATCCTTACAGACATCCTGTAGTTGGGTGAGCCATTCATGGCCCATGGGCTGGCACTGCACCATTCACCTTCCCATGGGCCTGCCCCTTGTGGGGTAGGGAGACCTTCCTTTGTCACACCCTAACTCAGGCCGCAAGGCTCAGAGTGGGTGAGTAGGGTTGGCCCCAAAGGTAAGCCTTATCTCCCCAGCTAGGCCACAGGGCTCAAAGCTGGGAGCCTCAGAACTTACCAGTCACCCTGAACAGTGCCTATGAATGCTCACCAATTTCCAATCCAGCTCTGGATGCCCATACCGAGTGCCAAATAAAATGTGACCAAATTGAATCAATAAATTAGCCTATTTAGTACTCCCAAGCTGCCTTACAGTGTGGAGTAGGTGAAAAAAAACTCATGCACAATTCAGTACATGAGTAAAAAATTCCTACTCGGCTCCGAACAGCAACGAGCAAGCCCACATTGCCTACAGGGAAGGAGGGAGGGAGGGAGGCGCACAGCAAAGAGGAGGCTGGGAGGGGTGAGTCTTCTTTTATAGACCCCACAGTCCCCTCCCAGCCCAGTGGCGCCATGTTATGCCCAGCCAATGGCAGGCAGGCACGTCTCGCCCTCTCCCATACCCACAAAGGCCTCCCCACATCCAGGCTAAGCCGGGCATGGCAGAATGGCACTTCTAAGCCATATATAGGCAGGATGCTTACTTCATGCACAAAGCAAATGTCCAAAAGAGTCATGGGGAGGGAGGGGGGAATAGAAAAATAGAATGCAAGTGGTGTTTTGAAGCCCCCAAGGAAATAGCCATTAGCCTAGTAGCTCTCTTGGAAAAGTTAGATGTTGCATTGTCTCTCCTTTGGGAATATCCCTTATTATATAGAGGTCCATTATCTTAATATATACACCCATTATCCATACTTTGCAGTTTGCCTTCTCTTACTGGAAAATATTGTTTCTCTTGTTGCCAAAAGGCAGAGCAAGGAAAGCTCTAGCACCACAGGAAAACAGACCCCTCCTTGAAATATCAGGTGACTGCCAGAGATGCGTACAGTACTGGTCATCTGCATGCATTACAGCTTTGGGGGAATCGATAGCCATTCTGCACGATGTATTAGCATCTGACAGACACACATTTTAAAGTCATGATTGGTTGCAAGCTCTATCCAGGCTCCTTGGGGTATAGTAAGAATAACTCCAGTTATAAAATTGTGAGCGCTTTCACCGTGAAACAGAAACAGACACTTCCTCTTGTTCTTTAAGCAGAAGAGGCTTGGCTGGAGCATCAGAACTGTATTTCATGCTTGTCCGTGGTAGCTTTTTCTGGCTTTGTTGATTCAAAGTTTTAAGAAGATGAAGTCAAACCCATATCCTGTCCAGCTGGAGAAAAGAACCTGCAACCAGATGTTTTGGGCTGTCTTTCCTCATGCCTGCTTCATCTGTTCCTTAGTGATCTACGCTTTGCTAGGGGCCCTCATGTTTTCTCACGTTGAAGGTAACAGAGAGAGCAACGAAAGTGAGGAATATAAGGAATTCATGCTGAAACTTTGGAATCTCTCCAAGGATTTGTCAGGTATGTGTGAAACCTCAGCAGAGAGATGATGATGATGATATTGATGATGCCAATTGCACAGAACAGACACCAATTCTCTTTTTGAATGCCTGAATAATAATAATAATAATAATAATAATAATAATAATAATAATAATAATAATATTTAAACTTTACTTTTTACTTGTGACTCATCAACCTATTGCATTTGCTTTTCTTAAACTGAAAGGATTTCTTGTTCTTGGAGGCATCTCCCCCCAACCCCCGCCACCCTAGTTCTCAGCCTACCCACCTCTGTTTTATGAATAGGTCATTCTCACAATCAAGGTGGTTTCCCCCCCCCCCCCCGAGGACTGGCTTGTGGGGCATTTCCATGAAAGGGCTGCTTGGTTGGTTCAGGAAAAACAGTGCATCAGTTTGAGGCTTGCTTTTGCACAGACCTCTGCTAGCCACCTCTGATAGCCAGGTGTCTGCCTGAAGTCTTCAATCCTAAAGGCGTTTATCTAACATTCCTTACTCCTACAGGGGTCCTATTTTGGGAAATGGGGTTACTCTAGGATGCAGCATTTTCAGATTTTGGATAAGAGGCATGACTTCTGTGGTGGTGAAGGACTAGCCAAGATATAGCCATGTCAGGGACATTTCGTTAAAATTGTTCCCCTTAGCCTTTACATTTTTATTTCACTCTTTATTTACTATATTTTCTTGTGTGTGTGTGTGTGTGTGTGTGTGTGTGTGTGTCTTTGAAATATTCCGCTTTTTTCCTACCAGATCCCATTATTTTCTTCATGCCTTTACCTAGTGCTTTGGAAAGAAAC
Organism: Elgaria multicarinata webbii; assembly: GCF_023053635.1. NCBI lineage: Eukaryota > Metazoa > Chordata > Lepidosauria > Squamata > Anguidae > Elgaria > Elgaria multicarinata. The sequence continues at coordinate 68,222,911 of NC_086178.1, forward strand.
ACGCAGAGCTCAATTTTTAAAGCCAGTTTTAAAGCAAGTGAATAATCATGTAACAATGTAATGGTTATAATATTGCGTGGGGATTCAGGAGATCTGGGTTCTAGTCCTCACTCTCAGCCTCACATACCTCCCTGGGTTTTTGTGAGGAGAAAATGAAGAGAGAGAAGACCATGTAATCCACCTTGGGTTCCCTGCAAGAGGAAAAAGGCTGGGATATGAATTTAATAATAAATTAACATAAATTGAAAACACTTAAGGGTACATGAGGAAAGTGCATTGTGTATTTCTCCCAACACCGACTAAGAACAGAGAATCCACATGCCAGATTCGAGAGGCAGAAGAACTGCCAGATCCCATGGGGTTGCTTCCCATCAGAGTTGAGCACTGACATCATTCCACTCCCACACCCTGCTGTGTTAGGGGTGTGTTTGTGTTTGTGTTTGTGTGTTTAATTAGGTGTGTGGGTATGTGGGTGTGTTTAGTCAGGTGAAATACAATCCAGATTTTTCAGTACTAGAACATGGTCTAGTTCTACCGAAGTTAATAGTAAATCAATGTTGAAATAGACAAAGGGGCTTAATTATCTTGAATTATTCATGATAATCCTGGTCCGTAATATTTGAGTTATCTTAACATCTCATTTCTTCCAAACAGAAAATGAAACTTCCAATGAGATCTTCAAGAAAAGAACACACGAACTGATCAGCAGTATTGACTTTGTGTGGTTTTCCGATCCCAAAAAGAAATGGTCCTTCTTGGGCTCTCTCTTTTTCTGCTGCACTGTGTTCACAACAGTGGGTAAGTACCGATTGTGGGGCTATTTTCAAGGCGGCGCCTCCCTTTTCAACCCCATGCTTTCCCTCTCCCAGGGTGGTGTCAGGTAATTCCGATGCTGAGGAGGGGGCACAGGGTTTCTGGGTGGCCATCCAGGTCCTGGAACTGCCCCTGCCCTCTTCCTGGTGGAAGGCAACCAATAGCTGGTCGCCTTCCACCAGGCTCCACCCCTGGGTTGACCCAGCATTGGCCCTGGACCGATGGTACACAGCACAAGTGCTGTGTTGATGTCATTCCTTTGGAAAAGTTGGGTGAAATCCTTGACTTTTTCAAATTGGAGCATCACAGAGAAGCCCTGCGGTGGCTGCGAACCTGCGCTTGCAGTGCAGATCCACAGCTACCACGGTTTCCCCATGTGTAATCAGCCTAGATCTACTTAGATAAATGGTGCAGAATCTCAGGATAGGGGGCTAAATCCAGCCCATGAGAGGTCCTGATTTGGGGTTCCCCAGAAGGCCCTGCCACTTGCCCTTGTCCCACCCCTTTTCCCCTGACCATCAATCCTTTGGTAGTTTCTCAGCTTTGGGGCAGCTTTTCCTCTGTTCTAAAAGCTTGAAATGCCCCTCCCTCCTACAGCTTAGTTACTGGCAGTAAGAGCCTTAAGCTAAAATGCAGAGGCAGTTTTTGATATTTTGCCTCCATCGTTTTTGCCATTGGCACTTTTATTTTCAGCCCCACCCATCCCTGGCATGCAGCCCCAAAGTGCTTCTCCGAAATGGTATTTGGCCCTTGGGCTGAAAGAGGATCTGCACCCCAGACTTAGATATATGACCCCTTCAGCCCTTGGAGAAAACAACCTCACCCCAATGAATCCATGGCCCCTTCAAGTATAGTATCTGTCACCAGAACCACAAATGATCTAAACTGCACCACGAATCTAAGGCTGCAATTCTTTTCACACTTACACAGGAGTTACTCATTTCATTTCATTTCTTCTGTTTCTATACCCCCCAAAAGATGAAACTCTCTGGCCAGTTTAAAAAGGCTAAAACCTTAAAAATACATTATAAAAAACTATTTATGTACAAACATATGAATAGACAGCATGCACAGAAATGCACATTTATCTAAAACAATTTTAAACAACAAGAAAAGAATAAGAAAATAAAACAACTCCCATTTAACTCGGTAGGATTGGCTTTTGAGTAAGCATGGACTGTGCTGCAAACTACACCAAGGGCCTCTTAAAATAATGCCATCAATGGATATGGAAGCATTGCACAATACTATCCCCTACAAAGATGGGCTAAAATCATCAGGATTATTTCTGATGATGCCATGGCCCAGTATCCACACATTTTTCTTACACTGGTCTTCATCCACAGCAATCATCTCAAATTTGAAAAGGCTTAAGTTGCAATCCTATGCAAGCTTAGGCAGAAGGAAAAAAAAGTCCTACAACTCCCAGCACTCCCTGACAACTCTCCTCTCCGCATTTTTGCATTGGATCAGGATTATCTCAAATTCCATTTCTCATGACCCTGTTTTGGTAAAGATTATAGTCTTATACATATGTATTATATTATATGCAAACTGTGGGGACTTGAACCCAAATTAAATGGTAGCATAGTAGTATACCTGAAACAAAAGCCTATGCGTGTTTATTTGGAAGTAAGTCCCACTATGTTCAATGGACTTTACATCTCTATAGTGTATTTAGGACATCAGCCTTAGTATGTTTTGCAGTTGATGTGTGCATTTGTATAATTTATTATTGCATATTGACTCAAAAATGCCTTTTTCCTACACCATGTGGGGTCTTCCACTTCTCTTTTGAAAGAAGGACCACCTGTTTGGCCTGATGCATTTATTGTAGGCAGAAAAGTGCCCCCCACTGGACCTTTTCCCTACCTGCTTGAGGCTCAGCAAGGAGGATAAGCAATTATCAGGGAAGTCTGGTTTACCATAAGCGAATTTTCCAACTGGACTCTGGACAGGCTGGATCATCTTACCACCGTATCAGAGCTTCCCACTCAGGAAAAGCAAAGGTCGCTTGCTGATGGGATTGTGTTGGGTGGGACTCCTGTACTTGCGATGCATCCAGAATTCATACAGGATCACAGCAACAGGCCCTGCCCACAGTCTACATGGATGCACTTGGATGCATGGTGTCCATATCTACACACATGGCACTATTTGTGCACACAGCTCCACCCACCCACACCCACTCACATACCCACACCCACACACCCAGTCCCTTTTCTCCCTCCTTCTCTCTTTCCCTTCTCTCCACCAACTTTCTACCCCACACACACCTAGTGTGCTCCTAGGTAAGGGACAAATTATTGTTCCCAGTGGACCAAACTGATTGCTTTGAAATTAGGCTGCAGTTGCCTAGTCCTGCCTAAGGGCCAACTAGTCCTTTAGAATAATTTCTCTTCAACTATAATTACTCTTTATTTCTTAGCAATGCATTCTCAGCTCAGATGTAGCACAGATTTTCAACATACATTATCCTCAATGGTGTTAAATCTGTGAAAATATGCAAGAATATTTAATTTGGATTAGCTAACAGCTCTAGGCTTTCACCAGAAGTTTTCTACCATCATAAAGTTGGAAGGAACCAAAATATATTTAGCCCTCCTCCGAAGGCAGGGTCATCCATCAACCAGTTCTCTTTCCCTTCCTGCTCTACCTATAAAATCCAGACTCCAGTGATCCATAAACTAGAAGGCACTTGTGAAACAAAGTGCTCTGGACTACTCAAGTAATCAAGGCAAGAGGATGAAATCATGTGCTATAGTAAAGGCAATGTCAATCTATTTGTTCTGGGTTCTTTGGAGAAGCCAAAATATTTGAAAGAGGAAAGCAGGGACATTCCTTTTGATTGTTCCAATAACCCCAAGCAGAATTTCTTAGTATTTGGGTGGACTGTATTGTTGAGGCCTTTTACAAAAACACAGAATCTAAGTTAATCCCTTTTGATGACTATGGTTAAGAGATAAAAAGGAAACAAAAAAATCACTTACAGCAATTAACCTTAACCTCTAGCCTGTGTCTGAAGTCTGCATTATTGGGCACTGCTCCAGGTGTGAAAATGAGGACGGGGAGGGAATTAGGAGCTTAAGAGGCCACACATCAAGCTGGTCACAAAGTCAGGAATGAAATCTAAAGATTGTAGAAAATCATAATAGTAGCAAGAATGTGTGCCTCATTTCAAGGGCTACCTGTGCAAGACTTTGGTTTACTAACCATATCTCCTGATCAACAGACTGACAGACCTAGAGATAAATCTCTCCACAACCTCCTACTCTCACATTATACTTTGCATATGATGATCTAGTTTGCACTTAATCAGAAGCCATCATGGGTGAATTTCCCCGCAAGGTTTTTCATTGAAGTGGTGGCTTCCATTTTGAATATTTGAGATAGGGTGGGGGCATGTCATTGCTTGCCATTATGTGTGAACCCAGCAAAGGTGAGTTGTTGGGGTGGTTAACAAGCCACCCACAACTCTAAAACAGCCCATCGGTTCTGGGTGGCTTGTCAACTCAACCTCTGTGGGTTCACACAGCTTCCTGTTATATGCAAACTGGGCAGGGGTGGGCAACCAGGTACCCTCCAGATGTTTTGGATGTCAACTCCCATAATCCCTGACTATTGACCATGCTACCTGGGGCATATCGGAGTTGTAATCTAAAATATCAGGAAGACACCAGGTTGCCTCTCAGTGATCCAGAGTCACTGCATATCCTCAAGCCATTCCTTCCCACTTTTTCAAGGAAAGAGCCAGTGAGTATCTTATGATGTGAAAGTGGTGTGACTTGTAGAACTGCCGTTGTGCAAGTTTTCATTGAGTTATTTGTTGTCATTTTTGCTTATATTAGCAAGTATGGGTTGGATCTAGTTTTGTGCTGCATTAACTACACTGTCAGAAATCAACTTCCCCACCCCCTCCTTTCCACAACAGCCCCTGAGCCTCCTGAAAATGCTGCACAGACTCAGGAGGCCCTGCTGGATGGGATAAGGTATGATGTGTATGGGGGGGGGGGTAGGATCCCCAATAATTTGATAGAAGGACCTACTGCAAGAAGAACCCTCCCACTCTTGCAGAAGGCAGATTCTAGAGCCAACTCTATGCTCATAGCTTTGATTGTCATCAGACGGGTGGATTTTCGCATTTCCCTACCGTCGCTATGGCCTTCTACTGTTCTACAATAGCGATGATATCTTTACATGGGGAGAAAAATAGGAAGCAGCAATGACCACGTCCCATTCATGCGCCGTTTTCTTGCACAAAGCAGGAAATGGCAGCACATTCCGTTTTTTAAAAGGGGTCTATTTTGTGATGGGAAAATGAGTGGAAGGAGTGGGAGGCGAGTGGGAGGTGGACATTGTCTTCTGAAGGACGCACAAACTTCCCTAAGTGGACAGTAGTGTGCGTGCGATAAAACACTCATCTGATGATGCTCTAACTAGAGCGAAATTGCCCACTGATGATTAAAGATCAATCAGTGATTATCAATAGTTAGTTGGGCAAAATAGATCCAGGTTACATATTGCAAGAAAGTTGTGTTTTCACAATATAAGTATAAGGAGGGCCTAAGGATAAAACAAACAAACAAAAAATACCCTTCTCCAATTTATTTATTTATTTATTTATTTATTTATTATATTTCTATACCGCCCAATAGCCGGAGCTCTCTGGGCGGTTCACAAAAATCAAAAACATTCAAAGTATAAAACAACAGTATAAAACCATAACATAAAATACAATATAAAAGCTCAACCAGATAAAAAAAGCAGCAATGCAAAATTACAAATTTAAAACACCAAGTTAAAATTTATTTATAGACTGTTAAAATGCTGGGAGAATAAAAAGGTCTTCACCCAATAGGATTCCCCCACCCCCCAAATAATAATGTATGTTGTCTTGAGTGGTAGGAAAGCTGAATTCTATTTAAAAATGTCTATCTTAGCTTAACTTATCTTTTTTATTATTTAAAATTATAAACTAGACATTTATTCCCCTAAAGAACTTCTGGACATTGTACATAAAAATGAAACATTATATATAATACTGGATGATATAAAAATGTAATAAACAAACAAATGCATCCTAAAAACAGGCATCAGTACAATAAAAACAAGAGGCATAAACATTATTTCAACCAACTTTTAAAAACACTAGTTTATATTTACAATGTAACTGAAAATGTGTGGGCAAGTAAAAAAGGCTTTAGCCTGGCACTCGTAGAGTACAAAGTTGGTGTTGACAGAAGGGGCATTTCAAATCTGCAATAGAATTACATGAAAGCAGTAGAGCTGTCTGTTTTTAGCGTTCACATTTTGGGGGAAAATGCAAGAGTATAGGCTTAAGAATTATGTGCATGTTTCATCAGCTTTGCTTTAACTGAAATGCCATGGAAAGAAAAGAAACAACAGATCAAATGAAACTTTTTGTTTTTGTTTTTTTGCTTTCAGGTTATGGTCATACCTACCCTGTGACAAAACTTGGGAAATACTTGTGCATGCTGTATGCTTTATTTGGCATACCTCTAATGTTCTTGGTTCTCACTGATATGGGGGACGTCCTTGCTTCTATATTATCTATGTCTTACAATAAAGCCAGACAACTGCAGTCAAAAATATTAACCAGACTTTCTCATGGATCCTGTTGTAAGCAAAACAGAGAATTAAAACCAGGATCATCGTCACCATCATCATCATCATCATCATCATCATTTAGGCAAACCAAAATAGTCCTCCGTGAACCTTTAAATATTAAAGAAGTGTTAAGTAGTCATTCCTCCTTTCAAAGAAAGCCTGGGCAACTTCAGAATGTTGAAATCTTTGAAAGATTAATTGCCAGGGAAAACCAATTCCTTGCACCTCCAAAACCTACCAGATTTGAACGATGGAGTTCATGTCCTGAACTAGATACAGGGACAATGATGAATCACATGATTGACAATATTGACAATATAGGGAAAGAAGTAGAAAAACTGGATGTGCCCTTTTTGTTGATGACTGTCATTGTCTTTGCATACATTTCCTGTGCTGCTGCTATTCTTCCGCGTTGGGAATCTGATCTAGATTTTGATGGTGCTTTCTATTTTTGCTTCATCACCATAACAACAATTGGTTTTGGCGACGTCAGCCTGAAGCATCCCAACTTTTTCTTGTTTCTCTCATTTTATATTGTGGTAGGCATGGAAATTGTCACCATTGCTTTCAAGTTGGGACAAGATAGGCTCCTTGGTCTGTACAAGAAGATGATTTGCTGCATTGGTAGGAAAAATGCCCCCCACAAAATGGTATGAAGAATGTCCATCTAAGGTGAGATAGTGGCATCAATTCTACCATCACATCTGCAGAGAGTTGCATTAGGTTCAAATGGATGCTTTTGTTTTTCCAGCGGAAAATCATAAACGGGACGAGATGGATTTCTTCATTGTTAGTGGGAATTTGTTATAAACTAGTGGAATCACTACATACAGCAACCAAATACAGATAGTTTGCAATGGCTCCCCTCCCCCGTTTAAGGAATACAACTGATAGAATAATACTGCTGTCTGATGTATGTCTACTCATTTTCTGATGTTCTCCAGGGATAGAACATAAGAAGACCAAGGGTCCATCTAGTCCAGCACTCTGTTCACACAGTGGCCAGCCAGCTCTTGACCAGGAACTCACAAGCAGGACACAAGTACAACAGCACCGTCCCACCCATATTCCCCAAAGACTAGTGTATATAGGTTTACAGTCTAAAGGATTAAGTCCCATTGAATTCAGTTGGGCTTACTTCTGAGTAGACATACATAGGATTTGCTTAAAATTATTCTTTGGAATACTTATCACTGATATGACACCTCTACTTTATCACTAATATTTATGTGTGTGGACATGCTGACCATGGGGCTTTCTCCAAATTGTCAGTGACAGACATTAGCCAGAAGAACTGAGCCATAGCAGGTAGGGGTGTGCACGGATCCCCCAATCCGCTTCGTGGCCCAACCCGGAAAATCCGGATCGGGCCTGATCCTCTTCGCGCCGCTCCGCCCGTCTCCCGCTCCGTTCCACGGAGCGAGATCTGGCTTCGCCGCCATCGCTACATGGATGGTGGCAGCGGCGCAAAATAAGCCAACCCCCCCTCGCCCCCTTACCTGCATCTGTCACAGGCTTCAATTGAGGCCCAGGTTGAAGCCGGAAGAGGCCTCGGCCTTCACTTCCGCCTTCAACCGGGGCCTCAATTGAAGCCCGCAACGGAGGCAGGTAAGCCCTCCTCCCTGCTCCCTTACCTGGCGCTGCTGCCGCCGCCGCATGAATGGTGCCACTGGCGGCACCAGGTAGGCCAGCTCCCTGCCCCCTTACCTGCATCCATCATGGGCTTCAATTGAGGCCCTGGTTGAAGCCGGAAGAGGCCTCGGCCTTCACTTCTGCCTTCAACCGGGGCCTCAATTGAAGCCCGCGACAGAGGCAGGTAAGCGTCCCTCCTCCCTGCTCCCTTACCTGGCGCCACCGCCACATGGATGGCGGCGCCGGCAGCACCAGATGAGTCCCCCTCCCCTCCCACTTACCTGCAGGCGAAGCTCCGGATTGAGGCGATCCTCTTCACCTCGATCCGCAGCCCCCCTGACCCTCTTCGCCTCCGCCTTTTCCGGAAGCGAATTAGGCTGCCTCGCTCCTGCTTGTCTGAACTGAAGAGAAGCGGAGCACATCCCTAATAGCAGGTACACATTTATTTATTTATTTATTTATTTATTTATTTATTTATTTATTTATTTATTACATTTCTATACGGCGCAATAGCCAGAGCTCTCTGGGCAGTTATACTATTTATATACCACCCATCACCTCAACTGCTTCCAGGGTACACAATGAAAATATCAAGTCAATTAGAGGAAGCAAAGGGTGGGGAGAACCCTCCTGACTCATGGTGGGTTCTGATCCAAATCAGGCTCATGTGTGATTACATTAGAATGAAGGAAGTGCTAGCCCTCAGTTACACACTATAATGTGTAGTTTAGCTCTATCTTTTTTTAAAAAAAAAACTCAAGTTCTTGCTATCCGATTTATGAAGAAATGTATAAATTTGGTATGTAACAATAAACTGAATAAAATTCTCACCCATATTCCCCAGCCAAATGTAATAGGTACTGCTATTCCTAGCATGGAGAGGGCCATGTTGGAGCTGCCTGCCATTTAGCTGTTAAAGATGAAAAGCCTTTCAGAAAAAAGAAAGAAATTGGCATCCTAATTCAGCGTCACAAGCATGGCTTGATGGGTGACACTCAGTCTTTCTCCCACATTCAAATGTTTAAACCTCCCATTTAGCAAGAAATTTGCAAATTTTGGAAAGTTCTTCTAAAAAACCTAAACTGGACAGAATTCCCATCTATCCCTGCTGATGACATAGGATCCAAATGGTCGGTTCCAGTCAAAGTCCTCGCATCTGTTTTCTGTACCAGCTGAAGCTTCCAAACCGTCTTCAAAGGTGGCCCTACAGACAACCCATTACAGTAATCCACTTGGGAAGTTACCAGGACATGGGTGACCATGGCAAGCAAGGTGATCCCTGCCCAAGAGAGGCCTCAGCGAGAGCTGGTCCAAGACACTCTGTGCCACCAAGGCTAATTGAGCCTCAAGTGATCAAGCTAGTTCCAGGAGAATCCCCGCAAGCGATGAACCAGCTAGGCTACCAGAATAGGTTGAATGCCCCCTCCTGAACTTGGGAATCATCCACCCATAGTAGTGCTGTCTTGTCAGGACTTAACTTCAGTTGATGGGCCCTTAACTCATTCCATCACCAATTTGACCTGCCTGTTCAGCACTTGCACAGCTTCACCTGACTCAGATGACAAGGAGAAATGGAGATTATTATTGTCCAGACTTGAATCTTCAAAGAGAAATTTTTTAAAAAAACCTCAAAGATACAGGCCAGCAAGCTGTAGGATGCTCCCTCTACAAAGCTAGGATGGAGCTTGTTTCCCTGATCAAAACATGGATCTTCAGGAGAAACATTGTGAAGGAAACTGGTAAGCGCCAACTATGGTTAAGGACCACAGATGAATAATTCAGAGATTCCAACAGTTTGCAGTAAAAGGAACAACAATGTTGTTTCTTGAGTGTTTCCTATAATGTATTATCTTGCAAAGTACATATGTGTGTATGCTGGTAGTAAAGGAATAAGTCAGGTGGTTTTTTCCCCATATGTCTGATCTGTATGAGTCTGCTAGGAAGATGTCCCATCCCGCCACCCATGGGAAGATGACCAGCCTTCCCCCAACCTGGTGTCCTCCAGTTTATTGAACTGCTAGTCCCATCATTCCCAGCCTGGTTGGTGGATGCTGCTTACAGTCCAACATATCTGGAGAGCATCATGTTGGGGAAGGCTGGTGTACAGAGAACCTGAATAGAACATAGCAATTTCACATTCTGGTCTTTTTCTAGTTTCTAGCATAGCGGCTTGGCTTCATTATATACTATTTTGTGCTTATAATAGATGGGTTGGGTGCTTTTTGTCTTACTAATGGATTTTCTGATAAATGAAGGTGAAGGGCTAACTGACCCTCACTATTCCTGGAGCTGGAGAAGGGGAATAGGTCTGAGACCCCAGTTTAAGGATATTGCAAATTTACTTTTTTAAGATAGGAAGTCCAGTTCTCCTAATATCAGCAGTGCCATTTGAAAGGATATACAGTCTCCCTAGAAGCTTTATATCATAGTGATGTGTTCTACTACTAAAGTGTATAAGGAAGGATCACTTTCATCTTTGCAAACAAGCCAACACTTTTTTTCTCCTAGCTATGCAGCTTCTGCTTATCCAAGATTTTAGCTTTGCATAGCAATCACTGTGAGTGTATGAAACTAATCTGAGATCATGTTCTGAGCTGTCTTTACTGGAAACTTTTTTTAGAGAGAGAAAGAGTTGGCCATACACTGTCCTGGTTCACACATAACACTAACCATGGTATGGGTTGTTGACTTTTGGGTTGTCATGATACGTGAATTTGCCCATGCTTACAAACTATGGTCTATGTGTGAATGTGGCCATGCTAACAAGCCATGGGTTCACAAACCTAGAAAGAGAACCCATGGTTTGTTGTTGGGTTGTGAACATTGTGTTGTTTAAACCATTAGTTGTCATTGGGCCTGCTCAGACAACACCCTAAGCTATGGTTAGTCTGTTAACCCTTTTGCAGCAAGTGGTTAGTAAGTGTGTTTATACTGTGTTTATGTAGTCACTAGGGTTAGGAATGGTTCACAGGACATGCTGAGTCATGATTCATGTGACACACTAAGACATAATGTTTAGCTCAATTGCTCATCCATCATGGTTTAGTGTGTTCTCTGAAAAGGGCCACTACGTGCAAACCCATAGCTATGTGTATGTTGTTCATGGGTTGTTTCGCAAGACTACAGAGGCAGCAAGCAGGGAGGGAGCTGGTGAAGTGAAACAAACCACGATTTCTTCGATCATCTGCTGGACAAACCTAGAGTAGGGCAATAAACCATGGGTTAAATAAACTCTGGGTTAGTGTTATCCAGGCCTGTGATCAGTATTTGTATGTAACCAGAATCCAAAGTGTTTAAATTCTTATTCCATTGTTGCCAATAATAACTGGGCAGAATGGGCTGGCCTCTTGCCATTGTATACTATATATAAAACCTCTCATGAGTGAAGTTATGAAGAATGAGTCAAAGAGACTTGCTGTGGATCCTGAACACAAAGACAGATGTAATTATATATTTCTATCTCTTTGCAGTGTACTTGATTTAATCATTAATCTGTTCTTTTGTTTTTGTTGTAAAAATTAAAATAAACCTATTTTTTAAAAGCATGATAATCTTAATGTATGGATATATTATAAATGATGTTTACACTTGAGTCCTTATGGAATGGGCTATGTTTCCCTTTTCCTTGCAATTTTTTCCCCTCCTATATAAAAGTTTGTTGTTGTTGTTGTTGTTATTGTCAGAGAGTTCTTTGGTGCAAAGCCAGTTACACCATAATATCTTGCATCAATGGAGCATTCCTGGCAGAATCACTCCCCAGAATCTTTTTAATCTCTATCCTCATCATTACTGGTAGGAAATTTTGAGATGTGTGTATTTTCATTGCACTGAACTTGTCTTGTACTAGACATATTAGTGTGAGCTTATCTCCTCACCCCACCCCACAGGATAAGATATGAGAAAGTAAAAATCAACAGTCTTAATTGGTGGTATCTTTCCAAGCTGTAAAACAACTTTTGTTCTATGTAAGCAGTTAGTTGTATTTTTTGTCATCTATAGTTTGACTGAACTGCCTTTGAATAAATATATGCCAATGACAGACAAATGGTCTTTCATTCTCCCCTGGGGCTGTCTATACACGGGGAAAGCCCTGCAGTGGCTGTGGATCTGTGCTACATCGGTTAGACGATGGAGGCGGAGCTTCACAGCCACTGCGAGGCTTTCCCACAATGCTGGGGGCAGGGAAGTTGGGGATTTACCCTGACTTTTTCAATCAGAGTGATGTCAATGCGGTGCTTCTGCCCTCTAAAGTCACTCTGGGGTGGTGTCTGGTGAAAGGTGACCAGCGATTGGTCGCCTTCCACCAGGAAGAGGGTGGGGGCAGCTCTGTACTGGGATGGCCAGCCAGAAACCCCACACTCCCTCCTCTGCATCAGGAATATCCAACGCTGCCCCAGCAGAGGGGAAAGCATGAAGTCTGAGAGGGAGGCGGCACCAACCTGGTGCTGTGAAGACAGCCCCTGGGACACATGTCAACCATACACCTAGAACTGGGGTAGGCAACCTCATACCCTCCAGATGTTTTGGACTACAATGCCCACTAGCCCCAGCCAGCATGGCCAATGCATCAGGATTATGGGAATTGTAGACAAAAGCATCTGGTGGGTACCAGGTTGCCTACCTAGAATATCTGCTGCTTTCTTTCAATTAGTTTGGTTTTGTCTTGTAAACTATAAAGGGGGGGAAAAACAATTCTGGGTGAAGATAGATGAAGGAATATGCTTTGTTCACAAAATAAAGATGAAAAAAGATGGAGTACCCATGATTTCCTGCATATTGTACATGGACTTCCAATAACCCCAATAATTATTAATCGCAAGAATTGATTAAGAATGGATTATATGCTAGACTGTATACTAAAGAATAACAATAAAGATTGTGCTTGCATTACATCATTCTGGCCATTTAACCTTTATCCAGAAATAGCCATGTTCTTTAATATGTGTTATGGATTTCTTTCAAGATAGCTAATACCAACTATGCTCTACCAATAATACCTCTTCACTTGCTCTTGAAGAATAAAGTACAGAATTTCACCAAGAGTTCAAACAGCGCTTTCAGGAAGCCAGCCAGAAGTAAAGGTCTGGATTGAAACTACATTTGATATATAAGTTTGGGGGTTCCCCCTCTCTCCAATATCACATTGATCGTTTGAATTGTTTTCTGTCCCCTGCTTCAAAAAATAATAATCAATTTTTCTTCCATTTTGAAATGAAACGCCATGTTTCAAAAGGCACACTACACAGTGTCCCTTTGTGCTACATGATTTCACATCCTCTATACTAATAGCAAACCCATTCTCTGAATGTGGATGCCAATGCAGCCAAAATAGCATCATTCACACAGAAGAGGGAGGGATTAGCAGGTTTGGGGGGAACTCAAAGGTTTGTGGACTACAAAAAAAAATAGGACAAAATAAATATAAACGAGGGGACCCAACACACAGCCCAACATAGGCATGCACAAGAGGTGTGCTGGGTGTGCCCTGGCACACCCCAATGTCTCAAGCAATAAGTGCTGAATTGAGGGGAGCACTGAGTACAGATCCAGACATAACTGCAATGGTCCTCTGGCTGCCCTCTAAGTGCTCCACCAACGCGCTGAAGAGCCGCTGCCTCCGAGAGAGCATCATTGCTCCCGGCAGCAGGAATGAAAACGCCAGTGTCACCACAAAGCCCCACCAATGCTGGGGCTTGAGGAGCATTTCCTCATCCCCAGGCCCACCCCAGAATGGCCCTCCCACAGTCAGGCAGGTGGAATGCAGAGTAAGGCATCAATGTGTATGGTGTTTAATAAATAGATGAATAAAAATAATGTTCTCTATGACTGAGTATTCAATAAATGTTTGTCTGTAAAAAGAAAATCCCTGGGTGCACACCTTAATGAAATGTGCTGCACATGCCTATGCAGCCCAATGATGACTGAGTATGCTCAGTAGACAAGGAATGCTGGCTGATTGAGAGAGATGGGAAATTCAGGGGAGGAGGAATGGAATATACTGGGAAAGGGCATGGCTCAATGGAGAGAATTTTCAGGAAAATATCTGCACTTTTCTTTCTTTGAGCTCTCCTGAACTGTTGGAGAATTTCACTTCCATCCTGGAAATTAACTTCAGTTGAAATTTCTCCCCAGCACACAAACTGTTTACAATTTCTACATTTCCCCATAGAGTGTATTCAGCTCAATGCCCCTGCTCCTATTTTGCTGACAGTAAATAGCATGGAGAATGTTGGGAGGCCATTTTTGTTCAGAGCTAGCTGGCTTGCTTATCTCACTTGCCATTGCACAAGGAAGGATCCAACAGTGTGCTGGCATTAACACTACTGATGTTGTGCTGGTGTAAGTCGACACTTGCGTATTGTCAATAGCACTTGCTAGCACAATGGGTTTCTTGGGAAATTCATCATGCTAGCTATCAGTATTTACTAGTGCTGTGCCAAATAATTTGATTCTTGCATTTTTGACAAAATGAAAACTCCAGGAAAAGAGCCTGGGGAGATGAGAATTTCAAAAAACATCCTGCTTTTTCAGTGTAGGGGGTGATGGAGGGGGCTTTCTTTCTAATTTTTTTAACTTTAAAAATGCCCTGTGCACTTGTAGCACTTGCTATTAAACAAAGTATTAGTGCTACATTAATGTTAAGTAGTAGAGTAGTTCCCCCTTCTCCTGCCCTATGCAAACAAATCTCAAGGCATTTCCTGAGGTCCCCAGGAGTGCCACTACTTATACAAAACAGGGTAGTTGCAATTGTTCAAGATAAATTCCAGTCATGTTTGTTACACTGAATATATTGGCAGAGATATTGAGACAAATGAGTCAGCTTTCTTTCTTTCTTTCTTTCTTTCTTTCGTTCATTCATTCATTCAAAGATCACCAGACAGTACCTGAAAGAACATCACCTGTTATGGAGGAATCCTTTTAAAAGGAACAGATCTCAGGTTTAAATATATATTTAAAATGCACATAGCATTCACATAACAGCATGTACAAATCCCATATATCAAGTGCTAAGTATGTGCGTTATTACGTACTTGCATGCAAAATAAACGAATGGATGATATGTGTCTGAAACATGCCATGAAGGATAGGTCCTTTATGATGGATATCCAAAATGACTAAAGGCAATGTACAACAGAATGCACTTTATGACCAAGCCAGAGATTGAAAAGGAGGAAATCACACTGTTAAAAGTGGATATGTGCTAGGGAAGGGGGGGGAGAGATCATCTGAATCTCTCCATAATCCCACAGAAACAAGAAACCTCTAGCACAGACCAACTTCTAAAAGCTGCTGCACTTGATTCTCTGATTCAACAGAATTGCTTGTCTTTTATTACTGTGTTGACTGCTGGCTGGCTCCACACTGAGTGTTCTGAAGGAGACACCCATTGACCTGCATAAGTAAGTGAGTGTTGACACTGCTGTCTCTTGCCATATGTGATGTGACATCTGAAGGACCAATGATAGATTTGGAGGACTGCGCTTCCAGATGGCACACAGCACTCTTCTGTAAGCTTGCCTTGCTATTCATTTCAAACAATGCTTCAAGTGCCGAGGGACTAAATATAAGTAAAGCCAACAGTGTTCATTCAGGTGGTGGCCTTCACACTTTACGTGTGTTTCTTTCTCTTGTGCCTGCAATTTGAGTAGGACGCATACATGCTTCAATTATACTGCACATCAGGACTGGGAGTTTCTACAGTTTGTTCCATCCATAGTATTTCAAGTTCAACTGGTGAAAGGCATATATCCAAAATGAACAACAAAGAGAGTTGTGGCACCTTAAAAACTAACAAATTTATTTTGGCATAAACTTTTATGGACACAATCACTTCTTTTGGCTTATGCCATAATACATTTGCTAGTTTTTAAGGTGCCACAAGACTCTTTGTTGGTTTTGCTGCAACAGATTAAACTGGCTACCCCTCTGGAAATCAATCCAAACTTGTGATTGCTCTTATTTGGCAAGAGCTCGACATTTGGCAAATTTCTTCTGCAAACATTGAGCACTCTTAAGAAAGCACACCTCTCCTCCCCCAACCCCCAAATTAAACTATTTTCCTAAGTGATGCCTGCAATTTATTTAAATGCTATAACTTTTATAAATATTATCAAGATTCAGAATAGATGCTGTAATGTATTAATTTATTTGATATAAACATAAAGGGCCAAATTGTTGAAGATTTTATACCAATGCTCTCCTGGCATCAGCTTTGCAGTAAAAGGAACAACAATGTTCAGTTTGCCTAAGAAATTGGCCTTCTCAACTTGTTCCATTCTTTCCCATTAGACAGAATCAGCACTATAAGCTGGTAAGGGATGTTATCCAAGGCAGGAGTCACACTACTGCTTTATAATGGTATTGAAGTGCACTGACAACTGTTCGGGCCCATTGACACATTCCATATATCATTTTCAAACCACTTTCAAAGCATTATATCCTGCTTGGTGTAGATCTGGCCCATGTCTGCCTTAATGTAGGCCTGCTCCCATATTTCTTACTTAGGACTGAAATCACAAATGTTTGTGTCAGAAATCACAGGTTGAACTTGTGTAAATTGCTACCTGAGAACAAACAATCCTTTTTATTTTCATCATTTAAAAAGCAGGCAAATCTAGAAGATCACAAGGACATATTGGTTTGGCTCCTAAGATAAGAAGAATTAAAGAAGTCCATGGAGGGAAAGCTTCCCATCTCCTTCCAGCAAAGACCTATGCCTCATCTGGGGGGGATCTACACTACAGCTTTAAAGCGCTTTATAACAGTTTTGACAACTGTTGGAGCCCAGGACACACTGCATATACAGTTTTCAAAACATTTTCAAAGTGCTTTAAAGCACTTTAAAAGCAATAGTGTAGATCCCCCTGAACAGCCTGGAAGTACCCTCAATAAAAAGAATAAAAAACTGTTTGGGGCTGGCAGAGGAGAGGAGGGAAGAGGAGGTGGAGGGGAAAGAAAAAAGGCAGCTATTGCTACATTCCATCTTGCTCCATCCACATGTCCACTATGTGGTGCACACATACAAAAAAATCAAATGCTTTCTGCAGTGTGGAAGGCCCCATTATAATATTGTATTTTTAAAAGAACAAAAATCAATAACCTGCTCCTGCGAGAAGGCTTCCATCTGGAAGCATCCTCACGCCATGGCTAGACGGGGCGATATCCCAGGGATTGCCCCAGGATTGTCCCTGTGTGTTCACATGACTAGGGTGACCATATTTTGGAAACCAAATAGGAGGACAACATGGTCGCCCCCAAGGGGCGTTTGAAAACTGTATATGCAGTGTGTCCTGGGCTCCAACAGTTGTCAAAACTGTTATAAAGCGCTTTAAAGCTGTCCAGCACCAAGGGGGCGTGCCCACCCGAACATAGCCTTGGTCACATGTCTGATTTTACAGCACACATTTAAGACAAATCTGTTCTACATAACATCTTAATGTTAAAATCACTGAAATAAAGAACAAGTGAGAGATTCAATGTATCTGAAATTAACTTCACTCACTCCTACTTTTGTAGGTTTTGCTGTACTTTGAAGCTTTTGCTATACTGTGTGTTACATTCTCCCCTTCCCTCAAATATCTTTTCTGACTGTATCTTCACTTATTGCAAGCTGCTGTTGTTGTTAACAGGGTTTGCTACTGGCCCCAGATCTGTTTCAAATTTGGTATGGCTAAAGCTCTACCTAAAAGCTATCATGGTGCCAACTTTCAGCTCTTTATCTTTAAAAATGACAGTTTTAAAAATAATAATTTTAAAACCTCATTTTTAAAAAAAATCCTAAAAAATCAATGGATGAACGGATCTGTTTCAAATTTGGTGTGGTTAAAGCTCTACCTAAATCCTATCATGGTGCAAAGTTTCATCTCTTTATCTTTAAAAATGATGATTTTAAAAATAATAATTTTAAAACCTCAATTTTTAAAAAAATCCTAAAAAATCAATGGATGAACGGAACTGTTTCAAATTTGGTATGACTAAAGTCGTTCCTAAGAGCTACCATTGTGCCATGTTTCATGTCTTTATCTTAAAAAATGACAGAGTTATAAGCATTTTTGTTAATTCCCATTAGAGCTGCTCTTTGGGGGGGGAAATCCAGATTTCCCCTCCCCCTCCCAGATTTGTCATCAAAAACCCGGGCAAATCCGGGCAAATCTGGTCATATGGTCACCCTACATATGACACACAGGAGATCCCGGGAGAAGGGATGGACGATCCCTCATTTGACCCGGGATATCGCCCAACCCTTTTAGCCTACTTTTTCTGCAGTCTTGGGATGATCCTGAGACTGCGGAATGTGTGGCCGGGCGCACGGGTTGTCCCGGCTCCTCGTGAGTAACCGTGAGGACTCGGGGTGGGGTGGGGTGGGGTGGGGGGAGCGGGGATTTTTTTAAAAAAAAAACCCCCTCACATTTTCCGTTAGAGTGCTCGTGCGCTCCTTCTCCTTTAAAATAACAAAACAAAATGGTGGGTGTGACGTCCTCTTCCTCCTAGGACATCGTGCGCCATGTGTAGACAGAGGGGGAGATCTCGCGATAACCATATCTCAAGCTCCTACCACCTCCATCACACTAGATGCGCTAGGTCTAGCCATGGCCTTAGTTTCACTTTTCTCATGAAATGCTCCAGCATGAGGTATAAAACAGCCTTCTCTTGACCAGGAGGCAACTTAGGCGTGTTGCACTAGTTTAGGAACTGAATCAGTTACCAATTTTAACCATTTCTTCAAGAATCTAACTTGCACACTCATTTTCAAATTTTCATGTGCCTCATATTATGAATGCCACAAATTTGAAATACAAAATAAAATTCACAGAGTTGGAGCAAATAACATTTTGTATTTCAAATTTGCATCATTCATGATATGATACAACAAATTCTAACATGGAAATATAAAAATTAATGTACAATGAAGATTTTTGAAGAAATATTTAAAATTATAACCAATTTAGTTCCAGAATTAGTTGGTATAAAAATGCTCAAGCATGTGCTCTCATGAGACTTTTACTGAGGAAGTCTAAAGATATTTATATGCAAAATATTATTTTAAAAATTAAATCAAAAATCAAATTGCAATATGTTGATGTTTTCATTTTAGAAAATGTTTCATTTGATTCCTACTTGGATTAGCAAACAGTGTACCCTATTCATGTCTACTTAAAAGTATGTTCCATTGAGTTCAGTCGGACTTACTCCCAGGAAACTAGGTATAAGATTGCAGCCAAAACATGTTTACCCTATTTGTCTGAACCACTCATATTAGAAAATTTTTGATAATAACTACCTGCTTTTTTTATGCTCAAGGTAGCTGGCAGGATTGTATTTTGATGCCCAAATTATATTCTTCCTCCTTTCTAAATTGTGCAATCATCGCACTTTAAGATTCAGAAATGTTTACCCCATTGAAAAGGAGCACATGATTGACTACCTTTCATGTGTAGCTGGCTGTCCCTGAATAAACAGCAGGATTATGTGAATGCTTAGAGTTAACAAAGCTTCTTTTCAAAACTCAATACAAGGAAAGTGTAAACTAGTGCCAACCTATTTACATAGCAGGGTTGTTTTTTTCAGTAACGAAACAAAATTTATACTTAATGAGATAATAAAACCGTGTGTGTGTGTGTGTGTGTGTGTGTGTGTGTGTGTTTGCTTTCCTTTTCAGTCTTCCACCAATTCCAGTGATAAAGCCTGAACAAAATATAGGTCTAGGAGTTGCACCAAAGAGACAGGTCATCTCAAAGACAAATAGCATGTGCATTTGCTTAAATGAGGAAGATAATGCATCTAAGTTTTTTCCTTCTTCTCTTGTCATTCGGCCCTGATGGCTGCTATCAAATGCAGCTTAACATATTGCATGTAAACATGGCAATCCAACCTACCCTGTTTCCCCGAAAATAAGAGTGTCTTATATTAATTTTTGGTCCCAAAGATGTGCTAGGTCTTATTTTCAGGGGATGTCTTATTTTTCCATGAAGAAGAATACGGTACACATTTATTGTTGAACAAAAGAAAAAGGTCTTATTTTCGGCGGATGCCTTATATTACCGCAAGAGGCAAAACTGGAAGTAGGTCTTATTTTCGGGGGATGTCCTACTTTCGAGGAAACAGGGTAGGTGTTGCTGGAGGGGACAAGGGTGGGCAAATGCCTCACACCAATTACTTGCCCCCTTCTGCCCTTCTTTGTTGCAGAGTCACATTTCCCTAACAGCTGGCACATGCAAAACCAAGTTGGTCTGTAATAATTTTTGTAGTGTTGCTATTACAGTACCTGTCACATCTGTATCACATGCAAATACGTTGCAGCTTGGCTCATTAAGATATGCCTGTGTCACAGCTTTGACCAATTTCTAGGACAAAAGAGACTGCTGACACGGCATCGCTGCCTATCCACACTCAAACAAGGCAATTAAAAACAGTTACAAGTAAAGCATGCACAGCATGCAGTTGTCCAAATGGAAAGTGTTCTGGCTGGATTGCCTTTATATTCTTTAAATTACATCTTGGAGCATAGCCATTTGACCAGCATTTGTTCAAAGGCCAATGTCTTATCAGAGCATTCATTTTTGTGCGCTTCCATTAATAAATACACATTATGATCATCATCCAAACACACTGGAGCCTTCCAACAAGCACCAGGGATAAGAATGCGCAGATTTCATAATATAGCACTTTCTATTATGAACCAGCTATCTTGATCCCTGCAGGAGGGCACAAGTGGGCTCTTTGGAAGGAACAACAAAGCAGAATGAGAATACCATTCCCCCACCCCCACCCAAGAAAGGGCTGTGGGAGAAATAAACAACTGTGTACATGGTGAGACTATTTCCGCGTAAAATGTAATTCCTGTTATATGAGCACAAGTTGGCTTGTAAACATGTGTGCATACACTTTTAGGCCAGTGATAATTCTGTTCCCAATATTTCAAAACGTTTTTGTTTTGTTTTTAATCAGTGCGAAAAGAAGGAAACCCCCGTAGGAGAGTAAAAAATAAGCCAAAGCACTTTAATAAACCTTTTACTAATAACAATATTGCAGAAGATTCCTTGGTTCCGCCCTTGCTTTTGGCTGATTGTTTTTAATCAGGGCAAACATATTTTTTTTACAGGTCTTGTATCTTCTTGCCTATTTCAATAGAGGTTGCAAAGCCTACTGAAAACATTCTACCAGAATATTCAGAGTCAGCTGACCAAGGGCCCTTCCACACGTCGTTCTGAAATCGCGTGCATGCGCCCCAACTACGCCCCCAAAATGATAGTGTGTACCATAGCTGAAGAGACGGAGGCGGCAGCGGCTGGGGAATCCGGGCACGTCTGCCGCCGCCGCTGCCGCCGGCCTCCTGCTGCCTGGGTAAGAGCGACCCGGGTCGGAGAACTCGGCTTCCGCCTCCGCCGAGCTCTCCGACCCGGGTCGCTCTTACCCCGGCAGCAGGAGGCCGGCGGCAACGGCGGCAAGGACGCGCCTGGATTCCCCAGCCGCTGCCGCCTCCGTCTCTTCAGCTATGGTACACACTATCGTTTTGGGGCCGTAGTTGGGGCGTATGCAGGCGATTTCAGAACGACGTGTGGAAGGGCCCCTAAAGTGTAAAATGTGAAGCAGCCTAGAAGACATACACATTCGTCTCTTCTACAAACTGTTTTGGGAAGAACATCTAAAGTTACTCAGTCCTGGTTCACACATAACATTAGTTTATTTAACCCATGGTTTGTTTCCCTACCCAGTGTATAACCTAGTTCACATATAGCAGCAACCATTTAAACAACCCATGAGTTGTCATGAACGAGCAGGAGAGAGCAAGCGCTGCCTCCTGTATGCCTGCCACTTCCACTTTTACACAACTACCTATGATCAGCTCCTTCATAGGTTGTTGATCATGATGTGCAAACCCAGATAAATGGTTTGTTTAAGGGTTGGGTTAATTGCTGGTTTGTTTAGCCCCTAAACAAACCAGTGGTCCAGATTCTCACATCCTACTATCTATCTGAGATTAGCCTGAGGGCCACATGTGACTGCAAGCAATTGGTTCCCCACACCAGGTATAAACACTTACCTGGGAATTAGTCCACTGAACTCAGCACAGTTTACATTGCATTGTAAGTTACTTTGCTTAGTTCCTATTGAAATCAATAGGACTTAAAGCATGATTTAACCTGTCCCATTGATTTAAATGAGACCTAAGTACAACTAACTTAGTATGGATTCAATCCACTGTATTTAATTTATTCTGCTTTGAGACTGTAATATAATAAGCTTTGTTAACATTTGTAAACTTTGTCAACATATTAAAAGCTTTTTCAGCATTTTTTTTGGGATGCTAGTATATTAGGTAGCTAGAAGCTGACACTAACACTCCAATCCTAAACACATTTACCTGGACTAGGAGTGAGATGATGATGATGATAGTAATAATAATAATAATAATAATAATAATAATAATAATAATAAACAACTAATAATTAATGTTTTTGTGCAACACCCCCTCCATTCTCTCTCTTTTAGCTTTGATCGAGTTCTGGGGCAGGAACTGAAGTAACTAATTTAAAAAAAGAAAGAAAAAGGCTGCTATACATACAAAATAATAATAATAATAATAATAATAATAATAATAATAATAATACACAACTAATAATTAATGTTTTTGTGCAACACCCCCTCCATTCTCTCTCTTTTAGCTTTGATCGAGTTCTGGGGCAGGAACTGAAGTAACTAATTTAAAAAAAGAAAGAAAAAGGCTGCTATACATACAAAATAATAATAATAATAATAATAATAATAATAATAATAATAATAATAATAATACACAACTAATAATTAATGTTTTTGTGCAACACCCCCTCCATTCTCTCTCTTTTAGCTTTGACTGAGTTCTGGGGCAGGAACTGAAGTAACTAATTAAAAAAAAGAAAGAAAAAGGCTGCAATACATACAAAATAAATGGATAGAAAGGAGGAGGGGATTTGAATATGGGTAAATTTGTGGGGGAAAGGAAGGGATTAGGATGGCCAGTTGTTGGATCACTAAAAATAAAAAAATAAAAATCTTTATTGATTTTTGAATCAATTTTTGAATCTTTATTGGGCCACTGGAACCTTAAGTAGTTTATTAATGGATTGAAAGCTTCCTCTTGCTTCTCTATATGCATCATCTCAGTTTCGGCATTCATTTGACCAGTGAACACAAAGCATCTCTGCACATCTATTAAACATGATATGATTGTTTGGACTGATTTCGTCTCTTTATATCCAGTGTGGTTTTAAAACACACTGCATATAAAGGGTTAGGGTTAGCTGCAATTTTTCTGCTCACGGCATTTTATAATTAGTTTGAGACCTTAACTAATCACTTAACATAGCTGAGGGTATTGTCTATATTTTTCTTTCTATTACACACCTCACCATTGTTCTACAGTCTCCCAGGCTACCTGAACGTCCTGATCTGAAAAGGCCATATGGGAGGAATAAACTCATGATGTCTTCTCCTGGGCAGGAAGTGTGGAGAACAAAGACAGGACATTCACACACACACTTATCAGTCATCTCATAAGTAAGGCAAGTACAAGAACCCTGGACCAAACCCGTGAGAATTTCTCTGAAATTTCTTCTTCTTTGAATTTCTTTTCGAAAGCAATTTCTTTTCTACCAAATGAGAAGGGTCAAAATTTTCGTGGATATTTTTTTCAGCACAGCACTGTTAAATAGCTTTTTTGACAAAACCAAGACTGCTGTAATTCCTCTAAAAGCTACAACTTCCATCAGGCTGCTTTCTGGCTAGACCAAACCTTTTACCTATTTTCACACCAAGCTGCATTCCCAATGTAATCTCGTTTGATTTTCTTGAGGGAGCAGGAAGTAAGAATGCAAAAAGTTGAGTATTAGATTATAAACCTTCAAGGCTGAGCTATGTCCTTTAAAAACTTCAGCACAGTATCAGTGCATAGTTGTAATAGGCGCTTCTAATAATTTAAGTGTATCGGAGGACATTGCACACAACAATAACGTGAATACAAAGTGATATAAGAATAATTCACATTCAGTGTGAATATTCAGCATAGTTTCAGCTAGGGCCAATTTTTGCAGTATTCATTTAGGTAGGAAAACAGTAAGCATTTGAAACAATGAAATTGTTCAGAGATTTCCCCCTTCACACACACATCTGTTCAAGTCCTTCATCCCTTCTATTACCACCAGTGTGGCAGCAATACATACAAAATAAATGGGTAGAAAGAACGATGAGGGGATTTGAATATGGGTAAATTTGTGGGGGGAAAGGCAGGGATTAGGATGGCCAGTTGTTGGATCACTAAAAAAGAGGGCATGCATCACCAAAAAAGAGGACAAGAGAACA
Source organism: Elgaria multicarinata webbii (assembly GCF_023053635.1). Lineage (NCBI taxonomy): Eukaryota > Metazoa > Chordata > Lepidosauria > Squamata > Anguidae > Elgaria > Elgaria multicarinata. The sequence continues at coordinate 68,247,322 of NC_086178.1, forward strand.
TTTATTTACATAAAATTTGCATATGCTAATTTATGTGTAGATGCACATTTAGAAAAAATAATTATAACTTCAATAGAAATAAAATACATCTCACCATAGCGTGGCAGACAATTTAACTGTGTGGCTTGCCATAGGTAACTTCAAGGTCCAACTGTTGCTTCTGGTAGTTCTTAATCTTTAAACTGAACTCAGACTGGACAGATTTTCAACTAGACTATCCTATGTAAAAGATGACAAATGGGCACCGTAGCAAGAATGGAGATTAAAAGAGGCTATAACACTTGTTTAATATTTGTTTTGAATCATTACCTAACTTCAGTAATGGACTGGTTGAGGGTAAACTGACACTCAATTCAGACAAGATGGAGGTACCGTTTTTCTACCCAGATGAGTAGTGTTCACCTGGAAGGGGTTGCACTCTCCCTAAAGCAGCTTATCCCAACCTTTGGTCCCCAGATGTTGTTGAACTACAATTCCCATCATCCCTAACCAACAAGGTCAATTGTCAAGAGATGTTTGGAGTTGTAGTTGAACAACTTCTAGGGACCAAAGGTTGGGAAAGGCTGCCCTAATGAGTCAGATCAACTGCCTGGGAGTGCTTATGGATCCAGTATTGTAACTAGAAACTCAAGGACCATTTATTTTTACAGCATTGCATTTTAATGTTGCACTTTATATGTATGATATGGAGGTTATAGAAATTATATCATACACATATATACACTGAAGCAAGCATTATGAGTTGTTGATATTCATATTTCTATACTTGGAAATACAAAATCCTCTCACATCACTAACAACACAATGAACAAGATCCTCTCATATGCTTCTTTTCTTGATCCTGTATAATTCTGGCTGAAGGGTTTTAAGAGCAGTCACAGCTAGTGATGGGTAAATGTTCCTGGTTAAATATGGAATCCACTTGACATCTATGAGATTTTTCAGGAAATGCAGAGAATTCTCTCCCATCTTATAATGTTGGTGCATGTATGCTGATGGTGCTGTATGCATAATTTCCAGCTGGGAATTGGAGTTCCCAGCCCCAAGCTTGGCAGAAAGCTGCTTGGAAACTGAACTCACCCCCTTCCCACCCACCCCACAAACTAAAAATAAAAAAATCCAATATGCCGGAAACAAAGAAAAGGTTATTTCAGTTGAATCATTATGAGTATTTATTTTGAGTTGCAGTGGCTTCCATGCACAAACTGTAATGCATCCTGGCCAGACGTCTGGTAGTTCACTTGTATTTATATATAATTATCTTCATTTAAAGGAACAGAAAATGAAGAACAATTAGTCATGGGCCTCTTGCTCATGCTGTCTTTTCATATGGCACTTGGCATTAAAACGTCTCACTTATACAAAATAGTGCAATGATTAAAAGACCAAGAAAATAGGTATCATTGATCTGCATTCAATGGTAGAACGTTGGTTTTACTGGCTATGTAGTGTGGGGTGTAATGGAACAAAGAAAGGTCTCCCCACCCCGCCCCCAGAAGATGGGAACAGCAACCATGTCATGCAATCAACAGTGTTGATTGCAAATAGAAAAAGAAGTCACCAATTAAATAAGATAGTCAGAGATAAGCACATGTTTTGCATGCATGCAAAAGGTCCCAGGTTCAATCCAAAGAATCTTGAGGCAGGGCTGAGAAGAACCTGTCTGGAACCCTGAAACAATATTGTTGGTGTTCAGTACAAAAACATGAGTAATACAACTCCCAGCATGCCACAGCCATCATGTATGTTTGTGAACAGGTTGTATGTATGAGAGAAGGAGTATGTGGTATGGGGTTGTATCAGGAAGGGCATGCCAGCAGTGGCTCCTCCTTCTTTGAACAGTAGTCCCACTCACCATTGGTATGTTAGGGTGACCATATGAAAAGGAGGACAGGGCTCCTGTATCTTTAACAGTTGTATTTAAAAGGAAATTTCAGAAGGTGTCATTTGTATATATGGGGAATCTGGGGAAATTTCCCCTTCATCACCACAGTTAAAGCTGCAAGTGCCCTGCCCTCTTTTAAATCTGGTCACTCTAGTATAGGTCCTGCACCTTTAACTGTTGTGATGAAGAGAGAATTTCACCAGGTTCTCCATATATACAAATGACACCTGCTGAAATTCCCTTTTCTATGCAACTGTTAAAGATACAGGAGCCCTGTCCTCCTTTTCATATGGTCACCCTATGGTATGTAGCACCAACGTCCTTGCCCAGAGCCAATTTGGCCAGTTCCCTATGCCGGCTCTAAAGCACTTGGCTCTATGACTAGTCCCTCTGGTATTCCATGCCTGGTCATCCCTCTTGTTGCTTCTTGCTCTCACCTGGGGATGAGGATCCCCAACGTATAAGTAAGCTCTTCTGGGGCTTCTGAACTCAGAGTCCCTTGAACTGAAGTCCATCAGAAGAATTAGAAAAAGAATCCATAGACTAAGCATGTCAGGTCTTACTAGCCTACCTCAGTGCCCTGTTCAAAGTTTTCAGATATTTCATCCACTCACCATACATGTTATTAAAAGTTAGGAAAGGAGAGGTGCTAAGTTATGAAGCTGGAAAACAAAAGAAAATATAAATGAATCTTTTAGTTGACATTTGACTCCACGTTTAAAGATTCAGCAGTTATCTTCTGCTGTGGCCAAGAATGTGCCCTTGAAAATGTCTGCAAACCATTGGGCCTGTTCAGACAACACATAAAGCCATGGTTAGGCTACTAACCCTTTTGCAGCAAGTGGTTAGTGAGCCTGTTTAAACTGTGGTTATGTAGCCGCCACCATGGCTAGGAATGGTTCACACTATAAGCCATGGACACACTATCAGTCATGGTTGACACAACACACTAAGCCATAATGTCTAGCAGAAAATGCTTAACTGTCATGGTTTAGCATGTTGTTTGAACAGGAACAATGGCTCATGGATTATGGGTGGATTGTTACACACAGCAACAAGCCACCCTGGCCAGGTTCACATGACAATCTCTGCTACCGAGGGTAATTATGCTAATCCCCACAGCAGACACGGGGATGGGGGAAATCAGCTACCATGGCTTCTTTCCCCTCTGTGATCATGCAAAGCCTGTCATTGAAAGTAAAAAAGTGCCTCTTTTTATCCTTCAGTTTTGGAATGCTTTCTTTCAGGGGCTTCGCCAGGTGGTGTCTCTTTGTCCATTTTTTGCTTTCATCCCCCTCCCCAAAATCCCATTAGGAAATTCTCCACAACAGGTTAAGCAGAGTTCCATTTTGGACTTCAACTCCTGTCAGCCTGAGCCAATATGGCTGCTCACCAGATGTAGTTCAAAACATCTGGAGAGTACCAGGTTGGGGAATGCTGATCTTACCCTATCTATGTGCTACTTTTTTGCTTTCTGTCGGCATGGGAAATGATCAGTCTTTTCTTTCCTGCCAGCCTATTTGCCTTTGGGACTGGAGAGCAAAAGGGAAGAATATTCTAGCATTAGCCAGAGTACCAAGGGCCATTGGGAGGCTGCATCCCATGCTTCTCAGGAATAGCATCAAGCCGTGGGGATGAACCAGCCTGGCCCATCCATTGGCCAGAGAAGGAGAAGTTGCATGGACCTGGTGAGTGGTGCAGCTAGGTCATTTTAGACCCTGGACTTAGGCCGCAATCGTCTGCACATTTAGACAGAAAAAAGTCCTACATTTCTAGGCATCCTGCAGCCAGTATGGAATGTTGGGAGTTGTAGCACTTTCTTCTGTCTTAACATGCATAAGATTGCACCTTAATGATCTTGGGGGGTGGGGGGAGGAGGGGAGGCTCTAGATGGTCATATGTATGACTTAGTTTTGAAGCACACAACTAACATCTCTCTCCTCCCCTCTCTGCCATTCCATGCTTTATAACTGGTTCTACATCCCTGATATGATGGAGCCAAAAAACCAAACCAAAACAAAAACCTATTGACAACCCTAGTTAAAAAAGAAAGAAAGATTCTGGGCATGTGTAATCTTGCATTTTACAGTCTTAAACCATAGCACTAGCATGACTGCAGGAGTTTGTTTCTCCTGCCACAATGCTAAACACATTTCCTTGGGAATAAGCACCATTTGGATTTAGAAAAGGAGAATATATTTAAAAGGTATAATAAAATTAGCATCTGTAATCTTGTACATGTTCAGTCAGCCACTATAGCATATTTTTAAAAATGAGAAGAAAGGATGGTACAGTGAGCAGAGTTAGCCTGTTCTGGCTCTGGAGCCCAATCTACATGGCAGATTTAGTGTGGAGGGAGAGCTCATCAGGGTCATTCATGGCAAATGATGCTGTTCCCAACCGCAGCAACCAAGCAGCTTCCCTCTGGAAAAGACACATTTTGGAAATCCTTGTTTTTCTTAAACATGGCTCCTGTGCAGTTCCATTGTAGTGTACCCCATCCCCCTGCATTAAATTCTGGGCATGTCTATTTCTGTGACTTGGTCAAGGGGTGGAAATGCCCCAGTGAGATCAAGTACCCTCTGCTTCACATTCATAATATTGCAGCAGCACTGCTCTAAGCATTCACAATAGCACAGTAGCTGCTTCACCTATTGAGATCAAGTGGCTTCTGTTCCCCATTCACAATATCGCAGCAGTGCTCTTTTAATCTTTTACAATATCCCAATGCTGGATGAGAGGGGAGAGGGGAGAGGGGAGAGGGGTAAACTTGAGGGACTTAATCCAGGAAACTTTCTTGAACAGGGGAGCATGGACCAGGGTGAGGGACAACTCTCTCATTCACTAAGCAGGACCTACAGGATTGATGACGTTATGTTCTACTAGTTGGACCCCACCCAACCCACAGTTTCAAGTGCTATGTGGCCCATGAAAGCAGTTTTTAAGGTAGTGTTTACTCCACTTTTCTTGCTTCATGTGCCACTGATGGACCAAAGCCAATTTCATGAAACTTTGGATAAAATCAGAAAACTGCTTGGTATACAGTACACCTGAGCTGAGGGCAATGAAGCAAGAGGGAAAACGGCTAGAACACCGGTGGAGGAAAACTTGTGCTGAGTCTGATTGAACATGGATTAGAGCTCACTATCAAGCCTACTCTGTGGCAGTGAGGGTGGCAAAGAGACAGTTCTTTTCCACCAGCATTGCATCTTCTCAGTGTCATCCAGTGGAACTTTTCCAGGTGGTTACACTCTGGGCCAGAACGAGAGATGGTAGAACCCTCAGTAGCATGCTGTGACAAATTTGCACAGCAGTTTGAAGTTAAAGTTGTTCAGATTCGCCATGAATTGGATACAACGTTTAATGTAGCTCCACTGGTAGAGGCGTTCAGAGTGCTGTCTGGTCCAGTTTTATTGGATGAGTTCCAGTTACTGAGGCCCGAGGATGTGGACAAGGTGCTTGGCCAAGTTCGGTCAACCACCTGTGTGCTTGATCCTTGCCCCTCATGGTTCATTACATCAAATAATAAGGAGGGGGTCACCGGCTGGGTCCAGGAGATTGTAAATGCCTCCCTGAGAGAGGGAGTGGTGCCGGTGCCGGCTTCTTTAAAAGAGGCGGTAATCAGACCACTCCTGAAGAAGCTTAACCTGGACTTGGAGGATGTTAACAATTACAAGTGGCTAATATCCCCTTCCTGGGCACCCTAGTTATGGTATGAGCTTCCTAGAGAGGTTTGCCTGGCATGTACATTATGTTCTTTCTGGCACCATGTGAAGAACTCCCCCCAAAAAACATTTTTAGCATTTTAGCATTCCGGTTTTTAGCTTTGCTGTTTTAAATCTGTTATTGCACTTTAAACCTCTGCACTGCTGCTAGGTTTTTATTCAGGTTGCACTTTGATACTGCAGTTTTAGCCATTATATTTTATATTGTATTTTATCCTGTATTTTGTGGTTTTAATTTTTGTGAACTGCCCAGAGAGCCATTGTGTAGCACAGAAATATAATAAATATTTTAAAAATAATAATAATCAAGGGTGCCTGTGCCTTTAAAAGCTGGTTCACAGACAGAAATTCAGCAGATATAGCCATTCCTCACATGGAGGTAACACATGATGGCATGGGCATAGAAGCTAGGGCGATCATAAGGAAAGGAGGACAGGGCTCCCGTATCTTTAACAGTTGTATAAAAAAGGATTTTCAGCAGCTGTCATTTGGCCTTTTGACTAGATAAAAAAGGGGGCAGGGCTCCTGCAGCTTTAACTGTTGTGATGAAGAGGGAATTTCATCAGGTGCTGCATGCCTACAAATGACACCTGCTGAAACTCCCTTTGCAATACAACTGTTAAAGACACAGGATCCCTGTCCTCTTTTCCATATGATCACCCTAATAGAAGCCCTGCTAAAATAAAGCAATAATCTGTGCTCTTGTTATACCTCCTTCCTTGGTACCATGGTGAAACAAAAAGGGAACCTTCAACATCAACAAGTGTTATTTCCTTTTAGATATTCTGCACTGAAAGATCAGCTGGCTTTCCAATTCCTGAAAATATTACTATTTCTGCTGTCTTTGTAATAATAATAATAATAATAATAATAATAATAATAATAATAATAATAATAATAATAATATCTTTAGTTGTTACCCACCTCTCCCTCTGGTTCGACGTGGGGTGCAACATAAATGCAAATGCCATAAAATACGTATAATTAAGAAATTTAAAACTAATACATTATTAAAAGCAGCACATTGCATCTTAAAATTCAACTGGGTAGGCCTGCCAGAAGAGATCAGTCTTTATAGTTTTATTGTGCTCTTCATAATTGCCTTGCTTTCTGAAGAACATCTTCTTTTTCTAACTGTTATGCAGATTTGCTTATCATCACTGAATGAGTTGTACAGCGTTTGCCCAAATTCCCTAAAGTAACCACGAGATGGCACGCCTAGACTTGGTTTGCAATAGCAGCTGCCACCAGATGGCAACAACGAAACGTATCTGCAAAGAAAAATCTCCTGTGCGTTCCTATTACAAAGGAAAACTGGGTGGAATCCTCGAACAGAAATGGTCATTTGTTGATCCCTTGGTGTCAGCATTCGTATTTCATTGCTATTTTTATATGCATAGAATATCATGCATAGAAAGTCATGAAAGCTGTTAAAATGATGTGTATATTTTCAGCACAGCGTTTCTGTCTTAGCTCAGTCTCTGTCTGGTCTATCTACCTTACTTCATAACCAACGTGATGTTTAGTTCAATGCTATACAGGTCTACTTAGAATTAAAACCCACTGACTTCAATAGGACTTACTCCCTGGTAAACGTGCATAGGATTGCTATCAGTATAGTTGCCTTTAGTTCTTGTATTGACCTGAAACCTTTTGTGCATTTCTATGCATAACACTAACAGCATGATCCAGAGCATTAATACTCAAAAATACTCAGTGGAGCTTACACTCCCTAGTAAGCTCCATTACACTGTAAATGTGTTTAGGATTGTAGCCTAACAGTGTAACTCTGGGTATGTTTACTAAATAGTATTCACTGAGTATTCAGAGGCTTACTCCCAAGAAAGTGTGCATAGAATTGCATTTCTAGGTGCTCAAATGCAAATATAAAAACCTAAAATGTACACTTGGTTTTTAAAATAGCTCTCTCCGCTTCCTTTCTTGCATTGCTAACGTTCACACATCCATCATGGCACTAACTTTTCTATGTTACAATTTAAAGACTATTTTTATTACATTGTATTTTGTATTTTTGTGAAGAGTTGTAAACTGCCCAGAGAGCTTCAGCTATTGGAAAGTGTAGAAATGAAATCAATCAATAATATTTAGGAGAGAGAGAAGGTCAATGGTGCCTTTTAATTAGGGGTGTGCATGGACCCCCCGCTCCGCTTCTCTTCCAGATCTGCGATTTGCGGATCGGGCCGCTCCGCCCCGCCCCCGCTCCGCCTATGTCCGCTCCACTCCGCTGCGGAGCTCCGGATCCGGATCGGAGCTCCATTTCCCCCCCCCCCATAGGCTTGCATTAAGCTAAAAAAGTATACAACTTTTTTTCTGTGAAAGTTAGAAACCTCAAGTTTGGCACCATGACATCTCATGGGGGTATACACACGCACACCAACACTCAAGGCAGTCCCATCATCCCCTGATTTTGGGGGAATTTATGAAAATCCAACACCCCATTCACACCCCTTTCCATAGCTCCGTCAATTTGCACGTTAAAAATCTCAAACTCACCACCATGAAAGCTTATCCAGGGGTGCATATGCACGCCGAGACTCAAGGCAGTCCCATCATCCCCTGATTTTTGGGGAATTTATGAAAATCCAACACCCCATTCACACCCCTTTCCATAGCTCCGTCAATTTGCATGTTAAAAATCTCAAACTCGCCACCATGAAAGCTTATCCAGGGGTGCACATGCATGCTGAGACTCAAGGCAGTCCCATCATCCCCTGATTTTTGGGGAATTTATGAAAATCTAACACCCCATTCACACCCCTTTCCATAGCTCCGTCAATTTGCACGTTAAAAATCTCAAACTCGCCACCATGAAAGCTTGTTCAGTGATACATACGCATGCCAAGACTCAAGGCAGTCCCATCATCCCCTGATTTTTGGGGAATTTATGAAAATCCAACACCCCATTCACACCCCTTTCCATAGCTCCGTCAATTTGCACGTTAAAAACCTCAAACTCACCACCATGATAGCTTGTCCAGGGATACACACGCATGCCCAGACTCAAGGCAGTCCCATCATCCCCTGATCTTTGGGGAATTTAAGAAAATCCAACACCCCATTTGCAGACGTGGACTGTTCTCTGACATTTGGACAGATAAATAAAAGGGAAGTGGGCACACTCACAGATGCCATCTAGACCCACAATCATGCCAAGGTACAAGGCAATCCCGTCATCCCCTGTTTTTTGGCAGGGCTTAAACCTGCAGACATCTCAATGGGGCCATTTCAAAGGAAATCCCAACATGCCATGAATTGGGGAGTAGAGATAAACTTATGAATCTTCTTCCACACTTGAAAAATGGATTTGGAACTCCAAATGAGCGCAGGAAGGACTTATCCCCTGAGTCAAAGCCAGACACACACAACATCCCTGCGAGGTGGGCAGGGGAGGAGGGAGGGAAGGCAGGCAGGCAGCAGACATTTCTGGGGGCATAAGGAAGTGAGCCAAGGATAAGCCAGTAATGCATATAAAATGGAATAAATAAATAAATAAATAAACAAAGGAGGGGTGGAATTAAAAGCAGCAGTGTTGCTGAATAAACAACAAGAAGAACTTTTTTTAAAAGGCTATATCTGTGTTTTACCAGTAATAGGGGGACGTGCCCGGGGGAGGGGGAAGCAGCTGCCAATTTGACTGGTCCTAGTAGTGACCAGTCTTTTAAGAAGCAACGGCTGTCAGTTCAACTCATGAAAGACAGTGCTCCACCACTAAGAAGTAAAACTCTCACTTCAACTCATGATAGGCATTGCTCCACCGGGTTACTCTCTTTGGAGGGCTGTGATAGCCCCCCAAGTACAGGAGAGAGTGGGGGCACGTCCACATGCCATGCCCTAGGGGAGCTCATCCCCTTGCACCACATCTTTTCAGTTGTTCCCCAAAGTTAGGGTGGGTAGCAGTGCTCTCTTATTATTGGCTTAGTATATGATTTCAGGTTGTGTTTGTGCATTTGGTGGGGCTACTGTTTTAAAAAAACACTGGGAAAAGTCCGTTCAGACTAAGAAAGAGAAGTTTCCCAGAATCCCAAGTTACCCGTTTTGCCTATCCCCTCCTCCAACTTTGGGATCATGTGATCATGACCGGGAGTTGACTCTGCCCCTCAGCCCTTCGAAAAAGGTATTTCCCGCCGTTTTTTAAAAAAAAATCTAGCGCACGACCCACACCACGCAGAGAGCTGAGAGTAGTCTCAAAATGACTCCCATCCACGACTCTCTGAGCACAAGATTTTTCAGAAAGATAGCTTCAAAAACAACACAGTTATCCCCCTTTCTTTTCCACAATGCAATCCTATGGGCGAAATGTTTCAAGATGGCGATCGGACCGGACCGCGGAAACCGGAGCGCTCCGAAAATGGGAGCTTCTCTTCGCCTTGCTTCTAGGGGTCCGCGGTCCGCTTCTACTCCGCCTCTGGGCAAGGCGGAGCAGGCCAATTCGCTCCTGCTTCTGCGCTTCTAATCGGAGCGGAGCACATGCCTACTTTTAATTTCATGTCAACATGGTCTTCGAGATAGAGGCAGCTATACCTGACAAACTTAATTGCCCTGTTGTGCTGTAGTAAGCAAGGATTCCTTTCCAATCTTTCACCACACATCTTATCAACACTGAGATGCAAGCAATAAGCGATTCACACAATTGTTAATTTTCAGCTTAAGCTTTTTCATTCAGTAGTGAATCTCCTGCTTTATTGGTTGCTAGTTTTGTGAAGTTTATGTTTTGTATTAGTTCATGTTTCATCTCAGCTGGTAAGCCATGATTCATTGTCCTGATAATACTGTTGATTTTAACAGCACCAGGCATTTTCAGATGTAAACATGTAAAATGTCAGCCACTGCACAAAGGTCTAATTGCTGAATGACAATGTCTTTCCCTCCCCTTTAAGTACTACTGTGACCATTGAACTCTTCCTGCCCTAAATGCTCAAGAAAACACAGGAACGGCAAACATCAGCAATTTTGCATGTGTGAGAAGCACACTCATTATTCCTTTGAAATCCTGAAAAATCAAGCATTTCTACAAATGTAAAAAAAAAGTGTTGGGGAAAATAATTGCATTAGGGAAACAAGAAAGAAATGTTCTCTGTGTGTAGCTTTCATGGCTCTGATAAAACAGCTTGTATCTAAGGAGGCTGGGAGGAAAAGAGAAGAGCATCATGCATTATCTGTCTTTGAGAATCAGATAGTGTTCCTTCCCATGTAATCAATCATAGTGGCCTGGCTCACATATGGGTTGTTGTTGAATTTTGGGTGATCATGATGTGTGAATGTGGCCACACTAACAAACCACAGTTTGTTAATTATGAGCAAGCCAGAAAGAGAACCCATGTTTTTTTGTTGGGTTGCAAATTCTGAGTTGCTTTAATTATAGGTTGTCATTACATATGAAGCCAGAACCATGAGTTGTTTATGAGTTGTTTCACCAGCCTATAGAGGTGGCCAGGCAAGAGTGGTAATAAAAATAATAATAGTAATCATTATCACCACCACCTGGCCCCTCTAAATGTCAATACTACATTGCCACAAAGGCATTTGGGATACAGGGACGGAGCAGATGAAGGAAGAGAGAATCAAACAACCCAGGGATTAAAAAAACAACAACCTGCAGTTTATGCGATCATCTGGCAGATAAACCATGAGTTAGGCAACAAGCCATACTCCTGGTTGTCAATACGTGAGAATGTATTGGCATTTGTGTGAACTCAGAATCCGTCAGGCTACAGAGGCAGTGATAAAACTGGTAAAAACAACAGCCAACCATTCAAAATGCCAGTACTACAGTGATGCAAAGGCATTTGGGATACAGAGAGGGAACAGGCGAAGTGGGAGTAGGGGGGAAACCTAGGGATTGAGAAAACAAACAACAGTTTGTTCAACTGTCTGCCAAACATACCCTGCGTTGGTCAACATGGTTAGCATTATGTGTGCATCACGCCACTGTATTGGCTGACATATGCCTCTCACTACTATTTGGCTAGGCTTGGTCACCTTCCTCCTTCTATTTCTGCATTTTCCTTCCTGAAAGATAGCAAACACTCCTAACAATGGGAGGAAGTTATTGACCAGGTTTCGATGACATGCTTCAGCATCCACAGGTGGCAGATTACATATCCAACCCCTGCTTGGGGGTGTTGTGTCATGCAAACCCTACGAGTGTGGGTTATGTGAGAGTTAAACAACCCTTGTATAACCCTAAAACAGACCATCGATTATGCAAGGGTTGTTTAATGCTCACCTCATTTGCCAAGGGTACCTGGAAAATATCCTAGCCAGTGGTCTTAGGAACTGGGTAGGTAAATATGGGAGGGGGTGCTCGTTCAGGTAACCTGGCCCCAGGCCATTCAGAGTTTTTAAAGTTGAAACCACTACTTTGAATTGGGTCTGGAAATGAACGGGCAGCCAGTGCAGATGACAATGTACTTGCATAATATTGACCAGTCCCCATTAACAATCTAGTCTTTTGGACTAGCTGAAGTTGCCAGATCACTTTCAAAGGCAGCCCCATTTATAGCGCATTGAAATAATCCAAATGTGAGGTTACCAGAGTATATCGCAAGACTATCCCTGTCCATTTAGGGTTGCAATTGGTATATCAGCTGAAGCTAATAAAAGCTGCTCTGAGCCACTGAGGCCACTTATGCCTCTAGTGGCAATGATGGATTCAAGAGATCCCTCTAACTACGAACCTGTTCCTCTAGGGGGAGGGAAACCCCCTCCAGAAGAATGTGAACAAAACAGGAATACGATGTCAAATCACTCCTCTCTTCAGATGGCCTATTAACCTCCACAATACTATGTTTTCCTCTCCCCATGAAAATACAGGCATCCCCATTCTTCCCCAGGGTAACTAACAGGTCTCACAGGCTCATATCAGTTCACCAATAAAACAATATGAAAAGCTAATGAGGACCAGAGGGTCAGGTGCCATTGAAAAGCCCTCACCTACACCTCTGCTATCCCAGCCACTGCACCTGTTGCTTTACCATAGTCTAGCCCTTGCTCCTCCCCAGTGGGGTGCCCCCTTTGGCTGCTGCTCAGAAGTAGCCACACCTGCAGGTAGCAGCTCCCTTTTACTCTTCCAAAGACAAGGTGTTGGACAGAGCAGCTGGAAACACTCTGCCCTTGATATTACAGCCCTTCCCCCCCGCCCTGCTTTTTTTATCAAATAGGACATTTGTCATGGGAGGTCTTGCTAGTGGCAGTATTCATGAAAGCCTCCATCTCCTGGCAGTCAGGACTGGTCCTCCAGTTAGACAGGATGAAGTAATTGTCTCAAGCAGCAGGCGGCAACAAGGTGCTGGACACTGAGGAGAGAGTTGTGTGCCGCACAGCCTCCCCTGTGCCTCCTAAGCTAGTCTTAGTCTGCTGACTTCAGGTGTGGCCTTTCCAGTTCTGTGACCGATGTTTAACATATAAATAAGTGAACACGTGAATTTATTGTACACTGACTGAAAACATTGCCCTATTTAGCCGAGTGTGATCAGCTCAGACAGGCCACGCCTTTCCAAGGCACGGCTTGTGACTTGGATGGGCAAGGATGTTGTCATCATTAGCTGAGTTCAATCTGCCGCCCCAGCCACTCTGGTACTACTTTTTGTGGTTAGTGCGACGTGATCTGTAAAACGTCTCAAGGCTGTAAAACACTGCAGACTTGGGTTAACAATTTTAACACAACTTGGATAGCATCACAGCTTAGACGTATTTGAACTCCAATTATTAATGGCAGCAGAATCTGGCTCTGTGAGCTTGGTTTAATTTGGTTCTCCTGTACAAAAAGTTTTGCTTTTCAATAGCTCTAGGATGTCCAATTTAATTGCTATGGGTGTTGAAATGATCCTGTGTTTAGATTCAAACTTTAAAGTTGACTTGGTTAGGAGAACAAAGAGACAGCAGCACTACTTTGCCCTTCATTGCTTTGTCTTTTACAAGGAGGGATTTTATAGTAATATTGTGAGTTCAGAATATCAGCAATGAAGGCAACCTTTTGAGGTTCCCCTTTATAGTCATAGCAACCCTTCAGCCCAGTTCAAGGAGGCTGAAAAACTGGCATATTTAATAACTGTCATTATTTGCTGTCATGAAGAACATCAAAGGATTTGTATATAAATGATTCAGGCACACATACCACATGCTTACACATGTAAAGGTAGTCCCCTATTAAAGATTTTTTTAAAGAGCTCTTTTGCTTAGAAGCCCATCCCTCTCTGTAACTTTAGATGTACAGGGGCATGTGATGTAATGCTCAATGTCACTATTACCTTTCTCATGGAAAGATAAAATAATTCTAGCTAACATATTATATAGGAATGAGGGTGCCTAATCTTGAATGACTTCAGGAAGAGTTTCTTGATGTCTTTCTGATTCTAAACACTATAGTCCTAATGATCTGGTTCTGGGAACAACATGGGCATAATACCTACTGGATATTTTTTGTTTCTATATACCCTTCCGCAATAAGAGATCCACAGTGTGATCCTATGTGTAAGTTCTCAGAAGCAAATCCTACTATGTCCAATGGGATGCACTCCCTAGTTAAATGGGTTGAGGTTCAATGGGACTTACATATTTGTAAAAATGCATAGGATTACATTATTCTTCATAAACAGGCGAGACCAGTTAAATGCATGATGATACTTCCTGAGTCAGGTGAGAACATTGATCATCCCTTTAACAGAGCCTCCAGAAAGAGCAGGTATATCCTATAGCCAGATGACTCTTGAGATTTTACAGATAATGTGGTATATAAATGTTAATAATAAGTAAATAAATAAATGAAAGACTGTGTGAATGTGGTGTAGTGGTTAGAGTGTTGGACTGGGACTTGGGAGATCCTGGTTCTAGTCGCCAATCAAGTCATGAAGCTCACTGAGTGACTTTAGGCCAGTCACTGACTCTCAGCTTAACCTACCTCACAGGGCTATTATACTATTGTGAGGAGAAAATGGAGAGGAAGACGACAACCACGTAAGCTGTTTTGGTTTCTTTCCAAGAGGAAAAAAGGTGGGATAAAAAATGTAATAATAATAATAAATGAATCAATGAATGTGAGTCTAGTCCAGTACTCTTCACTGCAAGGCTTGAGGGCCTCTCAGTCACCTGATGTAGCTCTCTGCCTCTCTCTCATTCCCTCTCTCCCTCTCTCTGCAGTAGCTGCTCACTCGCAGCAGGGGCACTCTGCTGGTGGGCTACCTGCTATTATCGGAGCTACCAGTGGAGGCTTCAGGAGTGAGGAGTGGGAGACCTGACACACCTCAGCTGTGAGGTGGCAAGGGGAAGAGGAGGAAGCAGCAGCAATCACTGCATTACCTTGCAGGGGAGCAGCTCAAGGGCCAAAGAGCGATGTTGATTGGCTAACAGTCATTCCTGTTAGCCTGTGATGTGATCGTTTTATCTCGAGTTGAGAGTGAATGAACCTGGGCCTTCCGCCTGTCCCCTATTACTATGGCCTATTCATTACCTACTGATCTTAAACTTAATTGGCTGAGAGATATAGACTGGTTCATACAACAGCCCATGATGGCTTAATTTACCTGTGGGGGATGTCACATTGTGCCAGATGCCCACAGGTGCCATTTTTGCATGGTGTCAGTGGCTTCCCAGCTTGCTGTCATTTGCTGTGACTTGCAACCCAGACACTGGGGTTGTTTGAGGGCTAGGTGCAAAGCTAGCACCTGTGGGTGCCTCGATGTGATTGCCATGGTGGTCTGGCATGTCATGCAAACCAGGTCACAGAGTGGAACAGGTAGGCATTGTTGGGTATGAGAGGAAAAACAGACAAATAACCCCATATGTGTGTGAACTAGCAATGGGAAAATGCCAACTCCACTAGTTGTACTTGCTTGAAGGATCTTGGCCACTGGGTTTCAATCAAGTGAAAGTAAGGCTGCAATCCTATACACACTTATCTGGTGGTAAATTCCATTGAACTTACTTCTGGGCAGACATGTATAGGATTGCATAGTTAGTTACACAATAAATTCTATTGAGTTCCATGAGACTTCAGTAAACTGATTGCTTAGCAGTACAATCCTATGCAGGTTTACCTGAAAATATTACTGTGTTTAGTGAGGCTTACTCCTAGGTAAATCCTGATAGGAACCTATAGATTTCTTCTTTATGGGCTTTAATTTCTATACATAGGAGACTCAAGCTTGCTTAGAAACCAGTCCTTTGACCAAGAAGGCCAGCCAGTCCCATAATCCCAGAAATGTTGGAAGTAATACTGCATTTTCTCAGTGATGAAAGGAAAACATTCTGCTCATGCTCAGGATACTTTCTTCTTTAGTGTCATATTGTAAGTACACAGGGTGAAAATCGGTTCCAGAGTTCAGCCCTGCTCCAAATTAAGTTCCAGTTATTTGCTCCTCTTTGTTTCTATCTTGGTTCATACCACATGGCAATTAGCCAAAATTAAGATGGCCTTTGTTCCCAGAGATAAGAATTAAATGTAATAGCTACAGATGATTTAGCACTACCAATGTGGTCCAGTTGCTAAGTTGTGGGTCTGTGATGCTAAAGATCATGAATTATCAAGACTAAACATACCATCCGCTTCCCTCAACTTACTGTCACTTGTTTTTCAGTCTCTGACTGAAAGAAACGTCTGTCAAGGCAGAGCTGAAACTTGTTTAAGGCTGCAATCTTATAACATACTTACTTGGGAATAAGCCAAGTTGAAGTCAGTGGGGCTTACTTCTGAGTAAACATGCAAAGGATTGCACTGTAACAAGTGTTTGGAACAAATTATTTTTATTATCACTAGGCTGTAAACCAATTAAAGGGCTTTTAGTTGATAAGTCACTGGCTTTTTACATCAGTGTATTGAGTAATCAACTACAATTAAATGATTTTGCATGTAACCAAACAGCATTTTGTTTTTATAGTATTTTATTGTATATTTATTGCCTATTTGTATATTTATGTGGTTTTTATTCTGAAACCCTGCCTTGACAGGGTTTTACCTTTAAAAGCAGCCTAAAAATAATTTAAAATAATAAATAAATAAAATATTGGTACCTTTTTGAGATATTGAAGGGAAAAGTGCAGAGTGTAAAGTGATGTGCAGTTTAATAAACAAAAAATTCCCACCCATTGTTAGACAAAAAAGACATTGTTCAATACCACATTAATTTTCATTCCAATTACAGTAATCCCAGAAACAAAAACTCACAGATCTCCCAATTAAAATTTCCCCTCATTCAAATAGCCCCTCCTTAGTAATTGACAGTGCAACCCTATGCATATCTACTTAGAAATATGCCAATTGAAGTTACTCCTAGTCAAGTGTGTATAAGGACTGCAGCCTTAATCAATTTAAGGTGCAACCCTATATGTGTTTACACAGAAAGAAGTCCTACGCATATCAGCTGGTCCTAGCCAGCATACCTGTTGGAATGATGCTGGCAGCTGTAAGACATTTTTCTGTCTAAATATGCATAGTATCATAGTCTTAGCTAACTAAGCAGCAATCCTGTACTCACTTACCTGAGAGTAAGTCCTATTTAGGATGACCATATGAAAAGGAGGACAGAGCTCCTGTATCTTTAACAGTTGCATAGAAAAGGAAATTTCGGCAGGTGTCATTTGTATATATGGAGAACCTGGTGAAATTTCCACTTCATCACAACATTTAAAGCTGCAGGTGCCCTGCCCTCTTTTAAATCTGGTCACTCTAGTATAGCTCTTGCAGCTTTAACTGTTGTGATGAAGAGGGAATTTCACCAGGTTCCCCATATATACAAAATGACACCTGCCAAAATTTCCTTTTCTATGCAACTGTTAAAGATACAGGAGCCCTGTCCTCCTTTTCATATGGTCACCCTATTGCACTAAGTGAGTGATATACTTCTAAGTAGAAACACAGAACGTTGCATGGGGAGACTGTGGTCTTATGCACATTTAGCCAGGAGTAAATAGTATTGTACTCAGTAGGAATTTTAGATCATATTACACTCTACTGATTAAGCCTATAAATGATTCCAGCAGCATAAATGTAGGAATAGTGTAGCACTGGCCTAAACAGCTACTGCTAGGTTACTGTCCAGCTGCTGCTTCCCTTAGAAAGAGTTCCCTACTCATCTACCCACTCCAAGGAAACATGTTTAGGATTTTCTAATAGCAATTTAAACCTAATCTGAAAACGTCTGGAAGGGGAAAATTACTTGTACGTGCAGGGGACAATGTTCCATTAGCAGTAATTTATTGTCCATAAAAGCATCACAGGAACATTGATTAACACAACAAAACGCAGACATTTCCAGTTTGTTGTAATATCACATTGCATTTGCCCATTCATGAATCAGCACCATATTGTTCCTTTTATTCCTAGCACACAAAAAAGGTCCTTTTATTCCTAGGCCAATCTTTTCCATTTCAAACAGCCTGTTCAAAATTCATAGGTCCACTTGAAAGGAGGTGGAGGAGAATTCCACCCTATTAATCCCACGACAAAATAGATTGTCATAATAAAGCAAATACATAAAAGCAGGTACATGGCATTCCCCTTGGTTTTAATGTGAAATACAGCATGGATGCACATATTTTCCAGAGATTATAGTTACATTTGATTAAGCTAAGACATAATTTAAAATTCTGTGTAAACTGAAATAAATCTCCAAGGATGGGTAAGGGCGCTGAATGAGTGCTTGGTGCTGATGGGAGGTTTTTTTCCCCCTTCAGTCTGCACATGGGATGAATTTAGGAAAATAATAAGCTGGAAAGGGATGGTTTAAACCTCCCCTACCCATTTGTGATGGTTCTGATCTGGATTGGACACACACACACACACACACACACACACACACACACACACGTTTTTTGTTTTTGTTCTTAAAGAGAGAGATGGTAAGCTGCTATATATTTAAAATATGTACACTACATATTTAATGTAAAGTGAAGTTGAGCATTCACCTCTGAAGATCTTGCGGTGAGATGATTTGCACACACAAAAATCAACCCAATACTGTGTGGAAGAAAGGGGCCATGTGAATACACTCTATGGGAATGCAATCTATGGACTGCCTTCTTCAATATGAGCCTGCCCAAGTATTTAAGGTCATCAACGGAGTCCATTTTACGTGTTCCAAAATCATGGCTGTGCCCTGATTTTGGAATGCCCTGCCCGGAAAGATCGGTCTCACCTTTATCCTGATGGGCTCCTGCCGCAGTGTATATTCTTTTCTGTTAATTTTGGTATCTTGGTTTATCTTTCACTGCTCCTTAGGCAGCAGTCCTTCACTACTTACCTGGCAGCAGGCCCCACTACACTCGTGGGACTTATTTCTGAGAAGACATGTATGGGCTTCTATGTGTCAATCTATGTGGGCATGTATTTGCTGCTTCCTCAGTGCGCTTCATGTACCTGACAAAGCCTCCTCTTTTCTAGGAAAGCTGCTCATGCCACAGCAAATCAGTTCATCTCGAAGTTGCCATTGCACTTGCTGCCTTTTCTGGATGCTCAAGGAGAGTTTACTTTGTATCTTTCTTTCTACTTCTGTGCTCCTGCTGAGAACTGTTTACGGGCTGAAGGCAAGATGTGACATTTTCTTTTCAAAGTTCAGGCCCCAAAGGAATACAGATGACTGTTTTCTTTTCTTATCTTGCCCAATTCATCATCAAGCTACCTGTGCCTGACAAATGAACCTAAAGGGTTTCATGCTGATGTAGCCAATATTTAACTGTGACGCCGCTTATTTTTGTGATGTATTTTCTTTAAAAAGAGCTTTACGCTTGAACACGGGTCATCATGCACACCGCAGCATAATCACATTTGAAACATAGATCTCTACTTGCATCAGTTTGAACTTCCGCCATGGCTAGAAGGTGGTATTTACTGCTTGGTGTTTAGTCGGTTAAATGCCAAAAGGTTTTAGAAACAGCGTAAACAGTCAATATAAACACAATTTGCATGTAATGACTGGATTCCTCTAACCTCAAGCGATGGGGAAGATTATTTGTCAGATGCCTTTTAGTTAGAGACAAATTTCTACCAAAAAAAAATAATTAGGTTTGTAACACTGCAGTCAACGTCTCTTCTTATTGATTATGGAGCTAAAGCAAACTTGCCCTCAAGGTTGTGTCAAGCATTAACAAAATACTCGGTTTGAAAAGAGAGATAAAACAACAGCATGGTTTAGCCTGGTGGTTAGTCAGCTTTTATTTTCCTTGACAGAATCTTTCTTCTCGTTAAAGTAACAAGATATGGCACCAGGAGCCCCTTCTTGAGCACAGTATGAGATAAGCTTCTATGTGGGCAACTGTCGCTGAATGCATCAGCCACTGATGTTTTCTTATCCAGTAGATTGCCTGAAGATGTTTAAGCATGATATATTTTAATCCCATAGAAGCCCTGCTTTTAGTGCTTGGTATCATTCTACAGAAGAATGTAATGGAAATATTATGACTAGCACTAGAATTGGGTAAAGCAGTCTCTAAGAGGAGTAAAAACTGGCACAAGGATCCAGACAGAGCTTGGGAAACAATGGAAATGATTTTTTTTAAAAACCACCACCACCACTGCACAAGTCAAGAGTGCATGATGAGACAGTATCTGTGGGATTAAATATAAATTAGCAACCTAACTTCTTCACGTGCCGGTCCTTATATAGTCGAAACAGCATATACAAGAGAAAGGTATCAGCAGGCTCAGGGGAACCCCAAGTTTCCTAAAAGTTCAATAAAAACAAACACAAAACCTAAGAGGATTGCCCAGTGATGATTTTGTATGCTCAGTGGGCATGGAATGCTGACTGACTGCTTTGGGGGGACTCCCCCCCCTCCAACAACAACAACGAAACTGGTAGAGTAGGAATGGAGTCTCTTGAACAGAAGCACTGCACACCGCAACATTCTGTTGCAAGCCCCACATGTTAAATACAATATATGTTTGAGATCCACTTTGGAATGTGGGGTCGAATTGCTATCTCCTCATCATGACTAAGCATGAGAGCTGCTTCATGTATTATGTGGGATTACATGGAAGACATGGAAGCATTGTGGACTGTTCCATTTCAAACTGGAAGTGGGAGTTATGTTCTTTTATTGCCCCCATTATGTAAAAGGATTGCGGCATGCAGTAAATGAATGCATAAACTATTTTACTCGATGCAAAGAGAAACTAGTTTTCTAAGTTTTGGATGGTGGGGGAAGGGGCAGGAGCATTGAAAATGCAATCTCCCACAAAACAAATGGATTGGATCCAGGCTAAGTTAATCATGCTTTAGTCTCATTGAAATCAATGGGACACATTAGCTTTGACTAAGTCCCACTGATTTCAATGGGAGTAAAGAATGATGGGCAGAACCATTCTATGGGGGTGGGGTGGGGAGTCTAGTGGCAGATTGTCCACCACTTTCAAAGTCCTTGTACCATCCAGGGCAAGTGGTGTATGTGTGTGTGTGGAGGGGTTGGATTTGTGCATGCTTTTTTAAGCATAGTGGTTTTGTGTTTCTCTCTCCCCCCCTCCCCAATTTGAGTGAAAATATCTATGATATGAACAGATTTCTGGAAAAAAAAACATTCAGTGGCTACTTCAAATTTACCTATGCCAATTCCTATGGTTCATCACTCAAATGTTCTGGCAATTTGAGAAACCAGAATCATGAATTTTTTAATCAACAACAATTTTATTGCAGTCAATAGACCATTCCAGCAAAAGTTACATACAAAGGACTGAGCGTATATTTAACTGCATGAATACTTCACTTTATAATTTAATTCACTGCTTCACAGTTTCCTATTCTCTTAAACATTCTGTTCTTCTGACTTTAAATGGAAGTGAAGTGACTTGGGAGCAAAATATCCAATATTTCAACTGTATTTCAAATGTTACATTGTTGGGAAGGACAATATTAGAGGGCAAGGGTCACCGAAAAGGGCTTAAGATATTACAAGAATACAGGATGTTTGTTGCTGTAATACTGAAAACCTAATCTGGAAAGGAACCCTTGGCCTGTGGACCAGGTTCAGCCCAGGGCTGTTCCCCACTTGGCCTATGAAGACCCCTGCCAGTGCCTATCCCTTACCCCAAACCACTACAAAAATCCCAAGTCCCTCTCAGAAGAGGCTCTGCATGTCCTTTTCTGAGAGGGACTTGGAACCAGCTCCCAGAGGCTTCCTCTGGAGTCATTACTTCAAGGGAGCTGATCTCTCTCTCTGTGTGTATGTGTGAATGGTTTGTGTATGTGAATGGGTGGTATATGTGAAACCATCTTCATGATCATGGTGTCTCCCCTGCCAAGTAAATGGGAAGAGTTGTTTGGCAGACTTTTGTCTTTTCTATGAGTAGATGTGTATTGTTTCCCGTGCCTTTTAAAGATAGACATGGGAGTAAATAAAAGGATTAATAGAGCTCAAAATCATAACCTGGAGATCTTGGGTGAATTACAGCCATCTGAAGAGGCAATTTCTGTAAATGTTGCTTTCTTTTCTAAGCTTCAGTTGTTAAATGAACCACAGAAATAACAGAAAAAGTTATGCTTCTCCCCATTAAATGGTATGACTCTGTTGCAAATTGCCCAGGCAGCAGGCAGCTATGCATGGAAGTTGTGTTGCTTCAAACAACATATACTCACTGATGAGAACATGAAATTAAGAAAGGCTTAGTTTGTGAGAAACGTTAATGCAAAAAATATCGATAGCTACAGGTTTCTGCAGATGGTTGTTCAAGCAGACAATTACCTGTAGAGCAGGTTGCTCAATTGATCACACAGGCTCAGTGCATTGTTTAGTGATATTTTATTTATTTATTTATTTATTTATTACATTTTTATACCGCCCAATAGCCGAAGCTCTCTGGGCGGTTCACAATATATGCTTGTTATTTATTTATTTATTTATTTTTATTACATTTTTATACCACCCAATAGCCGAAGCTCTCTTAACCCACGGGTGACAAGGCAGCAGTATAAGTTGGTTGAGGACATCCTTCTCTCTCTGCAATTGTCAGTTGTTTCTCATTGAGAGCTGATGATCTCCATGGTACCTTCCTATCAAGTTGTGGACACTAAAGTTTCCAGCGTGGTAGCCTTCCTAGTCTATTGCAGCCAAAACAACTAAGAATCTGGTGGCGCACGCGCGCACACACACACACACACACTCTGTTTTTATTCTGGCATAAGATTTCATGGACCATAATTTTGCCCCCTAGGCAAGGCGAGCTACTTACACACACACACACACACACACACACACACACACACATAATTGCCAACTTCAATTTTTAAGAACAGATGTTTTGTAGAAAAAATAAAAAGCACAAAACTTGAACTTATTATGTTTTTCTTTTTTTTTTTTTTATAATAATTTTTATTCATTTTCAACACTATATAAACATAGATAAACATTTCCAATATATAACTGAAACAAACACAATAAGAAAAAAAATACATCAAATATCTGCTGCATACATATTGAATAATTGTTGAGTACAAATATCAAAAACTATTACATATGCCTTATCACACTACAACATCTTCATTCTTAACATAAAAGTGCACCCCCCACCTCGGGATCATTCTTGAGTCCAAAATCTAATCATTTCTTCTGCTGGTGGTTTCCCACTTCCCTTAGTAAACACGAACACTAGGAACTGTTTCCAGATTCCTTCGAACTCATTTATTTTAGTTACGCCTTTTCTCCACTTAATATTGCATATCAGTTTATCATTAATGGCTATGTCCCATACTACTTTATACCATTCCTCAATAGAATATTCCCCTTGGATCTTCCAGTTCCTAGCTATCATCAATCGTGCTGCAACCAACAAACTCGATATCAGCTCTATAGTTCCTTTTCCACACTTTATATCTTCAAATAGTGACAGCAATGCTATTTTTGGTGTTTGTTCTATTTTCATTCCCACTATTTCTTCAATTTCTGAAAACACCATCTTCCATAATCTTTGTACATATTTGCATTGCCACCACATATGTAAATACGTTCCTTTTTCCCCACATCCTCTCCAACAATTTGCTGAATGTTGATCACTTATCTTATTCAATCTAACCGGGGTTAGGTACCACCTCCATAAAATTTTAAAATAATTCTCCTTTATTCTTACTGATAAACTTCTCAACACTCTTTGTTTCCATAGTCCCTCCCAGCTCTGTCACCCTATTTGTATCTTCAAATCTGATTCCCAAGTCATTTTCTCTGTATTCTCTCTAAACTCCTTCTCTAACAATATTTTATATATTTCACTCATTAATCCTTTTGAAACTATACTACCTCCTTTTCCTTTCTCCTTACTTACTACTAATTCTTCAAACCTCGTCATCTTTCTGCACATTCTATTATCTTTAATCCACTTTTTATTCCATTGTTCTAATTGACCATATTCTAGCCAAGATAGCTTCTTCTCCTTTAACAAATTTTCCATATCTTCTCTTGTTTTAATATCTCTTACCCAATCCTTTAATTTTATTTTATTTTTCTCTTTTAATATTTTACATAATCTGCCCTTTAGATCCTCTGGGAAATTCTTTAACATTATTATCGGTGCTAAGGGAGAGTTGCTCGGAAGCAGCTTCCCTTTAAATTTACTCCAAATTTCCCATTGAGTCCTCAGGAGTGGATTATCTATACTTCCAACCCACTTTCTTCCTCTATCTTTAAAAAAAACATTCTCCAGATTCATCTCTACCTTACTTATGATTTTTTCTTCCATCCAATATAAATCTCCTACTCCCATAATTGCTTCTACAACATGTCTTAATCTATTTGCTACGTAGTATAATTTTATGTTTGGGAGACCCATTCCCCCCTTTTTTTGGCTTAGGTACCAATTATTTTTATTCACTCTTGCTCTCTTTTCTCCATTACAATATTTATTAATAATATTTTGCCAACTTTTTATCTCGGTTTCTGATATTTTTATAGGTAGCATCCTAAATACAAAATTAATTTTAGCTAATATCTTCATTTTTATCAAAGCTATTCTCCCAAACCAAGATAAATTTAATCTTTTATATTTTTCCAATTTCTCTAGTACCTCCTTCTTTAACCTCGTTAAATTTTCCCTTTCTAAATTCTCTAGATTTTTTGTAATTTTAATTCCCAAATATTTAATCTCGTTCTTAACTTTCAATTCCATTCCCTTAAATTCCCAATCCTTTTCTTCCTTCTTAGTATAGTTAAACAACATCATCTCTGATTTAGACCAATTTATTTTTAACCCTGTAATTTCCTCAAATTCCCTCAACTGATATTTAATTCTTTCTAATTTTCTTAATGGATTCTTAATGGTCAATAAAGTATCATCCGCAAACATGTTTAGCTTTATTTCCCTTACCTCTCCAATTCCTTCTAATTCTTTATCCTCCCTTAGTGCCTTCGCCAAAACTTCCATAACCATTACAAAAAGGACCGGCGAGAGCGGACATCCTTGTCTTGTTCCTCTGGCTAGTCGTATCTTTTCAGTAAGTCCGTCATTTACCACCACTACCGCCGTATTTTGGGAATATAGCTGTTCTATTACATTTTTAAATTTATTTCCAAATCCCAATTTATCTATAATACTCTTTAGTGCCTGCCAGCTCACACAATCAAAAGCTTTAAAAATATCTAATGCCATAATACCTGCCTTAATATTTGCTTTTTTTATTACATTTATTACATTTAAAACTCTACCCACTAAATTATGCATATGTCTTCCTACCACAAACCCACATTGATCTGCTCCTATATATTCTGCCAAAAATTTATTTAGTCGTTTGGCCATAATAGATGTAAAAATTTTAGCATCCTGATTTATTAAAGAAATAGGTCTATAAGAATCGGGATTAGTCAAATCTTTATCTGGTTTTGGGATCAGAATTATCACTGAATGTTCCCATGATTCGGGTATCTTCTCTCCTGATAATATCCTATTATAAAGTTCCATTAATTTTGGAACTAAACAATCTTTGAAGACCTTATAATATTCTGGACCCAAACCATCTGCTCCTGGTGATTTACCCACTTTTAACTTATCAATAACCTCTTCAACTTCTCTTTGAGTTATTACTGACTCCATTAACTCCTTATATTCTGATTTTATTTCCTTCTTTATAAACCTTCCAATATACTCCTCCACCTTTTCTTGTTGAATTTCTTTACCCTTGTACAATTCCTGATAAAATTCCTGAAAAATTTTTATTTTAGCTTTCATTGCATGACAATAATTCCCTCGGCTATCTTTCAACGTTTCTATCCCATTCCTCCCTTTTTCTTTTTGTGTGAGCTTGGCAAGCAACCTCGAGTTCTTATCACTGTTTTCAAAATATTCCCTTTTCATATACATTAAATTCTTTTGAATCTCTTCTATATTTAAGTTTTCTAATTGTTTCTTCTTAGCTTGTATTTCCACTAATTTATATTTATCTTTACTTCGCCAATATCTTTCCTCCAAGTTTTTAATTTCTATCTCTAACTTTTCCTGTTCTGCACGTTGTTGTCTTTTTAAACTACATGTTTCTCTAATACAGATTCCTCTTGCTACAGCCTTCATGGTGTCCCAAATGACTGACCCAGCTGTTCCTCCTTTTTCATTAATTTCCCATGACTCCGACAGTTCCTTCCGAATTTTATCTACTATTTTATTGTATTTCAATATCTTTGTGTTCAACTTCCATCTATATGCCTCTTTATAATCTTTCTTAACTGTAAATTCTAAACTTAACAAGGCATGATCAGTTACTTTTATTACCCCCATTTCCATTTTACAAATCCTCGTTGCAAAGTCTTTTGAAACAAATATATGATCTATCCTGGAGTATGTATGATGAACTGGGGAAAAGTATGAGAATCCAGGCCTATTCCCATTAAGTAAGCGCCACGAATCTAAATAATCATTTTCTTTTACTAATTTATTCAATATAGTCATATTGTTCCTCTTTTCAGCATTAGTGGGATTTGACCTGTCCCTTTTATTATCCATAACCATATTAAAATCCCCAGCTAATATAGCATACCCCTCCTTAAATTCTTCTATTTCTTTAAACAACTTTATAAAAAACTCTCTATGCCTCTCATTTGGGGCATAAACATTAATCAAAGTATAGACCTTTCCCTCAATTTTACCTTTTAACATAAGATATCTACCCTTATCATCCTTTTTTACCTCTTCTAATGTAAACCCACTTTTTTTTGAAATCAAAGTGGCCACTCCATTTTTTTTTTGATGTCCCTAATGACTTTTCATAATAGGCTAACCACTTTAATTTTATCATATTCGAATTCTCGGAGCCTTGGTGTGTCTCTTGGATCATTATAATATCTGATCCCTCTTTATTAAGCATTTGTTCTATTCTCTTCCTTTTCACGACTGCCCCTAAACCTTTAACATTGAGTGTTGATACCTTTATCTTTTTATCCATAATCACCCTTTTGAAATCTCTTCCGATCCCTTGTGCTCAGCAGTTCAAACTTGCTTACATAAAAACACAAACTCCATACATAAAACCCCCACCCTCCTACCCCAATCCCTCCTCCCCTACCTTCCCCCCCTCCCCACCCCCCCACTCTAATCCCCCCCCATATCCCCGTGAGTCTAGTACTCCAGCCATCTACTTTAAAGGGGGAGGGGGGAGGCAGTGCTGTGCCTGGCCGGCAGGTTTCTATATTAGCATTTTTATTTGCAATTATCTCCAAACATAATTAACAATTCTCTTACTCTCCAGATGTCCCAGCCTCATTCCCTCCCCCACCCACTCCAGCCCCATCTGCTTCCCCATCCAGACCCAGCCTCTTCAGCAAATCTTTACCTTGATCCAATGAGGTTACTCTGTGTTCCCTCCTCCCATATGTAAATCTTAAAAAAAACGGGTAACCCCATGCATAAGGAATTTTATTCTTCATTAATGTTTCCGTTATTGGTTTAAGACTACGTCTCCAATTTAATGTGCGTTGAGAAAGATCATTGTAAATTTGCACTGGTTTGCCTTTATATTATATCTGATTCTTAAATCTCAATTCTTTCATAATTTGCTCTTTTTTATAATAATTACCAAATTTCACCAAAATGTCTCTTGCCCCTTTGTGGTTTTGCCCCCCCACACGATGGACTCGATCCGGATCCAATCCGTCTATTGATATATCAGGCATCAGCTCCTTGAACCAGTTCACGATGATTTCTCTAAGATCTTCTCCCTGCGACTCCTTTAGCTGCTTTATTCAAAAAGTAGATCTACTAGATTAATCTTCCAAGGCAATCGATCACAGTACCCATTCTTTAAATTGTATATTAGTTGATTTCTCAAAAGCCTCTTATTTCTTCTGGTCCAAATCCGCTTTAGCCTCTATCTTTTTGATCTTATCCGAATTTTCCGCCTTTTTATCCACTAAATACACAATTGATGTCTAAATTCACTCATATGCTGATCCATTTTTTAAAAAATATAACAATGTTATTTTCAGCTATAATGGCCCTGATCTCCATCAACGAGGGAGGGTTACTACCACTTTCTCCTCCTTCAGTCATATTTTTTTCTTTATTTGGTATTGTATCCAAAGGGACTGGGTCTTTATCTTCCTCCTCTTGCTCAACTCCAGGGGCTGTCCTTTCCAGGAGGGAGAGGTATGCCAAATTATGATTTGAAAGTTCCTTTTTTTATGATTTGAAGGTTTCTTATTTTTTTTTCTTTTTTTTTTTTCTTTTTCTTTTTTTGTATATTAAGCTTTGCCCAACTTTTGATCTTTCTTTTAACGTTAGGCATGGGACTCTTCTGGGTAGGGCATAAATCTTAGAGTGTAACTCACTTCCTTAGCAACTTATGCTGGCTTCTCTGTTATATATCAAACACTTTTTCCTTCTTCATGGGGGGGGGGAATATCCAGTTCACAACAGCATTCACTAGAGGGGATCAGTTTAATCATTCGCAGCCTCTCAGCTTCCCACATCTCCCTCACCGAATGCTGAATGCAGCTTCTTCCACCTTCTCTCCCCCCCTTCTCACCACGCCAATAAATCCAATCAACAACTTCCACCTTACAAAGCCAGCATTTCAATCGTTCCCATGTGAGATAAGAATGAAAGGTTATAACACAAATCAATGTCCAGCAAGCATAAATTCCTTCTTTTTAAACTGCGTCAGTGTTTGCTCTTTACTTTCGGTTTCGATAGTGTGATGATAAGGGTAGATAGACATTGTATTAAACATCAATCATCTCACCTCCCTTCTTCAAATCTCTCCACTTTTCCAGCTCCTGTGACTTTTATAATCATTTTCTGTCATTTGCTCAAAGATTTATGCCCATTAGAAGAGAGATAATTGCTTTTTCCGGCAAACGCCGCTTAGAGCCTCAGAAGAAACCCGCCATTGCTCAGGCGGCCAGCTCCGCCCCCCATGTTTTTCTTTTCTTAAAACAGCTAATTTGTGTAAAACTCTGACCCTTAAAGGGCAGTACTATGTCCCTCTGAGGTCTGTGCCCTAGGCAGCTGCTTAGTTGGCCTAATGGTAGCACTGGCCCTGTGTGTGTGTGTGTGTGTGTGTGTGTGTGTGTGTATGTGTGTGTGTGTGTGTGTATATATATATATATATATATATATATATATATATATATATATTCTTACCGGCAACTGGGAAAGCAAAGTGAGAGCCTCCAGCTTTGGCCATACTCATATCTCATGAATACCTCTGAGCTACTTGATGGGGCTCAGAGACATTCTTAGGAAATGAAAATGAGAGTGTGAGAGTCAGAGTGCATCTATGGGTGGAGATCTAGAATGAGAGAGAAACAGAGATGGGGAGAAAGGGAGGAAGAGAAAAAGAATTTGCCTTCTGTGAAATAGGTTTCTGTTGCTGCTGACAACTGTAGGTTAAAAAGAGTTGTTTAGTGTGTTGTGGCTCAGATTCCATGACTGCTTTGTACACAGTCATTTGGGCAGGTATTTTTTTTTAGCAATTTTGTGCCCATGACAGCATCTCAAATTGCCAAATGTTCCCTTGGGCTCAGAAAGGTAGCCTACTCCTGATCCAGCAGAACACACGTTCACCTTCTGAAGTAACAGATTAAACCCAAGCCTCTCTTTTTTGCCAGTTTACTGGAA
The DNA here is from genome assembly GCF_023053635.1 of Elgaria multicarinata webbii. Classification (NCBI taxonomy): domain Eukaryota; kingdom Metazoa; phylum Chordata; class Lepidosauria; order Squamata; family Anguidae; genus Elgaria; species Elgaria multicarinata. The sequence goes on from NC_086178.1 coordinate 68,276,969, forward strand.
CTGATATTTTTTTTAAAAAAATACTTATTTTATTATTGTATTTATATCCCTCGATGTTTCAGATTCAGAAGAATCCTTCCTCAGGAGCCATAATAAGAAAAAAGGATGGACAAGCTGCAAAACTGCAAACACAGTTTGCTTAATTAAGAAGCCTCAGCGTTTGTTGTGTGTCCTGCTATCAGAACTAACAAATTTTTCGGTTGTGTGAGCAAGCCAGAAAATTTGTTAGTTCTGATAGCAGGACACACAACAAATGCTACACAGCATTTACACAGGCGGCGACGGCAGCAGGACCTGGTAACCCCCCCCCGCCCTCCTCTCCCGGCCTTACCTGGCGCCACTCCCCTCCACTGCGGAGCTCCGATTCGGAGCTGGAGCTCCGCGGTGAAGAGGAGCAGAGTATGGGCGGAGCGGCACAGAGCGGGCCGATCCGAAATTTTCGGATCGGCCCACGGGGCAGAGTGGGGGGGTCTGTGCACACCCCTAGTTCTTATTATATGCTTACTGAATTTTCAAACACACTGCACCCCGTTTTTAATTTGCTTACTTAGTAATTATATTTTAGCCCACTTTTCAGACAAATATTGTCCCTTGGAAGTGGCTCATATTGATTAAATATGAGGCCCTTCGTTTTGGGTTTCCAAACTAGAATAAGATGCACAAGAGAAGGCGAGTGGAGGAAAAGGTAGAAAAGTGAACTCAGTTTAATAAGGGCAAACAATGAGGAGCTAACAGGTAGAAATTTGGGGGCAGGGTAATCAGCCCTTGATGCTGGATTTCTTGCGTGGGTAGAGATGGTTCAAGTACCCATTCCCTCTTTTCATTTGGTGGAAGGACTGGGCCATTGGGTGTGCTGCCCTTCAGTTTTGCAACACAGAGTAACTGCTTTTTCTGTTCACACAAAGCAGGATGGAACAAAATCACTGAAAGCAAATGGAAGAGTTGAGGGGATGAGAGCTTATCAATTTATTTTATTCTACTTATTTGTTTGATTTGTACCCTGCCTTTCTACCCCAAAAATAGGACTCAAGGCAGCTACTGGATGACAGTTCTACCTTCTTTTCATTTTAAAAATTCATTACTAAACTCTGGAGAATGACTTAACATTGCATTTCACTAACTCTTCCTAAAGCAATGATATTCTGAAGAAGAAACAAACTGCTCAATAATATTTATTTATTTATTTATTTATTTATTTATTTATTTATTTATTACATTTTTATACTGCCCAATAGCCGAAGCTCTCTGGGCAGTTCACAAAAATTAAAACCATAATAAAACAACCAACAGGTTAAAAACACAAATACAAAATACAGTATAAAAGCACAACCAGGATAAAACCACGCAGCAAAATTGATGTAATATTAAAATACAGAGTTAGAACAATAAAATTTAAATTTAAGTTAAAATGAAGTGTTAAAATACTGAGAGAATAAAAAAGTCTTCAGCTGGCGATGAAAAGAGTACAGTGTAGGCACCAGGCGGACCTCTTTGGGGAGCTCATTCCACAACCAGGGTGCCGCAGCGGAGAAAGCCCTCCTCCTAGTAGCCACCTGTCTCACTTCCTTTGCCAGCAGTTCACGGAGATGTAGATGACCTTAAGGTCTGGGCAGGTACATATGGGAGGAGGCGTTCCTTCAAATAACCTGGCCCCAAGCCGTTTAGGGCTTTAAATGTCAATACCAGCACTTTGAATCGGGCCCGGACCTGGACTGGCAGCCAATGAAGTTGTAGAAGGACTGGCGTAATGTGACCTCACCAGCCAGTACCTGTTAGTAAGCGGGCTGTTTTGTACCAGCTGAAGCTTCCGGACTGTTTTCAAAGGCAGCCCCATGTATAACGCATTGCAGTAATCCAAACGAGAAGTTATCAAAACTAGTGTCATAATGAAAACACCCATTCAGAATATGACACACAATTGCAGCTTGCAGTCAGATTTTTTTGTTGCCATGCACCTGTTTTTGGACTAATATTTTGTTGAGTGATTTTAATTCACATGGATACTTGTGAAAGAACACTTTAGTTAAATATACCTGTGTGCTATGCTGGGCCATGTACAAGGGAAACTTGGCCATATTGACCTTTAGATGCTACCACAATGTAAGTATTAATAATATATCTGTGCACAAATAAGTACTCTCAGAAACAATTACAGCCATTTGTGCCAAAGGTGCTGACAAGATCCCTTTTAATATATATTGGCTTTTTGTATCTGGCAGTGAGAATGTCAGCTCCTTGGAGGCAGCTTGAGAGACTTGGCAAGCCAATGATTTAAACTTGAGCAATACTAAATAGCCATTGTCAACATGGACTGCAGTGAGAAAAAGACAGTATAAGGATCAGAGGAAGGAATAACCCACTGAACAGGAGGTCTTTCATGTCAAGCTGTTTATGATACAATATATCCCATCATAAACAAATTTGTTCCTCTCTGTTCTGTGCACAAAACATGTGGACTTCTCTTTGGAAATTGACTTCATTATAATTGAAAGGCAATTCTTCTTTGATGTTTTGTGAAGATGTAATTATGCTTTTTTTCCTGATGCAATGTTTCTACTGATATTTCTTTAAAAATCATTATTTATCACTAATGTAACTCCCCCTCACTGAAGCCTTACCAAAACAACCACTTGCTGAATGAGACCTCATTATTTTACATTGTTTAAATTAATTACACATCTGTTTGCAACTATAAGATACGAGTCCTCAATTTTCTATTTTAAGGTTGGAATATATGTTTTAATATTTTGAAAAGCACCCAGAGAGCTTTGGCTATGGAGTGGTATAGAAATGAAATAAATCATCATCATCATCAACCCCCCACTCCATTCAGTTGTGTACATAGGAAAGCTTCAGGATGCATTTATATACATGACATTGCAATTAAAGTTATTTACTAAGTTAATATTAACTTATTTTCAAAATGCTTTTGTGCATAATCCACAGTGGATAAAGTTAATACCCTTCACAGGAACAACCCAAATATTAGGCATGTGCTCCGCTCCGATTAGAACCGGAGAATCAGAAGCGAATTGGCCTGCTCCGCCTTGCCCAGAGGCAGAGTAGAAGCAGGCCGCGGACCCCTAGAAGCAAGGCGAAGAGAAGCGCCCATTTTCGGAGCGATCCTCTTTCCGCGGACTGATCTGATCGCCATTTTGAAACACTTCGCCCATAGGATTGCATTGCAGAAAAGAAAAGGGGATAACTGTGTTGTTTTTGAAGCTATCTTTCTGAAACTTCTTGTGCTTAGAGAGTCATGGCTGGGGGTCATTTTGAGCCTACTCTCAGCTCTCTGCATGGTGCGGTTCGCTTGCTAGAATTTTTTAAAAAGTAGGGTAAAGGCGGGGAAAAGATTACCTTTTTGAAGGGCTGAGGGGCAGAGTCAACTCCCGGTCATGATCACATAATCCCAAAGTTGGAGGAGGGGATAGGCAAAACTGGTAACTTGGGATTCTGGGAACTTCTCTTTCTTAGTCTGAACGGACTTTTCCCAGTGTTTTTTTAAAACAGTAGCCCCACCAAATGCACAAACACAACCTGAAATCATATACTAAGCCAATAATAAGAGATAGAAAAAACACAGCACTGCTACCCACCCTAACTTTGGGAACAACTGAATAGATGTGGTGCAAGGGGATGAGCTCCCCTAGGGCATGTGGATGTGCCCTCACTCTCCTGTACTTGGAGGGCCATCAGAGCCCTCCAAAGAGTAACCCAGTGAAGCAATGCCTATCATGAGTTGAAGTGAGCGTTTGCTTCTTAAAGACTTGTACCTAGACAGGACCAGTCAAATTGGCAGATGCTTCCCCCTTTGGGCATGTCCACCACCACCCCTTACTGGTAAAAGACATATATTGCCTTTTTAAAAAAGTTCTTCTTGTTGTTTATTCAGCAACACTGCTGCTTTTAATTCCACCCCTCCTTTGTTTGTTTATTTATTTATTTATTTATTTATTCCATTTTATATGCATTACTGGCTTATCCTTCCTTGGCTCACTTCCTTATGCCCCCAGAAATGTCTGCTGCCTGCCTGCCTGCCTGCCTTTCCTCCCTCCTCCCCTGCCCGCCTCGCAGGGATGGTTTGTGTCTGGCTTTCACTCAGGGGAGAAGTCCTTCCTGCGCTCAGTTAGACTTTTGGAAGTTCCAAATCCATTTTTCAATTGTGGAAGAAGATTCATATTTAGGTTGATGTCTACTCCCCAATTCATGGCATCTTGGGATTTCCTTTGAAATGGCCCCATTGAGCTGTCTGCAGGTTTAAGCTCCGCCAAAAATCAGGGGATGATGGGATTGCCTTGTACCTTGGCATGATTGTGGGTCTAGATGGCATCTGTGAGTGTGCCCACTTCCCTTTTATTTATCTGTCCAAATGTCAGAGAATAGTCCACGTCTGCAAATGGGGTGCCTGATTTTCATAAATTCCCCAAAAATCAGGGGATGATGGGACTGCCTTGAGTCTTGGCGTGCATGTGTATCCCTGGATAAGCTATCATGGTGGCGAGTTTGAGGTTTTTAACGTGCAAATTGACGGAGCTATCGAAAGGGGTGTGAATGGGGTGCCCGATTTTCATAAATTCCCCAAAAATCAAGAGATGATGGGACTGCCTTGAGTCTTGGCGTGCATGTGTATCCCTGGATAAGCTATCATGGTGGTGAGTTTGAGGTTTCTAACATGCAAATTGACGGCGCTATCGAAAGGGGTGTGAATGGGGTGCCCGATTTTCATAAATTCCCCAAAAATCAGGGGATGATGGGATTGCCTTGAGTCTTGGCATGCGTGTGTTTACATCCATGAGGTGTCATGGTGCCAAACTTGAGGTTTCTAACTTTAACAGAAAAAAAGTTGTATACTTTTTTAGCTTAATGCAAGCCTATGGGGGGGGGGGAAACGGAGCTCCGATCCGGATCCGGAGCTCCGCAGCGGAGCGGACATAGGCGGAGCGGGGGTGGAGCAAAGCGGCCCGATCCACAAATCGTGGATCTGGAAGAGAAGCGGAGCGGGCGGTCCGTGCACACCCGCACCAAATATCACAAAATAATCAGCAAGATTTTGAGTTCTTTAGAACTCTTCATCCGGCTGGATGTTGTGCAAAGAAAGGGGTAGCAGGAGAGGAAATAACTGACTTGATGTTGTAGCCATGTGGTAGTCTTCATTCAGACACAATTTTAAGATGGAGTGTAGGAGAACATTAAGAACATAAGAAGAGCTGTGCTGGATCAGACCAAGTCCAGCATTCTGTTCACACGGTGGCCAGCCCATTGAAAATACACAAGCAAGACATGAGTGCATCAGCACCCTCCTGCCCATGTTCCACTGTAACTGGTATACATAGGCATACTGCGTCTGATACTGGAGATAGCATACAGCCATCAGGACTAGTAGCCATTGATAGGATTTTCCTCCAGGAATATGTCCAATGTCCTTTAAAATGAAGCAAATTGAAGGCCATCACTAGATGTTGTAATAGTGAATTCCATTGTTGAACTATGCACTGTGTGAAGAAGTACTTCCTTTTATCTCTCCTGAATCTTCCACCAATTAGCTTCATGGGATGATCCATGAAGCTGTTAGATTTATGAATTTGTTTTCAAAATGCAATCTTTAAATCTGTGCACTTAAGATTCTAGGTTTGCAGAGTAGTTTTGTCATTTGGATACCTATTTTCAACTTATCTGAACTTTCCTAACATATACAGTAAATTTCTTGTGAAATTGTCAATTGTATGGATTTGGGATGAAATTAATTCAGCACATCCTGCAAATGCTTGAATGAACATTTTCCCCATCCCGCCCTTCAAAAAAAATCATTTTAGTGTTATACCAAAAGTAACTAACATATCTTTCTTTCTCATAAAGAAGAATGGCACTTAAGAGAAATTTGAATATTAAATTTCAAAAAATAGGTTTTATTGATATTTTGCTTGAAATTCATTTCTTGTTACGATTTGAAAAAAACATCATGCAAGCTCGCCAAGAGAAGAAATCCCTATTCGAACCTGCAAATTCACTAACAGTGCAATCCTACTCAGGAGTAACTACCATGGAATTCAGTGGAGCTTACTTCTGGTACAGTGCTATAGGACTACAGCCTATAAGATTCAAGATCAATTTATCACATTAGAAATTAAGATTTTGCAAATATAAATCTGAGAGAGAATTCCCAAGTGCAATTGCAAATTTTCCACATGCAAACAGAAATGTAAATTGTGTGAAAGCCTTTCCCTTTCTTTCACCTCACATTTTGAATTAATGAATTTCCAGTCCATTCTTCATGAATTAGTGCTATCTTCCTTGTGGTAGACTTGATAAATCAGGCTAACATTGCAATTCTATAACTGTGTCTACTCAGAATGAACTCCTAATGTTCAATGGGGTTTACTCCAATGTAAGTGGAAATAAGATTGCAGCCTACATTAGTTATCTTCTGGTTAAACATGAAAGTGCTTTGTTCCCATTTCATTTCTTTAAAAACTTGGCATTTGATAATTTGGAAAGACAATTTGAATATGGCACAGCAATCTCTTTGAACAAGAACTACTGCCCAGGTTTGATCTGATAGCACTTCATATTAAGCAACAGATTTCATGTAGTATGAAATAAATCCAAACTAAGGGTTACAAAAGGAGATATCTAAAAATATCAAATTTCATTTAAAGGTGAAAACATTAAAGCAAGTTACATAAACAGCCAAGCATTTTATGGAAGTGAATTAAAAAGAATTTTGAATTAACTGTTAGCCAAAGTTAACTTTTTTTGACAGTGAAAAATTAGAACAAAAGGGTTTTTTTGCCTGGGAGGGTGAAGCAAACTTTCAGTTTTCTACTTCCTCCCTACCACTTGAACACCCGATTATATATGAATTTCGTTGGAAGTAAAATCATCTAAGGGGATGTAAAATCTCATCTAAACAGATGATTTTACTTCCAACGAAATACATATTTAGTATTAAATTCCCACTAACTTGGAAGGCAAGGTACATTTTCATTTTTTTTGTACAGGGACAAAAGCTGATACATTACAAAGGTAAAGCCACAGGTAAAAACATACTGGTTTTAAGGTTTCTGTTTTTTAAAAAGTTTATTTTTAAAAAATCCTTGCGGTTTAATAAAGCCACTATAGAACCCATCTAGCTATACCAAATATTTGCCCAACTCGCTCTGCGGTTGATAAAAAAAAGGTGCTATTAACAGCCAGCGTGGAGGAGGTGAAGAGTGTCAGAGCATCCTGCTCATTGCAACACAATGATGGAGATGCCAACAAAAATCCAGCTGGCTAAATGAGCTCTTTACACATTGTCTCCCTAGTATTTATCCCTCGCACAGCAGCTGCAACAGCAGCGGTGGGGCCATCTGCGCCACAAGCGATAGTTTTCATGATTTCTTCCTGGACTTCTCTGAGCCAGACGCTTGCAAAAGTGCCCCGGGCTCTGCACAGAGACTTCATCTGAACATCATCCTTACAAGTTCCATGAATACAGAAGGGACGTATTTGCAAGCACTTGAGCTGAGTTTTGTTGCGGGAGGAGGAGGAACCGAGGTGACCAAAACGGGGTGCAGAATTGGGGTGGGGGCGCGGACAAACGAGCGAGTGAGTCAGGAAACGCTTTCTTTAACTGGTGGCTGCCAGGAGCGAGCAGTGTCCTAAAGTCGTGGTGGGGAGAGATAAGGATCTGGCGTGACGTCAAGGAGGAATCTGGTAAGTGGAGCTGCCCAGAGGCGCTGGGAGCTCTTTGGAGTTCGGTTGGAGTCCAAGCAGCAGCAGCAGAGCAGCAGCAGCAGGCAGGCAGACAGACGCGGACTGGGCAGGTTGTAAAGCTGTGGGGATCGTGGCGGCTGGGAAGCCTTGCGCGCCCACGAGGGTAAGTGAAGCCTCTGTAGCGTGGTGATGGAGTAGAACAGAAGGGGAGGGGGCATCACCAGTCGGGGCAATTATGCGGGCAAGAAAATGGGCGCGGAAAGTTAGTGCGAGTGTGCGGCGCGCGCCCGCATTTTGTTGTGTGGCTGGAACGGGGTGTGGAAACGAGGCGTGGGGAGGGGGGGGTCTGTGTGGAGAGGCACTGGGTGTCTGGGGGGCAACGGCTGAAGAAAGCAGGAGGAGTCGGCGGAAATTCGAGGATGTGGGCAGTGGTGCAGTCAGGGCTGGACCTAGGGGTCCACAGCCCAATAGGGGCCCAAATGACCTACCAGAAAGGAGCATAGCAAGCTGCATTATGCGGAGTCAGACCATTGGTCCATCTAGCTTAGTATTGTAGATACTGCCTGGCTGTGGCTTGCCAGGGATTCAGGCAAGATTTTTTGCTAGTCCTATCTGGAGATGCCAGAGAGGTGCCCTAACGCCGCCCCCCCCCCATTATTGTCTAGAACAGTGATCTTCAACTGGTGGTTCAGTCCACTTGGGTCACATCAAAGCTGTTGCCACCATGTTGGGCAATTGTGAGAATGGGTCCCATGTTGCAGGTTGGGAGTCTGAGGTGGGTCTCTGGTCTGGAACAGTTGAAGTCCACTGGTCTAGATTATTATCTATAGAGGCAGAGGAAGAAGCAAACTCCATTTTATTGCTGTAGCCAGTGCGATACTATCATTTAAATAAGATTAAAATGGAAAACTACACATGCTCAGCACGCAAACACTTTTATTACTACAACATATCAGGAATGTAGAAGGCTTTTAAAGCATGGTTAGACAGTGTGGGGTGGCTGAGAGAAGAAAATTAGTTGTGTGTTTCACAACTGAGTTAATTCTCTTACCATCCAAAGGGGCCTCATAAGACCATTAAGTCCAGGGTCTAAAATTACCTAACTGCCCTACTGGATGTGGGATAGAGTGGTTACACAATGGGGCAGCAGACAGTATGGGGCAGCAAGGATGTGGCGGTTGAGGGGGTGAGTTCAAAAGGAGAGAAGTGTGGCCATGAGAGAGTCAGTCCATCCATCTCAGGACTGTTGACACTGGCAGCAGCTGTGAAGGGTTTCAGGTAGGAGGTTTTCCAGCCCTAACTGAAGATGCAAAAAATTGCTACCCATTGTTAGACAGAAATGGCATTTACTGTAATTGGAATGAAAATTAACGACTTCTGCATCCAAAGCAAGCCACAACCCCTACTTCTGGGGCATTGTAAAGTAAACAGTGAAAATGTAAGAGTGATTGAGCTGAGACACAATTCTAGAGCTTGTTTTCAGCATCAGGGCTCATTTCGAATAAGAGAATGTTTCATAGCATGCACAAAATGCACTTCCTTCACTCAACACATCTAGGATTGGAAGGCAATGGTTCCAGGTCAGAAAAGGTGCTTTCAGGCAGGCTTGATTGGTGGCAACTCTGTTTTAACAGTTGGAGGGAAGGACAGCATTAGGAGAAAGGGAATTCAAGCACAGTGAACTGTAAGCCGAAGACAGTCCATGTGAAAACCAATTTACATGTATTTTGGGTAGTGACAGAGAACCTACTGTGTCTCTACCACATGATTGCTGAGACTCAAAACTAAGAGTTACTGGGCAGGTGGTAGCGGAACACACAAAGCAAAGCCATTTTGTGGATCAGTGCCATGAGGTGACTGCAGTAATCTGCTTTTCCTTTCTGGTTAGCCTTGTCTGTTTGTTTTTACGAAGATTTGCCAAAACAGATTAAGCAGTTGTAAATGCTTGCCAGAGAGAGTGCATGATAGTTTTACCTCTGTTTGGGGGTTTGAAGACATAGGGGGCACTTTGTGCAAACGGTATACTTAACCGTGTGTCTTCGGTATAGTGGACGTTGTTCTTACCTGTTGAATAAGGAAAGGAGTTAAGTTAATACAGTTTCTCCTATTTGCAAGTCAGAAATAGGGGGAGACTTCTGGGAGAAGAGCTTGGAGGGATTCATGAAGGTTGTGCTGGATCCTGTTCCCCTCCCCACTGCTTATCTATATTGGGTACCTTTTCCTTGTAGTCCAAGTTGCAGCATTAAACTTGGGATCTCTGGTCGGTGTTTGTGCCAGCAGCCTTGGAAACAGGTACCCTGAAGAGGTTCAGAGACATAAAATGTTACTAATCTGCTTTTCCTGTATTTCTTGTTAGCCTTGTCTGTTTGTTTTTATGCAGATTTGCCAAAACAGATTAAGCAGTTACAAATTAGAATTAGAGATTTTGGGGATTTGGGAACTGGGTGAAACAAACCACAATAAGAGAAATTTCTGAGTTATGGTAGAATGTGAACTTACATGCGTAGAATTTGGAGTTGATTGGTCATTGATGAATATTATCAATGGTCATGGAGATTATTATAAACAATGCAATAAGTGCTTGATTTTGCTTGGCTGGAGAGCTACAGAAGAAATTATTAACCTAGTCAGTCAACACTCATGTTTTTAATGCATCTAAACCTGCATTTTAATATGCCTGGATGCCTGGTGGGCTCCCTTCATTTCTAGCTTTATTTTATTTTTCTTTAAATCTTTCTTAATTGGACTTTGCGCAGTGTAGCTTGGATCCAGGATCTACTTTCCATATACAGAAGGACTGTGCTTACTGGTTGCCCCCCCCCCCAATGCAATTTACCCATTCAGCAGGAGAAATGGCTTCTTCTGTACAATAAATTGGAATGGTAATGCTGAAGGTAATTATGAGCGCTTGGCTGGAATAGTAATTTATGATTTGATTATTGATCACAGAAAAACACTTGTTTAAACAAAGATTATAAGTAGATCTCAAATTCAGAAGAAGCCATTTGACCCCCCCTCCTTATTATGCCTGGGAATGGAAAAGAAGCAAACACCTCTTACTTTAGTTGTGGCAGATTGGGAGTCACGTTCTCCCTTAAGACTGACATGAAAACAAAAAGAGATGATACTTTTTAATTCTGGATTAGTGTTAAAATATCATTTTTTATGTTTGCAGTATAAGCCATTACTCAAGGGAAACTAAACCATGGCTTGGAGTGAATTCGGTGTCCTCAGTTGGCTCAGAGAGAGTCGGCAATCCCGGAAACTAATCTTATTGATTGTCTTCATTGCTCTGCTCTTGGACAACATGCTGCTTACTGTAGTTGGTATGTAGATTTCCTCCCAATCCTACATCGTATTTATTTATTTGACAACTATTCAAGCATACAGGCTAAAATGGGTTGTATTTCTCTGAAAGTGCAACTGATTTTCTTATAAAGAAAGGCAATCATTTGGGATATATTCCCCAAACCATTTGAAATTTCCTATTACTACAAGTAGTATAGGAGTTTTATTTTTATGTATATTTGCATATACTATTGGATGATGTTTTGGATAAAATGTTATTCATAAGACTTAAACATAACAGTATTTTATTTCTGCAGCAGTTTCCTTCTTTTGTGGTTTTGCAAACCAAAATGATATGGAAGATAAAACTTGAGATGACTGTTTCTTTTTGATAGATTTGCAAAGCCACAGTATTTAGTAATCATAGATTATGAAAGTAGCAACAAATTTAGTTAATGCAGAAGCACAGGTTCTTAACCAACATTGGTTGGGGAGATAAATACTACAGCTACATTATAGTGGGACACTATTTTACTTCAGCAATGTATAATCAGTGCCAGATAGACTTAGGGCATGATTTCGCATGCAATTAACCCATAGTGAAATCCTTTCAAGTTAATATGCTCTTGTTTTTGCAACAGTTGCTTGTCTACTCATAGGAGCAAGTGTTAACCATGAAATAACACAATAATTTTGTTTTGACTCGGCTGTTGAGAGTTAATTGCTAATGGTCATTTGCTCATATAACCAATACTGAGTTTTGCCTTCTGTAATGAGGCTGCAAAAACAGGGGACATATTCACAATACAGTAAAGCTATAAACATGAGAAATGGACGCACAGCAACAACCTTACATTTATATGGCAGATCTGATTATGGCAGTCTAGTACAGCTCCTGTATGTGGATAAAGGTATCTAAACCAGAGTGAATACAACTAGATTATTTTGAAAACTTTTTTTAAAAGTGTGATATAAATAATTTAAATAAATGGAAATAAAAATTTAAAAATAAAGAGTAATTTCTAACATTTAAATTGGATTAGGGTTTTGTTGCTGTTTTAAATCCCATGTTATATTAACCTCTAAAAAATAACGTAGTTTACAATGAAATATCAGTTTGTTGCTAACATGTTAGAAGTCTACATACAATCTCTTAAAACTGAATCCAAGATCCTATATTAAATACATCAGCTAGGTTCAGACATAACATGAAACCATGCCTTTCGTAACCATAGTTAAGAATCCACACTATAGTTTGAACTTCCAGATGTATAAGAGGCAAATCATAAGTTACAGCTCTTTTTAGCTTTAGTTCCTCATCTGCTCAGAACTAGGCTTCATACTGTGTCTAGGATGCAGCAGCCTCATGAGGTGGACTAAAGAACCTAACTGTGGTTTGTCAGTGGTCTGTAATTTCATACAAACAAATCAGTGACCACATTCACACATCATGCTAAACCATGCCTTCATTTCATTCATTTATTACATTTCTATACTGTCCAATAGCCAAAGCTCTCTAAGCCATTTACAAAGATCAAAAACCTTAAAAATACAATACTACACATAATATAAAATGATTTACAGATAAACAGTCAATACACACACGCATATATATATATATATAACAATTTTAACAATCAATAAAAAATCCTAGGATCCGATTAAAAGCCCTATCATATGCTGTCAAATGCCTGAGAGTAGAGGAAAGTCTTAACCTAATGCCAAAAAGATAACAATGTTGGCGCTAGGCAGGCCTCATTGGGGTGATTGCATGAGCCTGAATGAGTCTTGGGTTCAAACACTCCACCATTCTTCTCCCATGCAGCTGAGAGAAAGAGTTTGGAAGCTTTTGCTTTCCCTTAACTGCTGTTTGTTGTGTTATCTTGTGCATCAAACTGGGCTTAACATTAACTATGATTAGTTTCAAACAACTAAATTTGAAATTGTGGTTTCTGAAGCTGGTTTGTTTAAATTAACTATAATTAGTCTTAAGCATAGTTCTTAGTTTCGAAAACAAGGGAAGCTGTGGATAAGGGAAAAGAGAAAGCAGAAACTTCTAGACTTGGCTTGGGCATGTGGGAGGAGGAGAGATGAGGTGGGAGTGCAAGAGCCCATGCTTTGCTGCTGTTTGTGCACATTGCACTAAACCAAGGATTAACAATATTGTGGTTAATCAGGCCTGTTGAGCTTCCTTGGTTTCCTCCAGGGGTGGAGCTTCCCACCAAGGAATCTGCTGGCAGAAAAGGTATGTGGCTTCACTTGGGAATGATTTCACTCAGGCCTGGATTGGACAGTTTGGAGTTATGCCCTATCCATATAAAGTAATGGGCTGCTCCTGGCTTGTACAACCAGAGGTGAAATGCTCCTTTGTAAAATAAATGTTCTATTTAGACATAAACCTGTATGTATTAATCATTAGAACTAGCAATCCATATGCATGCTCATTCGGAAAACATGTGCAAAAGATAATTGGAAACTTATTTTAATGCAGGCTTTTAAACCAGCCGTCTTTGGGGGTATGTGATTTAAGTCCACTCTAATCTAAACTATTTCTTCGCCTCAGTAACATCCTTGAGTAGCTGAGCAGCAGAGCTTTTCTGAGTGGTGAATGGGCTATTAAAATCAGGACTTATTCCAATTATGATGGAACCGGCAGAGGCTTGCTGTGATAAATTTACAAGGCATTTTGAGGATATAGTCACTCATGTTCACCTTGAACTTGATGCCATTCTTGATACAGCTCCTGATACAATTTCAGTTGATGTGGCCTGAGGATGTGAATGACCACCTTGTCCATCTTGGCTATTGTTAGCTGGAAGGGATCCAAGACAATGCCTCTTGAAGAGAGGGGGTGATCCCAGCTGCCTTGAATAAGGTGGTTGTGCAGGCTTTAATGACTTTGTATCCATGAGATTTTGATAACTATCGCACAGTTGCTAATATTTTTATTTATTTATTACATTTCAATACTGCCCAATAGCCAAAGATCCCTATTTGGGACAAGGTACTGGGGGAAATGGTGGTGGCTCAATTTCAGGAACTTTTAGATGACATAGATTATCTTGGTCCATTTCAATTTGGATTTAGGCTCAGTTTTGGATCTGAGTGGCTTTGGTCTCCCTAATGGATGACATCTGTCAGAGGAGAGATGGAGCGAGTATGAACGTGTTAATTCTCTTAGATCTCTCAGCAGCTTTTGATACCACTGTAAAGGAGTGAACATCAGATAGACTGTACATATACCAAGTAGCATAGAAGGGGTTAAGTGGTTTGGGTAGTTTTAGCATAGCATTTTTAAAATACAGAAGAACAGTACATATGATGGAAAATGATGATAATCTTATATACGTAAGCAGACTTTGGGTGTCTCAGAGCTCTCCACAGTAGCAAATAGGATTGCTCTGCTACAAAATTAAATTTGAAATCCATATATTATGGAGTTGATGCTCTTCTGTGTTCTTGTATCTCTCTCACCAGCACATTCACACAGCAGTGACAACATAGATTTCATTGTGCTGGCATGTCACACTTATAATTGATGTCATTGAAGAGATTTGCTAAAACAGGTTGTTCCGAGCTTCTCTACATGAGCAATTATTGCATGCTTGATTGGCCATTCATGGAAGTTTGCGGGTCCTTCACATGATCATAGAATCATAGAATAGTAGAGTTGGAAGGGGCCTATAAGGCCATCGAGTCCAACCCCCTGCTCAATGCAGAAATCCACCCTAAAGCATACCTGGCAGATGGTTGTCCAGCTGCCTCTTGAATGCCTCTAGTGTGGGAGAGACCACAACCTCCCTAGGTAACTGGTTCCATTGTCGTACTGCTCTAACAGTCAGGAAGTTTTTCCTGATGTCTAGCCGGAATCTGACTTCCTGTAACTTCAGCCCGTTATTCCATGTCCTGCACTCTGGGATGATCAAGAAGAGATCCTGATGCTGTTACCCTCCAGGATGTCTCCTGCACTTTACCTTGGTAATCTCACTTTTTTAAAAAATATGAAGATAATGCAGTATTTAAAATAATCGCGGATGTCCGCAATGTGTAAAGCTGGCATAGCACTATAATTCCACAACTATTTATTTATTTGAAACATTTCTTGGGCTCCTTTCATGGCAGAAGCCCTCCTAAGGCGGCTTACAGCAATAAAATACATAAAAAGTTAAAATATTAAAAGCAATAAAAACGTAAACACAATAAATAGCAATAAAAATCAGCAACAATGGATGCTACTAGATGGTGCTATTTCATTGAACGTAATAGCATTGCAAGAGGTGAAGTTTGTAATTCAAAATCACCTGGACGCTGTCTTTTTTTTTTTTTTATTAAATTTTTATTCATTTTCAACACTATATAAACATAGATAAACATTACCAAAATATAACTGAAACAAAACACAATAAGAAAAAAAAAACATCAAATATCTGCTGCATACATATTGAATGATTGTTGAGTACAAATATCAAAAACTATTACATATACCTTATCATACTACAACATCTTCGTTCTTAACATAAAAGTGCACCCCCCACCTCGGGATCATTCTTGAGTCCAAAATCTAATCGTTTCTTCTGCTGGTGGTTTCCCACTTCCCTTAGTAAACACAAACACTAGGAACTGTTTCCAAATTCGTTCGAACTCATTTATTTTAGTTACGCCTTTTCTCCACTTAATATTACATGTCAGTTTATCATTAATGGCTATGTCCCATACTTCTTTGTACCATTCCTCAATAGAATATTCCCCTTGGACCTTCCAGTTCCTAGCTACCATCAGTCGTGCTGCAACCAACAAATTCGATATCAGCTCTATAGTTCCTTTTCCACACTTTATATCTTCAAATAGTGACAGCAATGCTATTTTTGGTGTTTGTTCTATTTTCATTCCCACTATTTCTTCAATTTCTGAGAACACCATCTTCCATAATCTTTGTACATATTTGCATTGCCACCACATATGTAAATACGTTCCTTTTTCCCCACAACCTCTCCAACAATTTGCTGAATGTTGATCACTTATCTTATTCAATCTAACCGGGGTTAGGTACCACCTCCATAGGATTTTAAAATAATTCTCCTTTATTCTTACTGATAAACTTCTCAACACTCTTTGTTTCCATAGTCCCTCCCAGCTCTGTCGCCCTATTTGTATCTTCAAATCTGATTCCCAAACCATTTTCTCTGTATTCTCTCTAAACTCCTTCTCTAACAATATTTTATATATTTCACTCATTAATCCTTTTGAAACTATACTCCCTCCTTTCCCTTCCTCCTTACTTACTACTAATTCTTCAAACCTCGTCATCTTTCTGCACATTCTATTATCTTTAATCCACTTTTTATTCCATTGCTCTAATTGACCATATTCTAGCCAAGATAGTTTCTTCTCCTTTAACAAATTTTCCATATCCTCTCTTGTTTTAATATCTCTTACCCAATCCTTTAATCTTATTTTATTTTTCTCTTTTAATATTTTACATAATCTACCCTTTAGATCCTCTGGGAAATTCTTTAACATTATTATCGGTGCTAAGGGAGAGTTGCTCGGAAGCAGCTTCCCTTTAAATTTACTCCAAATTTCCCATTGAGTCCTCAGGAGTGGATTATCTATACTTCCAACCCACTTTCTTCCTCCGTCTTTAAAAAAAACATTCTCCAAATTCATCTCTACCTTATTTATGGTTTTTTCTTCCATCCAATATAAATCTCCTACTCCCATAATTGCTTCTACAACATGTCTTAATCTATTTGCTACGTAGTATAATTTTATGTTTGGGAGACCCATTCCCCCCTTTTTTTGGCTTAGGTACCAATTATTTTTATTCACTCTTGCTCTCTTTTCTCCATTACAATATTTATTAATAATATTTTGCCAACTTTTTATCTCGGTTTCTGATATTTTTATAGGTAACATTCTAAATACAAAATTAATTTTAGCTAATATCTTCATTTTTATTAAGGCTATTCTTCCGAACCAAGATAAATTTAATCTTTTATATTTCTCCAATTTCTCTAATACCTCTTTCTTTAACCTCGTTAAATTTTCCTTTTCAAGATTCTCTAAATTTTTTGTAATTTTAATTCCCAAATATTTAATCTCATTCTTAACTTTCAATTCCATTCCCTTAAATTCCCAATCCTTTTCTTCCTTCTTGGTATAGTTAAACAACATCATCTCTGATTTAGACCAATTTATTTTTAACCCTGTAATTTCCTCAAATTCCCTCAACTGATATTTAATTCTTTCTAATTTTCTTAATGGATTCTTAATGGTCAATAAAGTGTCATCCGCAAACATGTTTAACTTTATTTCCCTTACCTCTCCAATTCCTTCTAACTCTTCATCCTCCCTTAGTGCCTTCGCCAAAACTTCCATAACCATTACAAACAGGACCGGCGAGAGCGGACATCCTTGTCTTGTTCCTCTGGCTAGTCGTATCTTTTCAGTAAGTCCGTCATTTACCACCACTACCGCTGTATTTTGGGAATATAGCTGTTCTATTACATTTTTAAATTTATTTCCAAATCCCAATTTATCTATAATACTCTTTAGTGCCTGCCAGCTCACACAATCAAAAGCTTTAAAAATATCTAATGCCATAATACCTGCCTTAATATTTGCTTTTTTTATTACATTTATTACATTTAAAACTCTACCCACTAAATTATGCATATGCCTTCCTACCACAAACCCACATTGATCTGCTCCTATATATTCTGCCAAAAATTTATTTAGCCGTTTGGCCATAATAGATGTAAAAATTTTAGCATCCTGATTTATTAAAGAAATAGGTCTATAAGAATCGGGATTAGTCAAATCTTTATCTGGTTTTGGGATCAGAATTATCACTGAATGTTCCCATGATTCAGGTATCTTCTCTCCTGATAATATCCTATTATAAAGTTCCATTAATTTTGGAACTAAACAGTCTTTGAAGACCTTATAATATTCTGGACCCAAACCATCTGCTCCCGGTGATTTACCAACTTTTAACTTATCAATAACCTCTTCAACTTCTCTTTGAGTTATTACTGACTCCATTAACTCCTTATATTCTAATTTTATTCCCTTCTTTATAAACCTTCCAATATACTCCTCCACCTTTTCTTGTTGAATTTCTTTACCCTTATACAATTCCTGATAGAATTCCTGAAAATTTTTTATTTTAGCTTTCATTGCATGACAATAATTCCCTCGGCTATCTTTCAACGTTTCTATCCCATTCCTCCCTTTTTCTTTTTGTGTGAGCTTGGCAAGCAACCTCGAGTTCTTATCACTGTTTTCAAAATATTCCCTTTTCATATACATTAAATTCTTTTGAATCTCTTCTATATTTAAATTTTCTAATTGTTTCTTCTTAGCTTGTATTTCCACTAATTTATATTTATCTTTAACTCGCCAATATCTTTCCTCCAAGTTTTTAATTTCTATCTCTAACTTTTCCTGTTCTGCACGTTGTTGTCTTTTTAAACTACATGTTTCTCTAATACAGATTCCTCTTGCTACAGCCTTCATGGTGTCCCAAATGACTGACCCAGCTGTTCCTCCTTTTTCATTAATTTCCCATGACTCCGACAGTTCCTTCCGAATTTTATCTACTATTTTATGATATTTCAATATCTTTGTATTCAGCTTCCATCTATATGCCTCTTTATAATCTTTCTTAACTGTAAATTCTAGACTTAACAAGGCATGATCAGTTACTTTTATTACCCCCATTTCCATTTTACAAATCCTCGTTGCAAAATCTTTTGAAACAAATATATAATCTATCCTGGAGTATGTATGATGAACTGGGGAAAAGTATGAAAATCCAGGCCTATTCCCGTTAAGTAAACGCCACGAATCTAAATAATCATTTTCTTTTACTAATTTATTCAATATAGTCATATTGTTCCTCTTTTCAGCATTAGTGGGATTTGACCTGTCCCGTTTATTATCCATAACCATATTAAAATCCCCAGCTAATATAACATACCCCTCCTTAAATTCTTCTATTTCTTTAAACAACTTTATAAAAAACTCTCTATGCCTCTCATTTGGGGCATAAACATTAATCAAAGTATAGACCTTTCCCTCAATTTTACCTTTTAACATAAGATATCTGCCCTTATCATCCTTTTTTACTTCTTCTAATATAAACCCACTTTTTTTTGAAATCAAAGTGGCCACTCCATTTTTTTTCGATGTCCCTAATGACTTTTCATAATAGGCTAACCACTTTAATTTTATCATATTCGAATTCTCGGAGCCTTGGTGTGTCTCTTGGACCATTATAATATCTGATCCCTCTTTATTAAGCATTTGTTCTATTCTCTTCCTTTTCACGACTGCCCCCAAACCTTTAACATTGAGTGTTAATACCTTTATCTTTTTATCCATAATCAACCTTTTGAAATCTCTTCCGATCCCTTGTGCTCAGCAGTTCAAACTTGCTTACATAAAAAAACAAACTCCATACATAAAACCCCCACCCTCCTACCCCAATCCCTCCTCTCCTACCTTCCCCCCCTCCCCACCCCCCCACTCTAATCCCCCCCCATATCCCCGTGAGTCTAGTACTCCAGCCATCTACTTTAAAGGGGGGGGGAGGCAGTGCTGCGCCTGGCCGGCAGGTTTCTATATTAGCATTTCTATTTGCAATTATCTCCAAACATAATTAACAATTCCCTTACTCTCCAGATGTCCCAGCCTCATTCCCTCCCCCACCCACTCCAGCCCCATTTGCTTCCCCATCCAGACCCAGCCTCTTCAGCAATTCTTTACCTTGATCCAATGAGGTTACTCTGTGTTCCCTCCTCCCATATGTAAATCTTAAGAAAACCGGGTAACCCCATGCGTATGGAATTTTGTTCTGCATTAACATTCCAGTTATTGGTTTAATACTCCGTCTCCAATTTAATGTATGTTGAGAAAGATCATTATAAATTTGCACTGCTTTGCCTTTATATTGTAACTGGGTCAAAGATCTCAATTCTTTCATGATTTGCTCTTTTTTATAATAGTTACCAAATTTCACCAAAATATCTCTAGTCCCTTTGTAGTTTTGCCCCCCCACGCGGTGGACTCGGTCCAGATCCGATCCATCTATTGGTATGTCAGGCATCAGCTCTTTGAACCAGTTCAGAATGATTTCTCTAAGATCTTCTCCTTGTATCTGCTTCAGCTGCTTTATTCGAATCGAAGATCTACGAGATTGGTCTTCCAAGGCGATCAGACGTAATTCCCATTCCTTAAATTGAATATTTGTTGATTTTTCAAAGGCCTCTTGCTTCTTCTGGTCCAATTCCGCTTTTGCCTCTATCTCTTTGATCTTATCCGAGTTTTCTGCGGTCTTATCCGAAAGAACACGCATTTGTTGTCTAAATTCATTCATTTGCAGATCCATTTTTTTAAAAATGATGATATTATTCTCTACAATAACTGCCTTAATTTCTGCTAGGGAGGGAAAGTTGCTGTCCATTGCTTTTCCCCCTTCAGCCATATTCTTTTCTTTATTTGGTACTGTATCCAAAGAAACTGGGTCTATAACTTCGTCTTCCTGGTCTGTTCCAGGGGCTGTATCTTCCAGGTGGGAGAGGTGGGTTAAATTATGATTTGAAGGTTTCTTTTTTTGTATATTCAACTTTTCCCACTTCTTAATCTTTTTTTTAATGTTGGACATAGGACCCTTCTGAGTAGGGCATAAATCTTAGAGCCCCCACTTCCTTAGCAACTTTTACTGGCTTCTCTTCTATGTGCCAAACACACCACCTTCTTCCCGAGGGGGAGGAAATATATTCAGTTCACAACAGCATTCACTAGAGGGGATCAGATCCAATCATTCACAGTTTCTCAAAATCCCACATCTCCCTCATAGAATGCTGTTTCTTCCCCTTCACCCCCCCCTTCTCGGCACACCGCAAACAGCTTCCACTTTCCACTTTACAAAGATTACAGCAAACAACTTCAAAGCCAGTATTTCAATCTTTCCAACTTAAGATAAAGGATGAGAAGTGAGGATCGCTGTAAATCAGATCAACGTCTAACAAGCATAAGTTCTTTCTTTTCAAACTGCGACATCAATCATGTTACTTTCGGTTTCGCCTCTGCAGTTTATAAAGACATTCCGTCAAGCTCACCTCATCCCATCGGCTCTTCTCAACACTTTCCAGCTCCGATAGCTTTTATAATCATTTCCTGTCGTTTGCTCAAAGATTTATGCCCATTAGAAAATAGATAATTGCTTTTTCCGGCAACGCCGCTCAGAGCCTCAGAAGAAACCTGCCACCGCCATGGCTGCCAAGCTCCGCCCCCCCACCTGGACGCTGTCTGAAGAAGCCTGTAATAAATGCAGAAAGACTCCAGAAGAAGAAAGTCCGATAACTATTCTGTTTTTTCCTCTTAATGTAGAGACACCCTTTGTCTCATATTTTAGTGAAACATATATATTTTTTCTAAACAAAAAGCTAGCTTTGTCTTCACTATCCAGGGACTGCCACTTCAGAAGAGAGAGCTTTGGCTACTGGGTGGTTTAGAAATGTAATACATCTCTACCTATAAAGCTGAAAGTATGTGTGAGGGATGTATGTCCATAAATGTTTACTTCCAGATGAGTTAGAAAATTGAAATTTGGCACACTGATGCAATGTACCAGAAAAATAAAAAAAATGAAAAGTTGGGTTTTAAGTGTTTTTTTTAACATTTAATAAACCTACGTTTACACCTACAACTCCCAGCATTCCTTGGGCAGGAGGCCAGACTTTGGCAGCCATTGTAAGTGTGTGGGTCTGTGGCTGTTGCATGCCTTTCACAACCCAGACTCCTAAGGTTGGTCTTGAGTAGTCAACCCAATTCCACATAAAAGAAAACAACCCAAATAAATGGGCTGCATGCATTTGCAGTGCCTCCTTCCAACCGGTGTGCCTGCTTTTAAAATCATAGCTAGATACAACAGTGTGACACCGAGGCCGAACTCTGAACATGCTTGAAGGGATCCCATCCTGATACCGCTATTTTCTCATAATCTGGGGGAAGTGTGTGTGGGGGCTTCACTCTGAAGAGGGAGGGGGAAAAGGGAGGCACAGACCCAGCAAAGAGAGGGAAGTGCCTGGGCTAGCCCCGTCACTTCAGTACAGGCTCCTGATGGAGCACTTGGTGGGCAAGAAGCGCGGGCTGATGCAATCCCAGCAGGATTTAGCTGAGCTGGGTGCATCCACTGACAGCTGCTTACCTCCCCTCCTCAGCGATGCTACTCCTCGACGCTCTATCAAAGAGCAGCATCAGTAACAAGAAGATGTCTCAGAGGATGCAGGCACCTGCGGGCCACCAAAGGCATGCTGGGAAGTGTAGTACTGGCATGTAGAGTTGCTGATTTTAAATAAAGCATGGGTTAGCAAACCAGGTCACTATCTCTCAGTCCTAACTCAGCCCCCACTTTCGTGACCTCTTGCTAACTGTCTTTATTCTCCTTCTACCTGACTTTCTCCAACTGCCACTCACCCCGCCCAGCATTCCATTCTAGCCCCAGCTATCAGTCACTCCTCCATTTATACTTCTGTTACAATGGTATATAGTCAGGCTTTTACATACAAAAATTATAAACTTTATTTAGTAATTCCTGCATCTGTCTTGGGATGTTGTGGTTTAGTTATGACAAGGAAAAAAATGCAACATAAAAAATCTCATCAAGTTAAAAGGCCTTGGGGAAAAAAATCATTTGGCACTTAAAAGCCATTAATGCGGTCACTAGGCAAGCCTGCTGGGGAAAAGAAATCCACAAGCAGGGAGCCACAACTAAGAAGGCCCGCTCTCCAGCTGTATACCATCACACCTTAGATGTGTTCAAAGATGAACATGTTATTCAGAGACCAAGGCTTACGCCTACAACTCCTTGCAGGATTGTGAGGGTGAGAGAGGTAAAAAAAGATACGAATTTAATTTGTTTAAAAGTTAACCCACTGGCCTAGCACCGGCCTACTACTTTACGATGATTACCTCACAGAAATATTTTTAGGGCCCCCGAGAAATGCTGGGTATATCAGCAAGTAAATGAATAAAAATAGTGAAATAATCTGGAATGGGATTGGCTTTGAAAAATGACTTTCCAAATGATTTTAATCCTTGAAAGTTAGCATCAGTTTCCACTTGCCTCTCTCCATTATCCAGCTTTCCTAGCTACCTCAGTGCTTTGCATCTTTTTCTATGCAGTCCGTCCCACTTAAAAGCACCAAGTATCTATTCAAATAGTTATTTAACTAACACCCATTTTCACTATTACTAAAAAAAATAGCTCTAACAACAGCAACTGTATGAGTCAGGCTCTGAGACATTAGTATTCTTCCGTGTTTGATATTATATTCACGTAAAAGTTACCTTTTTATTCTTAAATTGAAAAAATATCGCTTTGTAAATATATTGCCATATCAGTAGTTATTCAGTAATGCACATGCTAAAGGCCTTTCACTTATCTCAGCACAAATGTTTCCTGAATAAATATAATTGTTGTCACAGTAAATAGATTCTGACATTTACAGGACATGATACATGTAAATGACTGTTTATTTTGTCACTAATAATCCCTGATAAGCATACTGTCTCACCTACTTTTATTATTTTAAAAGTTCTCATTCCTTCTTTAATTATTAATACAGTTAGAATGCAATTAGGATTTTAATCACATCCAGAATTTTACTTTTACCCTTTCTGCTTCATTGGCTCCTGTTTCACTGACTCCTAAAGTAATAAGGAATGATTTGAACATCAATGTCTGAACTCAAGTGGGTTAATATAAAATACAACAAATTTCCCTTCAGGATCACTGAATTGTATTATAAGCAATATACTTTATTAGCTCACATACCTCAACTTAAATGTCGTTCTGCTGCATATATTTATTACTGTTAGTAAAATAATTACAGCCAGTGTACCTAAATTCTATCAGTTGGATCCAGACTAACTTACTTGCACTTAAGCCCCATTGACATCAATGTGAAATGTTAGCTTTGACTTAAATCTGTTGATTTCAGTGGATACTAAGTGAAATTATATTAGTCTGGATCAGAGTCTAAATGTATAACCTTTATTTTTCTCTTTCAAACACTGAGTAAAACATTTTTAGAAGGAACATATTGGAAAAAAGACTTGCAGAAGGTAAATATACTGTTGATAGATGCTGATGGCAAGCTGTTGAGTTTTATCACAGTTCTTACATTGTACTGCAGACAAGAGGAATTAAGACAGAAAACACGAACATTACTCCTCAGCATAAAAAAAACTTACTTGTATTTTATTCTCCACTTTTGCTATATCAGTGTTTCCTTTGCCAGAGTAAATGAAACATAAGGCAGATAAAGTGGGAATTCCTTCGACCAGATTATGAAGGGGTGGTAATGCCCCTTGATGGTGGAAGTGGCTGGACTCTAGAATGCCCTCCTCAAAGAGAATGGACTAGCACTAATGTTGTATTCTTTTAGTTACACAATTAAAATGTTTTTATGTGCTGGGACATTTTATTTTGTTTACAGCTTAACATTTCTTTGGTTTTTAGCTGTTTGAGTTGCTGTTTTATTCCTGTTTTATTCCAAAAAGCTTGGTGCTTATTGTATTTTATATTGTCTTGTTGATGCTTCTTTTATCTTTGTACACCATTGTGGAACCCACTTTTGTTTATGAAGGCTAATCTACACATTTTTAAGAAAAATAAATAAAGGGATGCATGTTATTTTAATTCTTGGCTTTAAATGAGGAAGTATTTTTTCTTTTCTATTCAAAGTACCATTGGGCTTCTCTGGTATGGAGAAATCGACTTAGGCATGGCTTCTGCTCTCAATTTTCCAAAGATGTGTACATTCCCAAGCTTTCTCCTTATAGGAATGCATAGTAATTCTTGGGTTCCCAGGGTCACAGTACATCTCTGCCTACTCAGGGTCTTTTCATTGTCCACTATATCCTAGCAGTGTTTAAGGTATAGAAAATGAAATGGTGAGGCTCAAGTCTATCTGGATGTCCATCCCCCAATACCTAATGTATGTCAGGACTCTATTTGCTTGGTAGTGAGGGAAATTGGTCGGGAACTGTTTAATTTATTTTTCATACATATTTAGAGGTAGTCAGCCTGGTGCCCTTCAGATGTTTTGGACTCCATCTCCCCATAATCCCCAGCCAGTATGGCTAATGGTCAGAGATTATGGGAGTTGTAGCTCCAAACACCTGGAGGGCATCAGGCTGCAATGAAAACAGATGCTGAGCCGAATTCTGATGAGATCTGCTACAAGTTGTCCAGTGCACATGGAAGAGTAAAGAAATTCCCATAATTTTAGAACTGGGCAAGATGGATTTTTTCTTTCTCTCCAGTACCTATGTTCTTCCAGACAAGATAGGAGGATAACAAAGATGATTGTACCCCTGTTTGCTTAGGACATCCTACATATACATTGCAAGCAGCCCAATTTAGGATACAAATGTGAATTAGCTACTCTTTCTTTCTTTCTTTTTTTGACAAAGAATTCTATATAACCTGAAAACTAGCATAATCTTTATTCATATATTTTGGTCCAGTAAAGGTATAACCTTGTGTTTATTTTTGATGTTTTGATGATGGCATTTGTATGTCCCCCTCCCCACCCCCTATGATACTTGTTCTGCTTTCTTTTTCAGTGCCAATTATTCCTAGTTATCTGTACAGCATCAGACACCCCCAAAATGCAACAGAAATACAAACCATGAGACCAGAGACACCTTCATTAAGCCTAAACAGTTTTCAAAGTATTTTCTCCTATTATGACAACTCCACAATGGTTACTGGAAATCGCTCTGAAGGGACAAGGCCAAGAGATTTTTATCATACTCAGACAGAGCAAATGGTGGTAAATATGACTAAGATGACGTCATCATCATCATCATCATCATCATCATCATCATCTGACTGCCCAAAGGAAGACAAAGACCTGCTTAATGAAAATGTACAAGTTGGTTTGCTGTTTGCTTCCAAAGCCACTGTGCAGCTCCTCACTAACCCTTTTATAGGACCAATGACAAATAGGTAGGCTTTTTTTCTTATGTACTAAAGTGGCATTTAATACTAATATGTATGTGTGTGTGTGTATGTGCATTTCAAGCAGATTTTCTCTTTTATGCTTGTTGCATGTATATTCTTATTGAACTTTTAGAATGATTTTACTAATATATGCATTTGAATAGTGAATCTACAATATTTTGTAAGTAGCAGGAACTTCTATAAAGTAGCTCTTATTTTAAATAATTTTCAGTTTTTTTCCTTCTCTGCTCCCTGAATAGCACCTATTGGTAGAAATATTAATAGGAAAAGTGAACTTCTTTTGAGCCAGCTGAAGCATTAGAGTATGTGAAATAGAAATGAAATGCATGACAGTAGCTACACTAGTAAAACTCTTGCAGATTGATTTTGTCAGAACGCTTCAGTACCAGTTCACACGAATACCAATAGACTCCTAAGATTGGAGAGCCTCTGAATGTAGCTTTGATGCCATTTTACTTGTATCTTTCTGCATCACATGCAAAAATACAACCATCTTGCTCTGTAAAAAGTTTTGGGTTGGTTAATTCAAAACATATTTAAAATGTGAGAATGTGAGTGAGAGCCATGCACATCTTTCTAGCTATGCCTCCAAGTTCATTTGTTTTAAAGATTTATAAAACCCTGTTAAGGGAATAATCTTTTCAAGATGGTTTGTTTCAGCAGACATTGTCTTCAGGATAGGAGATGGAATCTACATGACAGATAGGGACGTCTGTTGCTAGGAAATATAGTTCTTTTTTGGCTCAATGGAATTGCAGCATGTACAACTCACTTTGCATCTGTGAGACGAGTTGTGGGCTGTTCCCTGAATTCCAGGAACTTTTTTGCGCATTTGGCAGGGGTGTAGGGAGGTTCTGCAGTTTGCGCAAATTCAGATGTAATTTGTGCCAATTGCTCACAAATGTCCCAGAAAATCCATGAACTGGCTCGACTCACTGCACAGTCATTTGGAACCAAAACAAAGTCCGGGGGCTTGGGTGGCGTAGTAAAATTCATCAAACAACACCCCACCCCCATCCCCCAAATGAATTTCTCTAACATCCCTAATCACAGAACATGGAGTGGCCAAGCCAGGAGCAAAAATAGCTGCAGATTGTGTAGACCGTCTTAGGTTGATTCAGTTGACAAGGTAAATTGTAACTGGCTTCATCTGAAAAGAAAACAAGTCAAGCAGGCTGATCTTAACCTGCTGCACTGGTGCGCCACCACACGAGCATCATAGCATAGTAAGATAATCACAGTCCTATATTTTCCCAGCATCAATCAAAAGCACATGCAAAAAAGCAGTAGTAACAAAAACAAATGTAGCAATAGTGACACCTACTCCCACGGAATCCTGGGAAGTGTCCCACCTACCAATCATGATAATGCTTGCTGGAGACAATCCTATTACCCATGCATGAAAAGCAGCAATCAACACACAGCAATTGCCGGAATGCTATTGTATAGATCCTAACTTGCCCATGAACATAATTTGAGAATAGGAGCACTCTTTAAACTATTAATACTTGATAATGTGTTCTACTCATTACTCACTGAGTTACATTATGAATTGTGTGATCCTCATTGTTGTAAATTAGTTTTACTGGGTTTATTAATACTATTGACATCGGCAACCCTACAATGGAATAAATTCTGGATCTGTGGCTTATTTTAAATGTTGTTATATTAAACAGATAAAAAGGTTGTTTTAGATGCATTAAAATGATGGTATAATGAAGCAAGATTATGTTTGCAACACATTTAGAACATTCATAAGTGCTGTTTAAATGCTAAGTATTGTTTTGTATTCAGCATTAACAAAATGTATAGATTTAAAAACAAACATGTCATTAGTTTTTGTTTAGGCTAAAAGCCTGATCCTCAGAACGTAGGAGGTTTGGCTCACCATATATGTATGTTGTGAAATTGCCTGACATGTAGACAGAATACTTGAGAGAACCTCATATCTAGTCTATGTAGGTGTTTTAGAAGCAGATCCATGTTTAATCTGAATATGTGTGCTGGGAGCTAGATGGGCAGAGAAAGGGAGTATTTGACTGAAGTTGCTTTAAATTGCCTAAACTTCCAACATTCATTTTTTAAATATTTATAAGGTTTTGTTTATTACATTATTTTGTTTATTAACATGTTGTTGTTATATGTATATGTTTACATGTCACCATCCTCAAGCCTTCTGAATAGGTTAGGTTAAACATCTATATTTAAAAAAGTTTATGAAAAACAAATGGTAAAGCAATTTGCATATTACATGAATGAGCTAGCCAGATTTCAGCATCTGTAAGTCCTATTGATGTCGATGAAAGCATGTTTGTGTAAATCTCTCCCTCTTTGAAATTTTAAAAGTGCTTAACTTTGGCTAGATCATGCAGGTTACTAGATATTAGTAAAAATATTAGCAAACTGCATCTGGTGCAACTATAATGAAATAAACAAATTTGTCACATGAGTAGCATTAGATCCTGACTTGTAGCAGGTGCTTTCTTCTTTGTCATTTTATTTGACTGCAACAGAACATCAATGGTTTACGCCATGATGTGATCTTGTTAATGAGCATTCTCATTACTAGAGAGTTTGTAGTCCTGGATCATTCTTGTCATGCAGTCTTAGCACTTTATACATATTATCGCAGACAACCGGTAAGTCATTTTCCTGAAGTAAGGAAACTACTTCTTCCATACTTTTTAAAGCTAGATATAGACCTTTTAAACATGGCAGATTCTGGGCTGATCCACATTTTCTATCGGTTAGTGAGGAAGTAAACATTTGAACCAGGCAACTATGATGAGAAATGTATTGGTCCAAAACCTCCAATATGCCAGAAAAATCAGTGACTTGCGTTGGAACTATCCATTACCCCAACATAGGGTTGCTGCTGAGAATGCATCTAAACATCCATTTCTGCCTCTTTTGGCCCATAATGGGGGATGTGTAGGACCCAGTTAATGCTTTGGGAACAGTTGGGTCTGGAGGAGAAACAACTGGGAGGCACATGTAAATTGCCCTTAACTTTCTAAAGGAAGAGCATTTGGGGCTTTCTAAAGGAAGAAATAATTATTTTAAAGCTTTTAAAAATAAAGGAAAGCACAAATAACAAACCAAAATATTGTGTTGGTTTTGTTTTCCAGGATAGGCTACCAGATTCCTATGTTTGCTGGCTTCTGCATCATGTTTGTTTCAACAATTAGTAAGTGCTGTTTTCATCTGCCTACATCTCCAAGTGCTGCAGTAGGGAGGGAGGGGCAGAAAGGAAGCAAGCTTTTATATTGCAGTACCTGCCAATCTTGGAGCAATTCGATATCCTATTGCTCTGGGGGTGCTTGAAACTATGAATAGAGAAATTGAACCAGTAGTTAGAAAAAAATCTTTTATATAACTTAGTTGTTCCATAACAATGTAGTATTTTTCTGTTTTTATTGCTTTAATTTTTAAATAATTATTTATTTTTGTGTACTTGTAATTGTTTATTGAGTATTTTAATAGTGATTTTAAATATTTTAGCATGTAAACCACTTAGAGATGTTGTTACGTCAAATGGTATACAAGTATAATAAATAAACACATAACTAAATAAAGTGATATAGACATGATCCCTCCTTACTTCATTGTTTTGGGCATGATCTCCTTGTCCAGTCCAACCCTTTCAACCAGCAGCACTCTAAGCAGAATGGGTGGAAAAAGTGTGTTCCAATTTCCACCTTACCTTCCTTCACTTGTCAAGCTGCAAGCAGCCATAGACAAATGGGGAGAGGAATACCTCTGGATGCCCCGCTGTCATTCAGCAGAGTGATCCTTCAAATTGTGTCCTTCTTCTATATTGTGATACATATTCACCATGGAAGTTTGAAATTGGCCTGGCTTTTCCTATGCTATTTTCAGCAAAGAATTTCTGCTTAAGAGATCAAACTATATCTTGGTTGGGATATGATGAATGTGTCTTGAAAGGTCTATACAGATGCAGCCTTAATAAAGATGTCCCCAATGCCTACATTTCTGTGTTTTGGGTTACCAGGAGGCTTAAACATAGGGGAAATAGTTCAACACTGATAAATCTACATCGAACAAGAGAAAATAATACAGATAGTACTGAATGTGTGGGGGCAGTCACTGAAAACTATTGGTTAAATTAAATGTGTTTTAATAACAATAAACATGCCTTTAACTTCTAAATTTAGTTAGATGGAATCCAATTTTTTCTTTAAAAGACCTTCCACCTTTTCCACAGTGTTTGCCTTTTCAGAAAGCTATACATTACTGTTTATAGCAAGATCGCTCCAAGGAGTAGGTTCTTCTTGTTCTTCGGTAGCTGGTAAGTACTAACATGTTTACGATACTATAGATTACTAGCTACAAGATCTGTCATTTTGAGCATTAATCATATTCCTGACTGTGTTTTGTCTATTAATTTTTATTATTAAGATTTATGTTCATTAAAATCAAATTTACTTTTAATCAATGTTTATATGATTAGATAGATATCCTCTACAATTTACACAACAACCATGTAAATGCAATGTGATAAATAATAAGGCAGTAGTGCGACCATTCCTGAATGAGTGCACTCTGGACCCAATGGTATATTTGACAACTGCTACCCAGTTGCAAAAGTTCCTTTTTTAGGGAAGGTACTAGAGAGGGTTGTAGTGGAACAACTGCATGCACTTTTGGAGGATACTGATTATCTAAATTCATTCCAGTCTGGGTTTTGACTTAGTGGAACTGAATCAGCCTTGGTTGCTCTGATGGATGACCTTTATTGACAGAGGGAGTGCAACCCTATTCATTCTGCTCTATCTCTCATCTGTTTTTGATACTTTTGACCATGGTGTCCTCCTGAATTGACTCCATAGTATAGCACTGTAGGCACTGTGCTACAGTCGTTCCAGTCTTACCTGCGGGGCGATTTCAGAGAAAAACATTGGGTGACCATTCCTTGGCCTCTTGGCAATTGAGCTATTGGGTTCCACAGAGTACTGTCTAGTACCGAGGGTTGTTTAACATCTATATGAAGCTGGTAGGAGTGGTCTTTAGGGGAATTGGAGCCAAGTGGCATCACTGTGACGTATGACTCAAGTGAGACTGTGCAAGTCCTGGGTTGGTGCCTAGCAATAATGGGCTGTAATGAGGGCCAATAAACTGAAACTGATTCTTGGCAAAACAGAAGCCCTGTGGGTGAGTGGTTCCTGGGTATATGCCTATTGCTTGTTCTGAATAGGATTGTATTTCCTCTGAATGATCGGGTTCATAATCTAGGGGTACTCCATCACTGATGCTGGAGGACTTAAGTAGCCGTGGTGGCTCAGAGTACCTTTTGCCAGCTTCAGCAGGTTTACCAGCTATGGTCTCTCCTGGACAGGGATAGCTTGGTCACAGTGGTACAGGCACTAGTAACCTCAAGACTAGATTTCTGCAATGTACTCTGTATGTGGTTGCCCTATAAGTTAGTCCGGATTTGGAACTAGTGCAGAACCCAGCAGCTCAGCTGTTGTTAGGAGCTGCCCGTTTTCAGCATGCAACTCTTTTGCTGAGGAAACTGCACTGGCTGCATATTTGCTAACGGGCCAAGTTTGGGTACTAGCATACAAAACCCTAAACAACTTGGGACCAGGATATCTGAGAATGCTCCTTCTCCCTTACCTGTCCAATCACTGAGTTCATCAGAGAGTGGTTCCATATGCACCTATGAACTCGTTGAAGTCCACCTGGAAAAGAGCCTTCAGTGTGGTGGCTCCCTTTCTATGGCACTCCATGCCTCTGGAGCTCAGGTGGGTGCCAACACTGTATTGTTTCCGGTGCCTCCTGAAAACAATTCTATTCCAGGATGCCTTCCTTGACTGACAAGCCATGGTTTTTATTGACATAGACAGATGTTGCAAATAAATAAAGTGTTTTTCTTGAGAATAATTACAGCATTTTCCTTGGTTTATTAATTATTATTTTTTAAGCCAGTGTCATAGATCAGATGGAATTAATATATGCTGTGCAATGGGGACAGTATTTTACTGCATGTAATCTGGGATTTCTTTCATTTTCATTGGGAAATTCCAGATTGTATCCAG
The DNA here is from genome assembly GCF_023053635.1 of Elgaria multicarinata webbii. Lineage (NCBI taxonomy): Eukaryota > Metazoa > Chordata > Lepidosauria > Squamata > Anguidae > Elgaria > Elgaria multicarinata. Next base: position 68,309,051 of record NC_086178.1, read on the forward strand.
TTGTGTCCTTCTGTCAACAGAATACTCGTTGATCAAGTAGAAGCTTCCATGAGCAGAACAGGGGTTCTTTCCCCTTACAAATCCCACCTTTTGCAGCACCCCCAACTCCCAACCCTCTAAAACAGATTGGGGGGTATGGAGAGGTGCAGAGGGAAGGCAGATTTTTAAAATATTGCTTTCTCCCCTTCTATTCATGGATGCCATTGCTTGATCAAAGACATTTCTGTGAGTGTGGGGGCAGGGGGCAAACACACACAATTGGATTTAAGAAGCTTGCAAAGGTCAGCTTATTCTATGTATGTTAATGTGCTTTCATGTGGTATGGCTGTTAGAATTACTGTGGGCTCATCTACACCTAAGGGTGTAGTGGGAGGGAGGGGGGAGGATCGCAGACTTACCTGCTTCCACGATCCTCCCCCAGCTTCTATATGGCCGTGCAACGTTCTGGAAGGGAAGAGGGGCGTGACAGGCGCCACTTCTTTTTTTAAGAAGAGGAGCCCAGTCTTGTGGCCCTGATCCAGGGAAAAAGACCCTCCACAGTCAACCTCACCATCCCAGGGATGGCGAGATTGCTGCCACCCCCCCCCCCCCCGAAGGACACGTAACCCCCTTGAACAGCTCCATGCCTGTTTTGAAAGCTGGAAGATGCGGGAAGAAGCCAGGATGGGTGTCCACACCCCCTCGGAGCTCAGAATCTTCCCAAGACTGCGGGAAAAATCAGGATAACCAAGGTCTCGGTTATCCCAGGGAAAATCTCGGCCTGTACCTGGTTGCCCCTGGGATCCCCTGTGTGACTTATGGATGCACAGGGATGCTCCTGAGCTGATCCTGGGATAATTGCATGATGGAGACACATGGCCTGTGTAATTTTCTGTTTCATTTCTAAACTGAAAACAAGGCAACTTATTAGCAACTTACCCTTTTTTGTTGTCTTTCTATGCAGGGATGGGTATGCTGGCTAGTGTGTATACTGATGATGAAGAAAGAGGCAATGCAATGGGGATTGCCTTAGGAGGCATGGCTATGGGGGTATTAGGTCAGTATAATAAAATTCACTGGAACAAAATGTGCAGTTTTAGAAAATTTGATGAGCAGCATTTTCATACAATGCTGAAACAATTCCACAATGCTCTTAAAGTGCAATAAATGCATGATTTAATTTTTTTGTATATAGTAATCTGTGTTTCTATATTGATATATTATGGAAATGGCATTCTCTAACTGTCCTTTCAGATTTGTTTTTTCGGCTGCAATCCTAGGCACATTTACCAGAAAGTAAGCACCATTCAATACTGTGGGACTTCCTTCTGAGTAAACATGCATAACATTTCAGTTTTAATTAAGTTATTTGATTCATGGTTGTTCCTCTGTGTTGGTGGTCAAAGAATTCAGTTTTTAACATACAGACACATCATTATCCTCACTTTTGTTTCATAGCTCATTTTAGTGGTATAGATAACATTTATGCTAGTTATTTTAACTTTAAAGGCTTTTGTAAATGCTAAGAGCAATGCTTACCCACACATCTCTGAATTTCCAGTGATAGTGTTTTCTCTCTGTAAAATTCAACAAATGCATGAGATTCCCAATGGCATGTTCAAGCAAACTCTCAAATGCGTCTTGTAGACAACAACCGTATGTCTCAACATTTCTGAAGCAATCTTTCATCAGTTTTTTCACTACCCAAGAAAGTGATACCCTCACTATTTCTGCAACTTTCCCCCTAATGGGATAAAATGTTTATATATAAATAGCAGGATGAATGTTTATATCAATAAAGAACTGCCATTAAAATTATTGATGGTTTTGCCACTGATTTTACTATGATTCAAGTCATCACTGAGAAAATTGACTTTATAAATGATAACTTTTCTCTCTTAGTCGGTCCACCTTTTGGAAGTGTGATGTATGAATTTGTTGGGAAGGCAGCTCCTTTCCTTGTGTTAGCAGCATTAGCTCTTTTTGATGGAGGTAAGTAGAATAAATGTTTATGTTTTGCTTTAATTGATGACTTTCTAATGAACATAATTGAAAAAATATCCCTAACTTGTGGTTCATTTTCCTGCAGCAATACAATTGCTAATTCTACAGCCATCTAGGGTACAACCAGAGGTAAGTATTTCAATAAAACAGTTCTTATTTTTTTAAAAAGAAAAAAAATGCTTATGTTACTCTTTTCCTAACTGTGGGTTTACCTGTTGACAGAGTCAGAAAGGAGCATCATTACTGACACTTTTGAGGGATCCATACATCCTTACTGCTGCAGGTATTTGCAGTTATTACACAGCTGCATTTTTTATTGTGGCCATTTTTGTTCTGTATTGGTAGTCTGTAGTGAAAAGGGAGTAAAAAGTGGCAAACATAGGATGCGTTTTGACAACACAGTAGTCAATGGTGGTTTAACAGACAACTCCATGGTTGATTATGATGCCATGTTTCTCGCCTGCCTAAGGGCCTCTACTTCCCTTGCTCGGCTCCGTCCATTTTCTTCTGCTGCCCCTTACTCCTGGAACGCTCTTCCAGAACATTTGAGAATTACAAGTTCAATCGCAGCTTTTAAAGCTCAACTAAAAACTTTTCTTTTTCCTAAAGCTTTTAAAACTTGATGTTGTGCAGACTTTATACTGTTAGTTTTACCCTACCCGGCACCTGCTTACCCTACCCTGTGCCTGTTTGCATTCTCTTCCCCTCCTTATTGTTTTACTATGATTTTATTAGATTGTAAGCCTATGCGGCAGAGTCTTGCTATTTACTGTTTTACTCTGTACAGCACCAGGTACATTGATGGTGCTATATAAATAAATAAATAAATAATAATAATAATAATAATAATAATAATAATAATAATAATAAACTGCCCAATAGCTTTGGCTATTGGGCAGTATAAAAATGTAATAAATAAATAAACAAACTGTGGTGAGGATTAAGGCTAGCATCGAGCAGATTATTAGTCAATGTTGTGTTTGATTAACACATCCCCTGCTCTGTCCTTTCCGCAGTTCTCAGGTTGGTATCCCATCAGCCATTGCTGCCCTAACTCTCTATCCCAGCAGCCATCACAATCCAGAGTCGTATCACCCAACTCATGAGCTCTTGTCTGAATACGGTTGCAAGATTCAATGCAGCAGTGGTTTTCGTCTCACTTTTTTAGGAGTTTGTCAATGGGAAAATAAGTAATTGTGAACAATTCCAGTGGGCAATACCTTTATTAGGAGCAACTAAAATCCCACAAAACTGTAAACTTTTGAATTCTCCAGTACTCTTGATTACTTCCCCCATCCCTCGCTTTTTGTACTATTTGGCCTGATGAGGAATTCTGGAGAACCCAAAAGTTTGCAGTGTAACTATATTGTTAATTCTGAACAGCCTTTACATGTATTGAAAGTGAAAAAGATTGTTAGCATTTGCCAAATCCCCCGATATATTGTTGAGTGAATTCTACTGAGTGTTGATTTATTGATTCAGCTGCCTTGTTGGCTTATACAAACCTGTTTTGCCCTACAACAGGGATGGGGAATGTGCAGTGCTCAGGTGTTTTTGGCTGTAACTACCAAGATCTCTCACTATTTCTTATGCTGGCTCGGGCTGGTAGGAATTTCAGTCCAATATCTAGAGGGCCACATGTCCCTAGAAACACTGGATGGAACAATTATGACTGGGAAATCTCACATGACCATAAGCTTATAAAAGAAGGGTCCAGTTCAGAGAAGGTTATTAACATTTAAGTATCATTAAAATTAATGGGTCATGTTAGTTGCAACTAACATTAAATTCCATTAATTTCAAGTGTGACTAGCTTTCTGTGGATTATTCTGAAAATTATATTAACTTCTTGTGTATTTATTGTGTGGAATTACATTAGGCTGTAACTTAATTGTTCGTGGCACTGTTCTAAATGAAATATTGTTAGTCCAAAATAACTGAGTATCAAAAATCACAAAGTGTCATTGCCTCCTTGTGACTGGGTTGCTTTATCTTTAAAGCAAGCAAGCAATGTTACAGAACTGAATGTCTTGGGTAGATAGATGGGGGATACGTTCAGAGAAATGTAAGATACTTTCAGGGAGAGGAAAGGAGATTCTTTAGGCACATATTTAAAGCTGTGGTTTAATACCTGACTGCAGTAGTAAGATAAAACTTAGCTATATTGTCTACTTATCAGGTTGCTTTCGGTAATCATTCTACATTATTGCATGTGCATGATCCAAGTTACAAAGGGTATTGATTGATCTTTGCTAAGCTTATTTAAGTGGAATGTCTCACTTAAGAAAAGAACAGAGCACAGTAGATGGCACTTGTTTTGCTTTTTCCATAAATATAAAGAAATATTTAAGTTCATGGCATTTAATTTACCACTCTTCATTTCGTATTACACCCATAGAGCTTTCAGTCTGTAGCCATATAAATAAAATAATTTTTTAAACCCTTATAAAAATGGAAGTGGCAGTAGTAAGATAGCAAGGAGCGGAAAGGGTTTTCGTTGCTCTTCCTGGCCTAGCCATTCCCAACAACCAACGAAAAAAATTGCTCTGCCAGGTTCAGACATCATGCTAAGACACCTTGAGAACAAGCCAGCTTAAACAACACTACCACAAGCCATGGGTTCTCAAAGTCGCTTGTGCAAAATTAGTCACAACAGGAAAACTGCTCCAGGTTCAGACATCACACCAAGCCTTAAGAAGTCGCCATGAAAACATGTCTTGCTTCTTTCTGTTTTTACTTTCATTGTTTGCAGTATATTGTAACCACATACAATATAGTCACATAATAGCGTTGAGTCAGTGAAGCTGTGATGCGCTTTGCCAATGCATTTATGTACTTATACTCTTCTAACCCCCTCCCCATCAGTGTATTAATATCTAAATTAGATTTTTCAAATTGCATCCCATATCTTTGCTTAATTTAGAAGACCATATTTCTAGAATGTGTGCGTTGTTGTTTTGTGAAGTGTAGTCTTTTTGCTCCCCAAAGTTTTCTTTTTTCAGCATCAGATACCTAGTTTCTTTGGACAGATCAAAATTTACTTCATTATGCTCATAGACATATGAGTTCTTCAGATACAGACTATGGTGGAAAGATCAAATTAGACATACCATTTTATCGTTCTTCGTAACAATAGTGCTGAGCTCTTGCTTCTTGCCCTCAGGATGATAGCACTAGTGAGACTACAACATCGTTTTAGAGATTCTGTATACACAGGCTAATGCATCTTGGCATATTTGAACAAAGAATGACAGCAGTGGTCATTTTGTGCTGAACTGTGTGATAAAAGAACCTTTTCCCAGGAGAAATATTTTCTCTGTGGCTTAGGACATATTAGACTTAGATAGATGAAAATATCCTTGAGCTTTAAATGGTTGCAGCATGAGCTTCCAAAAGAGCAAGTATTCACAACAAAAACCAGATGCAGCAAATTATTGACTGGGATTATTGACTTCGGATGATTGCATAGGGAGAAGAAGCCATCCCCTCCCCCCCTGTGCATGGTGCACATGACCACCATTTGAATAATTCCCCATGACGCGGTGCAGATTGGTGGGTTGACAGCAGTGGTCATATCCACCCTGCAATCCATGATTTCCAGAAGGGGTTGTAAAGTGGATCCGAAGCCAACCCTGCCGTACTGTGCATTAGGTTCAGATAACAGGCCAACCAGCGCTTCCTCACTGGGAATTATGCAAATGGTGGTCACGCATATGGCATGTGCGGGGGTGGGCGGAGAAGCTACGATGGCTTCTTCTCCATACACAATGGTCTGAATACCCCTACTAAATGGAGTATGCAAACTAGGTGTCACAGTCAGTGGTAAATCTCCTACTGGTATTAAAAATTGTGCATTGTCCCTACTAGGATTCAATATACTTTCTGAATGTGACTGCACTGAAATTTTTTGTTTCTACCTTGAAAATAGTGCAATCTTTTATTGTTTATACATTTGGACAGCTGGGACATATATAAAATTATAGGATTTAGTGATGTTTCTCCTACCCTAGCAATTTAGACATAATGAGTGTTGTATATTTGACAAGCAAGTCTTCAAAACACGTTTTATTTCTGTCGATGTTGCCCTTTCCAGATGTTGATTAGACTTTAAGTGAAATAATTCCTGCAATCTGTTTTCCATCTCTCTTCAAGGATCAATATGTTTTTCAAATATGGCAATTGCTATGCTGGAACCGGCACTTCCCATCTGGATGATGGAGACGATGTGTTCGAGAAAATGGCAACTTGGTAAAGTGCAATAAAGTATTTTCTTTGATTATTGTATCTTTGATCCTGAGAATGTTTGTGATAGACATCTCAGAACTTTTAGTAATATTTTGTTTTTGAAATCTGCCTCTAGCTAACTGAATATGTATCTGCACAGTATGTGCTACATATTACCAAGGATAGTGTGTATCATGCTACAACTTCATGCTACATCTGCAGAGTAACTAGGCTCAAAGGGGGTCTGCTGAGTATGAGCTAGAGCAGAGTCCCACTAGAAACATATGGATTGCCTAAATCAGTCTTGCTAAATCATTTTTAGGAAGTTCTTGCTCACCCTCTGTTTTACTCACCTGGATAGTTTCTTTTTCTCCTCTTCCTCAATGAATGTAAGCACAAAATGGATATAAGGAATTTTATACATAATGGGTTGTATCCAATGCTGTCTTTACCAGTGGAATGAAAACTGCTGGTAGAATGGATCCCCTTTCCCTCGAAAGCTACTGATGTATTCCAAAATATGCTCTGGGAGGCTGGGAGCTTCTCTTGCTATCAGTCTGTTTGCAAGCACAATTCAAAGTGCTGGTTATGACCTAGAAATCCCTATATGGCTTGGGAACTGGTGATTGTCTTTTCCCATACAAGTCTGAATCCCAACATCAGAGGCACATTTGGTGAAGTTGCAAGACAGGACCTTCTCAGTGGCTGTTCCTGCCTAGAACTCCCTTCTGAGGGAGGCAAGGTTGATCCCCTGGTGGTCCTCTCTTGTAGCCATTGGTAGGCAAAGACACTTTTCTTCAGGTGGGCCTTTGGCATGTAAGCCGGTTTGTTGCTGAAGGGCGTTTTAATTGGTTAGGTGCTGTCTATTTCTTTTACTGCTGTGGTCTTAATTGTGTGTTAAATTTGTTTTGATATATTTTAAGATTTTGTTTTTAATCTGTATTTTATTGTTATTAGATACCTTGAGCTACATTTTCAGTGGAAAGTCCTCAGTTTTTGGTGTAAAGTCAGGATACTGCAGCATGTGGCAGTGGTGGTCATGCACCACTTGGGGGATTCTTCGGGATTAAAAATGACTCTTGGAGCCCTGAAGTTGCCCACCTCTGATTTACATTGTGTGGGGGTGGGGGAGGGGAGGGAAGAGATCTGCTGCATTACTGTTTTGCTGTGGAGGTAGAGGGGCAGCTTTTTCTATATCCCTCCCATTGTAGTGGAAGGGAGGAGATTAAAAGTGCCATTTCTGTGAGCATGTCAGGGAAGCGCTGGGGTTTTGGACATGGCATTTTAACACTTGCTGCCAAAATGCTCTCAACATGCCCGTTTTCTCCCTGCTCTGCCGGTGGGTCATTACCAGCAGAACGCCTACACAGGTGAAGCTTTCCATCAGCATGTTTGGCTTCTTCCATGATATAGGTGTCATTCTACCAGCGCTCCTCCATCTTTACTAGTGGGGTAGCACTTATGCTGCTTCTTGTGACCCCTCAACTGACTTCCAGCAGAGGTTAGGATTATTCTTTAAGTGTGAATCACCACGGATGGTTTAACAAAACTGGATTGTTAAAAGTAGTGCTCTAATTCTGTTAATATCAACTCCCAAAATTTGACATGAGTACCATTTTATCATTAAAGTAGCATTCTTCTTAATTCTCCTTTTACTAAAAGTTCTTATTATTGTATTTAATTTGGAATATATTTTCCTTTCTTTGTTGTATACACGTTACACCCACCCACATCCACATACTGGTAGTATTATTTTTGAAGTATAATAATGCTTAAAATTTGATGGATAATCTTGCTAGATCTGACAAAAGGCTTGAAACAAACCGGATATTAGATTTTTTGGTTCAAGCTGTAGACCTTCATTAGATGTGTTCTAATCAAAACTGCTGTGCCTGAATTTATTACTTTTTCTAATGCTTCACTGAAACCATTGTTGATAAGATATCCCATTCCTATTTTTCAGGCGTTGCTTTCATTCCAGCCAGTGTCTCCTATCTGATTGGAACTAATATTTTTGGGGTTCTTGCACACAAAATGGGACGGTATGCTGAATTTACATATATCTAATTCCTTGACAGAGTTATGTGGTGTTTTCTAATTTTTCTTAAAACAGCTACTTGATAAAAAACACACAACATACTATGACTTTGGTGATAGTAAAAATCAATTTTTTATTTTAAAGCCATGTTATTACTTCAGTGTTATTAACTACAATACTGCTTGAGGAATACACATGTTTAGTGTCTACATGTTTTGCTGTCTAAAAGATAATGTTTCTCCTTTTATAGGTGGCTTTGTGCTCTAATTGGGATGATAATAGTGGGAATAAGCATTTTGTGTGTAAGTAAAAGTTGTTACTTCTCTACTTTGAAAATCAAGTTCTGTTCTTCATTTAGTTTATCAGTGGATCCGTCTCACTCCTTTGTGTATAGCAGTAGAATGGAACACAATGAACTGGTTTGCACATAACTTTAACCCATGGTTTCTTGCCCCACCCAAGGTTTGTTCTGGCAGATGGTCGAACAAAACCCCTCAATTCCTGGGTTGTTTGTTTCTCTCCTCCTTCCTTGCTCCTTCCCTGTACCCAAACAACTTTGCAATGCTATAGTATTGGCATGTAGAGTGGCTGGTTTTTATTTTCTTTTTTTTACACACTCTTGCCTGTCGCCTATGTAGCCTGGCAAAACAATCCAGTGTTTTGCATTTACGCATAATGACAATCCATGGCTTAAATAGCACAGAGTTCACAATTGAACAACAGACCATGGGTTCTTTTTCTGGGTAGTTCATGGTTAACAAACCATGGATTGTTAGCATGGCTGGGTTCGCACATCATGACAATCCAGAATTCAACAACCCAGGGCTTAAATAAAGAATGGGTTAGCATTATGTGTGAACCAGGTCAGTATTTGGAAATCAGTCAGGACACTAACTTTATTGAAACTGGAAGGGAAACTTCTGAATTTGAATGCAATTCTCTGAAAAGATACTGCCATTTCACTCTTTTGCTTTTATGCAGGAAAATATGGATAAAAGGCTGCAACAAGCTTCTAATATATTATTTATATATGAAGAGTGATCTGAACCCTCTTAATCATACTATATTTGTATATATCTTCCTCATCTACAGCAATACCTAATGAGCAGCACCATCACTATGACCTTTTAACTTTCCTTATACTGAATCTTTTAGCTGTAGGGCTTGTAGACTTTTAATTTTAAAAGCTGTTTGTTTTTTCATTAGTGATACTTATGTTGAAAGGAAGTATGTTCCATTGAATAAAGTGGAATTTCTTGTGCAAAGGATCAGGCTTGCGGAAGCATATTTGAACATCTGTTTTTTGTGTCATGTATAAATGTTGTTAATGTGGGAGAGAATTTTATTGGAAAAATAGTAATCAAATGTACATCCTTAGCCAGTGCACATTTTACACTAGTTACAAAGGAAATTTAAGATTTATGTGAAAATGAGCTATTATTCCAAAGCATTTCAGATCGAAGTGGACGTGTTATCTTTAATTTCAAAAGACCAGAGTTCTACAAAACTGACAAATACTATTAGAGTATAAATATTCCTGTGTGTGCGTGTACGTTTACACTTATGGGTTTCATTGCAAGAAAGCACAACAAGGAAGTCAATAGGAAGCCCATAAGTTATTATGGGAGTCGTACTGTCAGAGCCTACTGACAACAGTGCAATGTAATTGTATAGTTACAGTTTTATAATTGAAAACTTCTAGATGTGGACTGTGAAGTCAATATTATAAATGCCATAGTTTAGTAAAAGTGGTATAACTAATTTAAGCTAAAATTATACTTTTGCATAGCTCAACCCATTTTGTCACATAGAAAGTTAATAGGTTAGATGAGATAAACACAAGGCTGAAGTCTAATGAAAAGTATATGCTGCAACCTAGTTAAAGGTCTTATTTTTCATTTTGTTTCTTTTTCTATTTCCAGGTACCACTTGCTAAAAACATATATGGACTTATAGCACCAAATTTTGGGGTTGGCTTTGCCATTGGTAAGGAAAACAAATCCTGTGTAGCTGGAAATTTGATTTAAAGGAAAAAAGTGTAGCTGCAAAGTTATATGTTGTACTGACATAGCTATACAGAATCTGAACTTTAATATATATTTGTACGTACAGCGGTATAGATTTAGATCTCTGATATAGCTATACAGAATCTGCACTTTAATATATATTTGTAAATACCACTGTATAGATTTAGTTGCTATCACAACTACATCAGCCAATGGCCATAGTAGATCAGTAAAGTAACTAACAATGGGTAGGGTTTTGTTGGTTTGAACTTGATCAAACTGGACTCTGCTGAGGTCAATGGCAAAATGTGGGGCATGAACCATCCACCTATATCTGCAGTTGCACCCAGACTACCTATGTACATGACCCTGGGGAGGAGTGGGCCTTCTGGATGTACATTGGGGAGTTATGCACATGCCTTTCGTGGGTGACGATGGGAAAAGGGCTCAATGAACCTGTGGGTTGCCTCGCAGATACACTGCTTTGTATTCTAAATTTTAATGATTATGTTTCAGCATGTCACCCCTGCCAGTAAGGCCAGTGAGCAGGTTTTCCCAACTGAACTCTGAACATGAAAGAGTGCTATGTATGTCTTTTAAAATCCAGGGCAAGCTCCCCAGACTGTGCATGTGGAGATCATTTCTGAATTGGGCCTGCTTGTGTGCACTGCTAACAGGTGATCATCATCATCAAAGAAGAGTGTACCAATTATCTAGCACATCTTGCATTCAGCAGTGGGCATGAACCATTGCTATATGTGGAAAACTGGCTTTGGTGACACAACACTTAAAAAAAACCTTTGGAAATAATGCAAAGTAGCTTTTATATACATTCCCTATTGTTGCTTCCTTTCAAAAACCAATGTTTTATATTGCTTGGAATGTACAAAAGAGCAAATCACCAAGCTGTGTTCCAAGACAAGATATATAAACCTTCCCATCCTATGTCAAGCTAGAGTGTTTAGAGTGTGTTGACTACAGTAAAATTAAACAAATGTTTTTATTATATAGTATAGGAGTTGACAGATGGTGTACTAATTAGATATTCAGCTGGCATTCTGTAAAAACACAAAGGCTTTCATTAGATGTAGAAATTACATGCTGACATTTTGACACAGTGAATACCATGCAGGGTAATATTTTGATAAATCACCTCGTGGTTTTATTTTAATTACAAAGAAAACATCAACGCTACCACACAATTACCTGTTTTAAACCTAGCACAAGCATTCATGCTCTCAGGCATGAATACATGGCAGTAATGCATACTATGTGAGGTTCTGGCAATACATACGAAGTAGGTATAATTTCTCTGATAGATCCTCCACAGAACTGTTGTCTTTGTAACCTGCTTTAGTATACAACATTTTAAAGTGGAAGGTGACATGTGAGAGCTATGCTAGAGGTATCTTTGTCTACACTGAAATATTGCCTAGCTATTTAATGAATTTATTATATGAATTCAGCATCATAGCAGGGTATATAATTAATCTACCAGTTTAGGGGTATAAATATTGATGAACAATTTAAGATTGATATTGGAGAAACAAACTGGATCTAGATGGAATGATGGAATAATGGTGTCCATTATTTGGGTATATTGCTTTTTAATGAGATTTCAAGTCTGATAACTGGTAATCTTGACCTAGAAGAAACAACATAACAGAAAGATGTGAGGAAATGGGCTCATGGCAAGTTGTTATGGACAGAAACAATTGCCACTGTAAAAGTAAAGATAATGCCCAAATTTTTATTTTGTCCCTGTCCCTGTTTGTTTCACAAAAATATTGAATGGTATACAATCTTAATTTAATAAATTCATTTGGAATTATGGGACAACCCATTCGCAGAAGCAGAGTAATGTGATAGAACAAGATACACTACAGGGGGTGGATTGGGAGTAACTAACATCACAAAGTATTAACATGTGTGGCAGCATAGGATAGAGGGAACAGTATTTGTGTGTGTGTGTGTGTGTGTGTGTGTGTGTGTGTGTGTGTGTGCGCATGCACAATGGATTGTGGAACACAAGGAGGAAGATCAGCAATTAGCAGCTTGACTGTAGAGACCAAAATCTTATAGAAATGAAATTTGCAATGCATTTAATCAAGATAAATTTCTGAGATAAATTATGAAGAATAATTCTATCATATTCAGTATTAGATTTCAAATTGCAAGAGAAGGACTTTTGATCTATTGGTAGATTATAGTGTGTCTGTAATTTCACTGAAGATGGCAGATTTGTTGCACTCCATGATATAAGGCAAACATTTGTTTTAAGAGATGTCTGTTTCTTACAATACTTGCAAATTATGTGTTATATACATGTGATATAGTGGAATATTGATGTGTTCCAAACATTAATTACATTTGATGTATTGTTAAATTAAAAGATCAGAAAGGACATCCTGCTAAAATAGGATTCTCAGGATCTCTTCAATACTCATTACAGACAAGCTTCAAAGAATATAGGCTGGATCCAGCACTGTGCATAGTGGAATGCCGCATATTGGATGATGCCATGGAGGGAAGAGGGAAAGGGGAGTTTTGCCCTACAGCACCCTATGCCCCCTAAAAAACTTTGCTTTGGAGGGTTGAGGGCCCCACCAGAACAATGTGTATGGTGGTGCTGAGGGCTGCAGAGGGAAAAAGGAATCAGCAAAAATCGCCACCTAGATTTATTGGAAGAATGTTGCATAAGGGATTGATTGGGTATGAAATTTCATTGAGACCATTTGTTATATTATTAGTTACTTTTATTGTGTAAAGCTATATATACCTACTCAGAAGTAAGTCCCATTGAGTTCAGAGGGACTTACTTTCATGTAAGAGTGAATAGGACTGAAGCCTTAAAGTATTCGTAAAAACTGTCCATAGATGTCTGGTGGGCAATTTGCTAGCTACAGCATGAGTTGAACTAGGATTACATTGGAAATTATCATAGTTATCAACAGCAGAAGACTGGATGTGTAAACTATGGCCTACCATGCTTATGCTCAAACTGACTTATTTTAAATGCCCATGGAAAGTTTAGTGTAGTAATACTCACAGACACATCTGAGGGTTGATAGTTGAAGTGACTCGAAGCGACCAGAGCCACTTGAGAGAAGTTTATTGAGCATACACAGAGTTTAAGTAGGAAGATCTCTCCTCCTTCTTCCCCCTCCCTCTCAGCCGAAACTCCTTTGATCACCTTGCTTGTACCATGAATTCACATCTTTAATCCCCTCTGTTTGCTGAGTTAGTCTGCACCGTTGATAATAAAGTGCTTGACCTGGAGTTTATCAGGACATGTTTTATGGTTGATTAGAGGTCAATTCATAAGCCTGTTTTCCTAAACAGACTAAACAAGATTAAGAGTCAGTTGCCCTCTGGCCCCTGCATTCCAAGACAGTTTGCTGTCCGCAAATTCAGAGGCCAAATAGCGGACACTTATAATATTCCTACAGTTTAGGATAATAGCACCTTCTTGAAATCAAAATCCCTCTGACACTGTAAATTAATCTGAACAGAATATATTTATCATAAAAATGAACAATTAGTTCAGTATTACCAGTTCATTCTGTATGTTTGCTTTTAGGTTGTATTACAAAATGTGGAAAGAGTATATTTAACTTATTTCTTAAACACTTTTTTCTGCTTTATAATCAGGGATGGTTGATTCTTCAATGATGCCTATTATGGGTTACCTTGTTGATCTGCGTCATGTTTCAGTCTATGGGAGTGTTTATGCCATTGCAGATGTTGCATTTTGCATGGGATTTGCTTTAGGTAAGGGTTTACTTGAATTCAGTGGGGCTTACTTCCAGGTAAGTTGATCCTTTCAGATCTTTGCGCCCTTTTTATCCTCTACTGTTAGTTTTACTCCGTTTTTATCTAGTGTTGTTTTAACTATTATTTTATCTTGTATTTTGTAGGAATGGGAGAACGAGCAATGTTCAAGTCCATCAAAGTTCTCCCATTTTCTTCTGAACAGGAAATGTGAAAATTGTCCAACATGAAAAATGTGCACTTTCCTAAGCCTGCACCCCAAATGCACACTCCCCCTTCCCCATTCACTAAAGCATGAAAATGTTGCAGGAAAATGCACATTTTTTCAAGTGTGAACTTGCGCAAGTGTGCACTTTCAAATACGAACACAAGCTTAGGAATGTGTGAAAAATTCCCAATAATTACTTTCCTGCTCACATTTGTGTTCATGTTTGTGAATGAGATATGGTTTCATGATTTTTGAACAGGAGCTAAATTCTCATACATCCCTAGTATTTTATGGTTTTGATTTGTAACCAGAAAACTTCAGCTATTGGGTGGTATAGAAATTAAATTAAATAAATTATAAAGGCCTTGGAGCAGTAGTTAGTAACGGCAACTGCCTGACAAGGTACAGAAATAATGTGCCTGCTCCACAGAAGATGCACATAGATATGGTTAAGGTTGGAGAAGAAAGCAAGAAATGTCTGAGTTTCTCTCTTTGACAACATTAGCTCAATTAGAAAGAGGTCGCAATCATGCTGTTGTGGTTTTCTGAGGTAAAGCTTCAGAAAAAACACACCCTGCCTTTCTTTCCTCTCAGTTCCTGAAGTTATGGAAACCTTTGTCAACCTGTTTGCTTAGTGATGAAACAAGGACTTTGTACTAGAATTCAGTTTTTTAAAAAATGTATATTGAAATGGCAGTGTTTCCATTGACTTCAAAGGCCACATTTTATCAGTAATTTATGTCTACACACGTTTTTAAGCGTATTTTAATTCTGCTCACACAATGTTTTAGGCCAGGTCTCTTTCTTTTGTGTGCCCTCAGCCTTTTGAAAAACAATTTGTATTTCCAAAGGTCCATCTGTTGGTGGTGCCATTGCAAAGGCAATTGGGTTCCCATGGCTCATGACCATTATAGGAATTATTGACATCCTCTTTGCTCCTCTGTGCTTGTTTCTGCGCAGTCCACCTGCCAAGGAAGAAAAAATGGTAAGCACAATTCTTCTTTCTTCTCTGGATTTGATGCACGACTAATGTGTCTTCACTTCTGTGGCAAAATGGATTGGGTGGGAGTTTTAAACCTCCCCTAGCTATGTACATTGGTCCCAATCCAGCTTGGGAAGCTGCATGCTTACATTAAGGTAAAGAACGTGCAGAGGATCAGGTGCACGCTACTGTGCAGTTTAGTTCTGTCAAATCAATTTGAGATAGAATAATTTCACACACTAAAAGTTGAGGTGGTGGGACACTTGTCTCTCCACCATGATCCAAGGCCCTGAACACATGTGGCTTTCTGTTCTGGAATGCTGACTCAACCCTCTTCCCTTAGCAGAGTGGCTGAGCATGTCCATATATGGCAGCCATGAAGGTTGGAACTCCCAATGTCCCACCTGGTGCCTGAAAAAAACAGAGGTGCAAGGAACGTGTGTGCAGTGGCTTTGATTCTTTAGCATGCATAAATCAGAAAGGAGTATGAAGCAGGTGTTCCTGCCACTGGCAGTGATTAAAAAGAAAACCCAGCAGCAGAGAGGTTAAAAAAAGGTTTAATTGTTGCATATGATATTGGTCTGGGAAGTTGGGAGTTTGTAGGTGGGAATTACAAGTGGGCCTCTGCCCCATTCGTCCTAATGGACTAACTGCATCTGCTCATAAGAGAAGATTCTGTAAGATTTAGACCTGTATAAGATCCTAGCTTCATCTGTGACATAAAAGAAATGGAATGCTTGACCGTACAGAGGGAAGACTAAAAATTGAGGAATAGCAAGCCAGATTGGACCATACAGTCGTGTGAAAAAGAAAGTACACCCTCTTGGAATTGTATGATTTTACATATCAGGACATAATAACAATCATCTGTTCCTTAGCAGGTCTAAAAATTAGGTAAATACAACCTCAGATGAACAACAACACATGACATATTACACCGTGTCATGATTTATTTAACAGAAATAAAGCCAAAATGGTGAAGCCATGTGTCTGCTAAGTAGCAGACAGGTGCTGCTAATCAAATGCCCGTGATTAATTGCTCATCAGCAAGTATGACCTCTATAGAAGCCAAAGTTTTTTCAGTTTGCTGGTCTGGA
Organism: Elgaria multicarinata webbii; assembly: GCF_023053635.1. Lineage (NCBI taxonomy): Eukaryota > Metazoa > Chordata > Lepidosauria > Squamata > Anguidae > Elgaria > Elgaria multicarinata. Next base: position 68,325,360 of record NC_086178.1, read on the forward strand.
GCATTCAGGTGTGTGTTAACACAATGCAAAGGAGTAAAGACATCAGCAATGACCTTAGAGAAGCAATTGCTGCTGCCCATCAATCCAGGAAGGGTTAGAAGGCCATTTCCAAACAATTTAAAGTCCATCATTGTACAGTGAGAAAGATGACTCAAAAGTGGAAAACATTCAAGACTGTTGCCAATCTTCCCAGGAGAGGACGTCCCAGCAAAATCACCCCAAGGTCAGACCGTGCAATGCTCAGAGAAATTGCAAAAAACCCAAGAGTTACATCTCAGACTCTACAGGCCTCAGTGAGCATGTTAAATGTTAAAGTTCATGACAGTACAATTAGAAAAAGACTGAACAAGTATGGTTTGTTTGGAAGGGTTGCCAGGAGAAAGCCTCTTCTCTCTTAAGAGTATGTGGCAGCACAGCTTAGGTTTGCAAAGTTGCATCTGAACAAACCACAAGACTTCTGGAAAAATGTCCTTTGGACAGACAAGACCAAAGTGGAGATGTTTGGCCATAATGCACAGCGAAAACCAAACACAGCATATCAGCACAAAGACCCCATACCAACTGTCAAGCACGGTGGTGGAGGGATGATGATTTGGGCTTGTTTTGCAGCCATTGAGTCGACCATGAACTCCTCTGTATACCAAAGTATTCGAGAGTCAAATGTGAGGCCATCTGTCCGACAGCTAAAGCTTGGCCGAAATTGGGTCATGCAACAGAACAATGATCCCAAGCACACCAGCAAATCTACAACAGAATGGCTGAAAAAGAAAAGAATCAAGGGGTTGCAATGGCCCAGTCAAAGTCCAGACCTCAACCCGATTGAAATTCTGTGGCGGGACCTTAAGAGAGCTGTGCATAAACAAATGCCCTCAAACCTCAATGAAGTGAAGCAATGTTGTAAAGAAGAGTGGGCCAAAATTCCTCCACAACGATGTGAGAGACTGATAAAGTCACACAGAAAACGATTACTTCAAGTTATTGCTGCTAAAGGTGGTTCTACAAGCTATTGAATCATAAGGTGTACTTACTTTTTCACACATGACTTCTCCATTTTGGCTTTATTTCTGTTAAATAAATCATGACACATATGTCATGTGTTGTTGTTCATCTGAGGTTGTATTTACAACACAAGGATGTAATTTTCAAATGGTCGAATAGGTTGTACATAATACATTATTAGATTTTTTCCTGATGTGGGTTGCGACTGACTAAAGTAAAAGTTTGTTGGTGGGAGCTTATCTAGAAAGGAGTTTGAGACTACTTCCTTCCCTAACAGTCCCTCATACTGCCTAACAAACTGTGCCCCAAACCTAAGGGAACATCCTGAGTGACAGAATAGTGAGAAAATCCCCAGGGAAGCCCCAGTGTACGCTTTGAAGTTCTTTGATCCTGGCCCATATCTAAAAGTAAGAGCCTTTTGTTGCAGACAGCAATAAAATGCTTATATATATATATATTAATGCATAGCTGTGTTCTTTTGTAGGCAATACTTATGGACCATAACTGTCACTTTAAAACCAAAATGTATACACAGAACAACATTGAGTCACATCCAATAGGTGATGATGAAGAAGAATCAGAAAGTGATGAGTAATGTCTAAAAGCCATATCAAGTAGTTTGATGTATACAACAGTGTTTCCTGTGAAACATCCCATCAAAAAGTTTTAGATGTATTGTACTTTTAATAGTGAAATAGTTCCAAAAAAACCAAAGGTATATTTATTTATTTATTTATTGCCCATGATTATGAAGCACTGCCTTATAAAAGGAAGAATATGTTTTTATAGGAGTTTGTTATAGTGTTGAATCTTTGTGTATTTAATATTAAGCACTATATTTTTGATTAACTGATTAGAGTACATATGTAAATCTAAATGCAGATCTATGCCTTTAAAATGATCATTCACAAATATTTCCCTTACTATTCCAGATGTTTCATTTTACTCATCAGCAGCAATGAGTGCCTGAAACAATGATAAATTGCCTGATAGTATATTAAGCAATGACTATAAAACACTTGTACTTGTCAAATAATTTTGCTTGAAACCATAAACTTTAATGCAAGCTCACCATAGTTATCAAAGATGCAACTTTCAGTAAGCAAAATTTGTTAATAGAGGAAAAACTTCATTTTAAAACAAAATGTGCTTTTGTGAAGGACGAGTTTGATAGAACTCCTTATTGGTTCATCTTTAGCTGGCACTAGTATGGGTGTTTATGAACCAATAGCAGGCATTGCACCCAAAAATGCTGTATGTTATATTTAATGCATCTCAGCTCTTATTTGTGCAACTCTGATTAAAGTTGGTACCCTCCAATATTGATGAAGAGTCCACCATCTGGTGTTTCAAGCAGGTGTTACTAGGGCTGCAAACCATGTATTAAATCCTCATTGCATAGGGAAAACCAGATACTTTACTTTACACTTCTCCTTACACCGTTTTTGGATGTATGGGGACAAACCCTTCTCTAAATGCAACCTAAGATGGCTCAGACAAGTATGTGCCAGTTTATACTATACTAGAAGCAGACTGGCCAACGTTTGAACTTCCTTACATGTGAATATATCCAAGATCATAAAAGACGTTAGTACAGGAGAAAAAGAAACTCTGATGTTTAAAGGCTTTATTTTGGAATGGTATTTTGGTACCGCTTAAAACTTAGTTTTTTAATTAATAGAGTTGCAAGATATAACTATCTTTTTAACATCTCCCAATAGACATTTTTGTTTCTGCAAACAAGACAAATTAAGGTATCCATTAGCTTTGCAGTCAAATGCAGCCTCCTTTACTTGTGGCTGGTGCTTGGACATGAGTAGAATGCAGTGAAATAGCCCCCATCCCAACTTATTCCTGCTCTAGAGCAGGGGGAGGTAGAAGGTGGATCTCCAGATATTTTGGACCAGTTCCAGAAGCCCCTGCCAGCATGGCCAGTGGTTAGGAATGCTGGAAGTTGATGTCTCAAACATCTGGAGGTCTACTTTCTGTCCACCTCTGCTGTGGAGAGAGTAAAGTACAGGACAGGGCTTTGGAGAGGAGAGGACTGAGTAGATTGAACTATGGGAGGCATGTATGTTGTAAATAAATGGCCAACACTGCAACCTATTGAGCCCTATTAAAGTAGTATAAAGCTGAGCTTATAGGAAGATGGATTATGCCCTTAATTGTGAAAATAAAAATCCAACTAATTCTAATTCATATCAAATATTTATGGAGTGTTGTATATATGTTATGTTGTTTGGAAAAAACATGATCTCTGTGCCTTCTTTCGTGTATCAGCAGATGGTTTATGTCTTAAAGCAGACACCCTGTTTACATAGTTTTGTAAAGTGTGGGTTGGGTAGAATCACCTTTTGTGAGCAGAGCCTTTTCATTTATGGAAGGAAGATCCTGGATCCAGCCCAGTATATATATTTTGGTCAAGGTATGAAATGCTGTAGATGATCTGTTCTTGTTTGTTGATAATTATGCAGAAAAAAGAACTTGGAATGTTATGATGTCCTAAAAAAATAAAAGCTAACAATTTGATGTTTGCTGCAGTTCATATATAAAATAATAGGAAGGCTCATAGTTTTTCACTGGGAAAAAATAAGGCTATGATTCATCATCCCATTGCACCGTTGCTGTGAAAGTTCATGACCCTGCTAAAGTTCAGGGGAAATTATTGCAATTCACACTCATTCATAGAAGCAGTTTTTAAGAGGCAGGGAAGAGAGAACAGGATATTTTCTGTTCTGCCCCATTGCCTTCACATTCGTAAGGATTAACTGAACAGCTCCATTCCTATAATGCAAAAACACTTGTGTCATGGAACGCGGTGGGGGGAGGGGTACAGTGACTGAAAATAGAAGAGTCACTCCTCTGATCCATGTATTTTGCAGAGGATGTTTCTTTGGCTGCAATGGAACCCTAGATACAAAACTACTATGTCTAATAGTAATACAGAATTCAGCTGCAGACACATTACTGAAATTAGTGGGGTTAACTACCAAATAAGTGGTTAAAGTTTCTGTTAGTTGGCACACTGGCACCTGATTATGACCTGATTATGATCATCATTATAAACAAAATGATGCCTATAATGCTATGTAAATTAAGCAGTCAATATACTTGAGTCCATTCTAATTCTTGACACATGGGGCCCATAAGAATACAACCTATCTTGTGCATATGTGCGCAACCTTCATTTATTTCAATGACGTATGCATAGGATGAAGTGCCACATGCTCACAGGAATTCAACAGAATGCATGTTAGATCGATTCATGCTGGATCAACTGCACTGATGGAAGTGTACTTCCCTGCTCCCTGAAAATGCTGCACAGAGTCAAGTCACCATGCTGAATGGGTGAGCTGTGGGGTCGGTGGATCCCCAAAAGTCAGGTGGAAGGACCTTCTGCAAATGGAATCCAACCCTTTGTATTTTGGTTCTGGCGCAGCGTATTTTTTAACATGGTTGGCCTGTAAAGTTCAGGATATTGTTTTATTCAATTATACAGTTCTTTCCACAAACTATTATTTATATTTTTAAGTGTTTGTCATTATTGATATGATTTTCTTTGTACATAGACGCTTCCCCCCCAAAAAAAACAGGCACTGCTTTGGTTTGGTGTTTTATGTTTTTGAATGTTTTTGAAAGGAACCAAGTATGAATCCAAAGGCCAGTAACCACTATTTCAAGTATTTCTTATACTTGTCCCAAGGGAGATGGTACTAATGAGAGCAATCGTAAATGTAGCCTTCAATATTGTGGTATGAGGACTTCAAAGCAAGGCAAATACCATAGTGGTGACATATCTTTCAAAAGTTAATCTGAAAATGTGTATGTATAAAGATTTAATTTCTCAAAAATGTTTTTAGGCACCTACATGCCTTAGGCATGTCTTGTAACAAGAGAGCATCATCACTGAAATCTTCCCTTTAAATGAAAAAGCATATAATTTTGTATGTGATTGTGGCTGCCTCTGTCTTTTTCACCCTGATATGCATGTGTCGAAGTAACAGGTTTCACATAAGGAGTATTGGTCTAACAGACACTAACCTGATGGGACAACACAATAGCTCACATTGGGTTAATTAACTTTCATGGCACCATGGCACATGCTGTTCTCTATTATGAATATGCAAGCCCCAGCCAGGGCTTGCCAGGGGTTATCGAATCATCTGAACCTGATGGCAAGGGTTATTTGATGATTAAACAAACCTTGCAAAACCTGTGGCCTTGTTTTAGGGTTATATAAGGGTTAACTCTCAACCTGTCGGCCAGGTTCACATGCCATGCCATGCCATTACAACTAGCCAGGACTTGCATATTCATAATGGCAGCTGGCACATACAGCAGCTCCTTGCAGGTAAATTAACCCATGATGGACTGTCATGTGAACTGGCCCAATCCGACATCACAAGAATTGCAGATCTGCTTATATGGAATTGTGAAGCAATACCAAACCTTTTGGTACTAAACCCCTGTTCAAGCTTAAGAACTTGCATTACCCAGTATGTATAAGACTCTGCTAATTAAAAGCCAACCTGAAACAGAATTGAGAAATCGCAAGGACCAACACATTTACATATAGATAAATTTGTTAAATTACCCTGGAGTTAGTGTTCAGAACTGATTTTCAAATGAGTTCCACTGAGACTTGCCAAGGGGTTCTCAAGCAAGAGATCAATAATGGTGAACAAGGGTCCTTGAAAAACATTTACTTACCAGTATTCATCCTCCCTAGGAACATGCAGCCACAGGAAGTATGCTTTTGGGCTAAGTTTCAGGCCTTAACTAGACCTAAGGTTTATCCTGGGATTGTCCCGGAGTCATCCCTGTTCATGTAAATTACATACAGGGGGTCCCAGGAGCAGGCAGGGACGACCCCGGTACAACCCTGGGATAAGGCCTCAGTTTACACAAAACGTCAGTGAGGCCCAACAAACAGGAGAAATTAGCATGCTATCTAGAACACATTCTTGAATCCTCTGTAATATGCCGAGTTCCTGTGGTGGACATGCGGAAGCTCCTTAGAAGGCCCCTCTGGAAAGGAACATAGAAAGCTGCCTTATATTGCCTACAACAGCTTTCCTAACTTGTTGCCTCCAGATATTTTGGACTACAATTCCCATTATCTCAGACAATAGGTTATGCTGTTTGGAGCTGATAGGAGTTAAAGACATTTCAACATTGACTGGTAGTGGTTCCCAGGGGTTTCAGACAGAAGTGTTTCTCAACTCTACCTGAAGGTATTAAAGAATGAACCTGTGAGTATTTTCAGGCAAAGCATATTCTCTACCACTGAAAGTGTTCACTGAATATAGACATTTTAGAAGCTATTGCTTTAGAACATGCCTTACACATACCTTTGTCTGCATGGGATGAAAAGATCACACTTCAGCTATGTATTGGAAATATCCTATACACATTAACAGCTTGTGACAGAGAAACTGAAAATTTATAAAAAAGTTTTATTAAAGCTTGTTTTCAGGATAAAATCATATCTGACAATCATTTCAGGCAGATTTCCATAAATATGTGCAAGTGTCAAGTAGTTACATACCACTACATGAAGATATTCTTGCTTTCAGTGGTATTTATTTTTAGCTATGTATGGTAAAGCACAGAAGCAAAGAATATAATAGGAATGTATTAATACAGCTTGCTTCTCAAGATCAGTGTTTATTATATTTTTTGTATGTTTTCCTTGTTACTACCATACAAGTTTGCCACCATTCTCACGCAACATTTAGAATATTGCACAACATTTAATTTATATTATACAATCATAATATTGATACCCAACTTTTCATGCCCATTTAATTAACTGATAAACTTATCAGATGTTATTTTGGAAAACCTAATGTCTACATTATTTCTGCAGCTGCTTCCTCATCAGCAAATGTTTAAAGGCAATGCCTGGACACAAGCTAAACATGAATTGAAAGTTTTCCCAGAACAGCTCTGCTGGTAAGCAACCCAGAAAATAAATGTTGAGAGACTGAATTCATTAAACACCATGCTGAACATTTTTGGGTTCAGTTTGGGAAATACCTGCATAAGTTACATAATAGAATCACGTAACTTACACAAGTATAGAACTGAACACTTGTTAGTATGGATTGTGTTCTCAATTTAGCAACTATTTGGTTAAGTTTTTTAAAACAGTGATCTGGTTCACATGTAATGACAACCTAGAGTATTGGTTGAGTATAAATTGTTGAATCATGGGTTGTGGTTAAATCATGGGTTATCATTACATACAAACTCTGCACTATGCTCTATGAGTTGCTAACCACAAACAACCCAGGAAGAGAACCCATAGTTTGCTGGGTTGTGAAACCTGGGTTGTTCATGGTAACAACTCAAGAGCTAAACCATAGTGCAGAATTCGCATGTGATGATAACCTATGATTAAACAACCCATAATTCAACAACAACCCATATTCAGGGCTGTCGTTACATGCAAACCAGGTCAGTGAGAATAAATTATTTTAAAGATTAAAAGAAGTAGGAGATGTTCACTCCCATAGCAGCAGCAAAGCAGATTAATTACATCACAATATTAGGGATTACTTGCCAATCAAGGTAATAATAATGAAGGCTGTACACACTTACCTGGAAGTAAGCCCTACTGAACTCAATGGGACTTACTTCTGAATAAGCAGGTATAGAATTGCACTGTTAAATATGCTAGTTTTAATATTTCTACAAAAGTATATGGTACAGTGCTAAAATGATGAATATGCACATGGAAAATGAAGCCTTAAGACATAGATTTCAACCCACAAAATAACATCTTCCACATCAGATCAGCTGAGGCTTTTCGAAAAGAGCTGACAAGTTCATCTGAATTTTGGTTGGGCTCAGGATCCAGTGAAAAAACTACATGCTATATTAAAAAGTTTAGCATCCAACTCATTTTTCTGTGTGTGATGGCATCCCAATCAGTGGAAAGTGAATCATTTTAGCAATCTTATTAAATGTCATCGTTTTAAACAGTAAATCTTTGAAGTTATAGATTTGTGGCAAAATCAATGCTTAAGTAAACAGAAAAGGCTACAGCTCAACCTCAATTTCTCTAACAAGTGTTTAAGCATTATTACATTATAGAGTGATATGTTCTATAAAGGTTTCATCTATATTTAAATAAACATAAAAATATTTTGCTGGCACATTCCCAATAAATTGCTATGCAACCTTGGTACAACTTACGTTTAGGCAAAATTTAATGCCCATGGTTTTTTAGGCGGGGGGCGGGGAAGATGAGCACCTACTGAGGGCCATTTCAAGAGTTTTGATCTAGATTTGCTTTAGAAGTTCATCCCTGTTGATGGTTCTACTAAATCCAATCAAGAAAATGTATTCAAGCATAGAACTAACTTTTCAAAATACATGAAAGAACAAAATTATGGAAAACAAGCATCCTGATATGTAATAACAACTTTACTAAATAATTGAAAATGAAGCCACAATATTGGCTATGATCCATGATTGGCAAAAAACCAAAAACCCTCTGAACATTGTTCCCCACATACAAATATATCAAAGAGCCAAATAATGAGACAGTCAAAATCTTCAGAACCTAGTCCCTCGATGGCTGCTATGGTATTCAAATATTTAAAACGGAATAATGAAAAGGAACCAACCTCCCCACCCCCAATATTAACATCAAATTTTAGAAAAAGAATAAATTAAAAATAATCTTCCAGTATAAAACCCAAAAATGTTGTTTAACACACAATTTGGACCAGCTTCTTCAACAAAAAAATGGTGGTACTGTACCGAGAAATAAAACTATACTGTTACACAACTTTTAAAAGAAAAACTGGAGAAGCAGCTTGTATACATTGTACCAGTGTTTAATTACATTTTGATGTATCTGATGTGGTTTTGATTAAGTGCAAAATATTTTCCCAGTTCATTCTCAAGGCTAAATGAATGCAGTATCAGTCTACTGATTCATCATGTGTTTCAAGTCTTTCTTCTTCTTTTAGTAGTCTTTCAAGTACTGGTGCCATCACCAGAGCGTTCTCATCTTCGTTATCTATTTCTTCTGTTAAGTTGTCATCGTCGTAATTATCCTCTTTTCTGGATTCCATGTCTAAAGCAGTATTTTCCAAAGCTTCTATATCTTCAATTCCCGCTTTATAATGAATCATAAGGAGTGTTAGGGCTTGCAGTCGTTCACCTGATTTAGCCAGTGCAGCATTCAGCAGCATTTTTTTCTTTGTATCGGTTGTTTCATGCTTTTCTCTAATTATAGAGTTATTGTTCTCCAGTTCTTGGTCTATTTCATTTTGCAGTTTTTCCAACATAACCTCTAATTTCTGGATTCTTTCCTCCGTAGGCAAACTTCTATAGAGGTCTCGGCCAATTTCTTTAACAGCAATGAAGACACTGTCATCAAGACCTCCCTCTTTTCTTGCTAACTTTATCCCTGTATTCTTTGACGGGCTACTTGGACCACCTTCATTATCACTACCTTCATTATCAGAAGCATGTGGTGTGTGCTTTGGTGAAGGTTCTGCTGCTTCAGATCCTTGCTCACTAACACGAACTTTTGGGACTTGACGAAGATTTAAAAATCGAGTGCTTGTATTGATGATGTGTCTTGTTAAACCTGTTGTTTTGTTTGCAGCTTTCAATTCGGAATCAACACGAGACGTTGCGGACTGAGTATCTTGGCTTTCTAATTTAAAAGAGCCTAGGACTCGTTCAAGACGTCTTGTGGCTCCTAAACAAAATGGCGCGTCAGTTAGACATTTTTCTTGACATTTTTTGTGGCAAACATATGCACAAACCACACACTGTGATGCTGCTTTTGTCCAAACTTTCTTTTTGCAATAGTCACACCAAGTTGGATTCTGAAACTGAGTGTCTTGAAAATTATGCTTGTTTTCAGTGTAAATAATTTGTCCAAAATAAGGATCCTCTTTTGGAAAAATGGGAGCTGATGCTTCTTCTGAAATATATTCTTTTTCTTTTTCCAGCAGAAAACTTGAGTCTTCTGGTTCACCCTCTTTTAAATATTTAAAATGTATAGTAATATCACCATAACAAAACTTTTCATTGAAACCCTTGTGTGAGGTCAAAGTACGCAATGCAGTTCTACTTACAGTAGCTTTAGGTGCAGGAGGATTTAATCTAAATTGTCTAATGTATTCCATGGAGGATGTAACTATACAATCTAAAGCTATTTCTTCAAGTTTTATGCTTTCATATCCTAAGCAGAGTAGACCACCTAGTTTGAAAGGGTCTCTACACCAAATGGCAACATTTAGGTACTTATGTTCTTTTCCTACTTCAAATATGTAGGAAGAAGCCTTTGTCCTTGCCCATTTACCTAATCGATTATGGTAAGGAATTTCTGGTGATTCCCATGAATCATGGTTTTCTATAGTTGACCTAGAACTCTGTGAGGATTGTGAAAATTCTGAAGATTCCTTTGATATTTCTAATTTGCTTGCAACTGGTTTGTTTGTAGTTGTTTTAGGAACCTGTGAAGACTCTGAAGGTTCCTTTACCATTTCTATTTTGCTTGCAACTGGTTTGTTTATAAGTAGAAATGATTTAGAACTCTGTGAAGTATCTGAAGTTTCCTTTGCCTGTTCTAGTTTGTTTACAACTAGTTTGGATCCTGAAGGTTCTTCCCCCACATCACTATTTTTTGTTAGCTTTTCTGAACTTTTATCTCCATTACTTGCAGGAAGTGGCAGCCTGTCTAGTTTCTCAGAAGATAAGTCACCAGTTTCTAACTTATTTTGAACTTCGTTAGGAAGTGGGGACACTTTAAGCTGTGGCCTAGGTGGTACAGGGGGTTTAATTATAGTTGTCTGTGACTGTTTGATTGTTTGCTGAGTTGCATCTAGATTTTCAGAATTTTTGGGAACTACTTGTTTGGCTGCCTCTTTGAAAAGTGTCTTTGTAGATGACTGCTGACTTACTAAATTTAACCTGCGACTTTGTACTGGTGATAGATTTCCAGGCTGTTTAACAGTAAGTGACACTGATGTATGCTTGGGGCTTGTCGTTGAAGGATCATCTCTGAATTCATTTGATTTTAGTTCATTTGCCAAGTCTTCAAATTCTAAATCCAGTTCTTTGTTATCAGTGTCTGTTGCTGAACAAAGTATGTCATAATCTGGAAACAAGGAGTCTTCCAACTGTACAAGGCTAGAGCCAACAGGTCTCTCATAGTATAATATGACTCTCTCACCAGCTTGTCTGATGAGTTTTAGCACCTGTATTGTTGATGTAATTCTAACTCCTGTTAAAAAACAAATCAAACCAAGAGTCAACAAAAATGAAAGAACATTATAAAAATGGATGAAAACAATGACAAACATCTAAACTCAGAGTGCTGCATGTGGGTACCTGGCAACAGATCTCTATGTCCCACATTCAGGGCTGCACATGCAGGTTACAACACTGAATTGAAAACTGCACGCACAGTGGTGAACATGACTGCTGGTGAGATCTGATAGCACTAATTACCTCTTGTAGGAGATGGGAGACTGAATCTAGACAACTTGCATAGGGTGGGGAGGCAGGAGCTCAAATTCAGTTCCCTATCCATCTAAACAGATGATTGGTCCTGTCAATGGTGACAGTGCAAACCACCTGGTCAGTAGCTAATCATGAAAAACATTTCTGAATTGAGGCTATTACAATCATTAAAACCTATCGCTCTTGCAGGAAGCCATGATAATTATTAACAAAAAATTGAACAGTGGATTTTTTTTCATTATTTCTACTCCACAGATAGTATCTTACAAAAATAAGACAAATTTCACTAATATACAAGAACACCATGTGTAGAAAAGCTTTATGGGTTGGAAAAGTCACATATGTGACTACTCTAACAAGGAGAAAGAACCAGTAGCCATGGAAGCAATATTGCACTGAAGCAACAAAAGCCAAGTAAAACAAGGGCATTGGAAAACAAGGGTTAGATAAAAAGGAAAAGATTCATGGAAGTTCTTCTATTCCACTAAAATATCTATTTTCAACCCCAAAATCAGAGGGAGAATATTTAGTTTAGCCCAGGGACAGGCAACGTTCTGCCTGTGAGCACCAAAGTAGCCTTGAACACCACCTTTGAGCTCACTGAAACACCCTACTCCTTTCAATATTTGTCTTGTTTCCATCTGCACATCCCAGGGAGGCTCTTGAACGAGTGTCTGGAGACTGTTTTGTGATGAATGAGGGTGAACAAACTGAAACAATCCAGACAAGATGGAGATACTGTGGCTTGGGAAACCAACTATTTTGGATGGAGGGTTACAACTGGTCTTAGATGGGGTTGCACTACCCCTAAACTACCAAGTCTGGGAGTCCTCCTGGACTCTGAGCTAACTGGGGAAACCCAGGTGGCTGCAGGGTCCAGGAGTTCATTCTACTAGTGTAGGCTGGTACTTCAGCTATGGCCTTATCTGGAGAGGATGGGTCTTGCCTCAGTTTTTCACACACAAGTCACATCCAGGCTGGACTACTGTAATGAGCTGTATGTGGGGCTGCCTTTGCAGATGGTTTGGAAAGCTAGTGCAGAATGTGGCCGCCTGAATATTGGTGGAGGTGAGGCGATTTGATCACATAATGTCTACATTGCACCAGCAGTGTATTTACCAGGGTATTTCCAAGCTGAATTCAAAGTGCTGGCCTTTAGAGCCCTAAATGGTTTGGGACCAAGTTACTTGAAGGATGACCTTCACCCATATCAGCCTGCCTGCACTTAGATCAAAAAGAGAGGCCCTTCTTGTTTATCTACCTGTGAAAGCAATTAGGTGGATAAGCACACGGAAGGGGGCCTTCTCTGGCCTCACACCTTTGGAACAAACTCCCATTGGAGGTCCGCCATGCACTGTCCATGCAGGCTTTTAAGAAGGACTCGAAAGCATAATTATTTAATTGTGGCCTCCTTGTGATATGAGCACTGTTGCTGCTATTGCCATTGTTGCTGGTTTATCGTGTTTATGTTTTTATTGCTTTTAATATTTTAATTGTTTAATGTATTTTATTGTTGTAAGATGCCTTGCAAGGGCTTCTGTCCTGAAAGGTGGCCAAGAAATGTTTTGAATGAATGAATGAATGACTGAATGAATACATTTTCTTACTGGGAAATGGGATTGCTTCAAAGTGAAGTGGGAGCCTCTAAGTGCTGCCACCTTAATTTCCCATGAATGCCTCTGTCCAGTTTACTTGCCCTTTGTGCCTAGCCAAGCCTGCCCTTTGTGCCTAGCCAAGCCTACCCATAGTAGCCACTTTATCATTGTGCCCAGGACAGTTCCTGAAATTTCCAAATGTGCCCATGGACTCATACCCCTGGTTTAGCCTAATGAAATTTACAAAGAGGTCATTTATCAAAGTATATTTGTGTCCTATGAAGTTGTGATACTCATGCAGATGTCTCTAAATACTTTCTTTTTGTGGCGCTTTGTGTAACGGCAGGCACAAAGTGTGACATTGGCCCTATTTGGATGTAATGGTGGCCTCATGAAGCTATTTAACCATGGTTATTTAACCATGGGTTAACTTGGGGTTGTTTAACCCATGAACAACTCCTAAGCGCCCCTGCATCATGGAAACAACCTATAAGTGTTGCTTTCGTAGGTTGTTCCAAGAAATTGAGAGTGGCTCAAATCCAGTACACATTCCTGCAATTTATGGGTTAAACAATTCACAATACTATTAGAATTCAGAATCACTCAATAACCTTGTCCAGACAACACACTAAGCCATGGTTAGGCTGCTAACCCTTTCACCGCAAGTGGTTATACTGAGCATGTTTAAACCATGGTTATGTATCCACCATGTTTAGGAATGGTTCACGTGACACGCTAACTCATAATGTTTAGCTTAAAATGCTTAACCACCATGGCTTAGCATGTTATCTGAACAGGGTCATAGAAACTCACAGGAAATAAAATACTACTTCACACAACACCTATGGAATTTGATGTGAACAAATGTGACAGCTACTGATTTAACTGACTTTAGCTATGATAGCTAAGTGGAATCTCAATGTTCAGAAGCGTTATGTGAGCAGGTGAAGGCTATTGCATTAATGCAGGATTGACAGTATGGCTGGGATTAAAACCTCATAGACCTGGTTCACACATAATGGTGGTAAATCATGGGTTAATTAATGATTTGCTGAGATTGCATACTGCCTCCATTCTGAATATACAATTCCTGATCAGCTCAATTCGAGACTGGTTCATGACATCTGAACCTGGATACTATAGGTTAATCTTGGGTCAAATAACCCAAAGGTAATCTGAGAACAAACCATGGGTTAATTTTGAATTGTCTAACCAACAATTAACCCATAGTGTCTGGTTTTGGACGTCATGGAGCAACCTCTGATTGGGCCGATTGAAGGCTGCATATGTAAAATGGTGGCAGCATACGCTGTGGCATATTGTTGGCAAATTAATCCATGACTTTCTACTGTTATGAGAGAACAGGGTCATACACAGATAGGCTGGAACTCTGAAGATGTTTCATAATGTAAGAAAGCTAAGGATAGAGAACCCAGAAAGAAGGAAACTGAAGGATTCATGCAGATTATGTACTGAAAAAGGAGAAGCCTAAAGTTAGGGTAGGTGAAGAATGATGCAAAAGACAGACAGGGAAATAAGGCAAGAAGGGACTAGTTAGAGAAGGGATTCTGAAAAAAAACTTGCTTAAAGTTGGGAGGGAAAGCAGTCTACGGGCAGAGAAAGACATGAGTATGAGGAAGCCTGGTCAAGAGACAGGGTAGCTAAACGAAGCAGAACGAAGTAAGCAGTAGCTGGCAAAGCAGAAACCTGAGGAAATAATGGCTGATGGATACATTGATTTGAAGCTAGGAAAAGTCAAGGAGAGAGCAAGACTGGGCCTATGTAGAACTAGCAGGAAGTGAATGGCAGGGAAAGGAAGACAACAGTGTAGACCGGGGAACCAAGAGTCTAGGCACTTAAGGGGAATTTCTGCCATTTGTGCCTGTATACTGTCATAACAATATTGTGACTTGATAATGCAAAGGGCACAAGAAGGGCCAAAGCAATTAAGGAGAGGGGAGAAAGCTGAATTTCACATATTGATTTGAACTAACTAGCCGATTCTTTGGCTGCAGGCATTTAGCCAAATGCAATCCACCAGAGCTATGTTGTGGTCTACCAGGTGATCAACAGTTCACCCTACTTTTTGGAGTGTCAAGTACGTTTACTAAGGTTTACTCAACTGTTGGTGAGCCACTAGACATGGCAGGTGGGTTGAATTCAACTTATTAGATCTTATTAGGCTTTATGCAGGCCTGATGTAAAGTTTAGTACAGTAGTTTTGCTACTTACCTCCAATAGCTATAAGTCTGTCCCCCCTCTGTAGATCAGCAGCTGCAGCAGCTGAATTTGGTATGACAGTCTCAACAACAACATGCCCTGTTTCTCCTTCCTTAACTTGTACTTGACGAAGAGTGAGTCCAACACCTGGTGAATTTCCTTTTATTAGTTCTACCTGCAAAGGCAGATAAATGTGAACAATCACCTTCATCGTATTAACAACATTAGATTCTATAATTTACAGAGTTCACTTGGTCAACACACTCACTTTTAGAAATATGACATCTCAAATAATTTTGCCACCATAAATTTGATTACCATTAGATAAATAAAAACATTTAAAATAAATAGTCCCTATTAATAGTCAATGACATGATTTTAAGTATGTGGAACCAAATGTAATGATGAGTAATTTAAATTTAGCAAATATGCTATCACTACTGTGCCAAACTGATCTATTAAGAGTAAAATGTGACTGTCTAGATGAGCTAAAGTTACTTTCTGTCAGTTAAAATATGCATTAATACTATTTCTAAAACAGTTCTGAATTGAGATTAAAATATGTACAGTTAAAAGCAC
The DNA here is from genome assembly GCF_023053635.1 of Elgaria multicarinata webbii. Classification (NCBI taxonomy): domain Eukaryota; kingdom Metazoa; phylum Chordata; class Lepidosauria; order Squamata; family Anguidae; genus Elgaria; species Elgaria multicarinata. The sequence goes on from NC_086178.1 coordinate 68,341,247, forward strand.
CTACATAGATTTATAAAGCCCTTGGAAGCTGGTTTTACCAAAGGGTCAATTGGGTTGAGTTGGTTCTGTGTATGCAGGATTTGAAAGTGGTGTTGCCTAGTGCTTACTTCTGAAATATCTCCTAGAACTCTGCATTAAAAAAAATTGATTTAGAAAGTAATGTCAATTATGTCTCCTCTGCCTGGAGATGGAAGAAAATGCCAAATGTATACCTGTAGTGGACTCTGATCATTGGCACAAATAAAACAGAACGTACATCTAGATGCCCCCATTTCTACTCCTTGTCATTTCTGACAAAGAGGTTTCATAAATTAGCTTAGGAGAGGGCTATACTTCAGTGGAAGAGGACATGCTTAAATTCAATCTCTGGAATCTCAGTTAATCAGGTAGCAAGACTGTAAAAGTACTTTGACTAAGATCTTGGAATCCACTGTCACTTAGAATAGACACTAACCAGTTTAAGGCAGCTTCATATGTACAACATCTTGTATTTTACCAACACCTTAGAAAACATTTTAGTTAAAAATAGTTGTACTGTTGGAATATTGGATTTATATATAAAATGGGTTTATATTTTGCTTCTCATTTTGCCTGTGCTTATTTTAGGATTGCAAAGCACTAATTTTTCAGAAGACTCAGAAATAACCTGTTTTTGTGATATGCAAGTAGTAAACTCTCTAGCAATTAACATGAATTGCCCAGGAATTCCAAGTGGCAATTACAGGAGCAGAGAAGATACAAACAACTGCAACAGCAGGCAATCAACATTTAAGAGGACAATATTTACACCATGTTAAAAAAGGGGGTCCTCAGTTATATATACAGTCCTGCTGCTGCTCTTCCAAACAGAACAATTTAGGAGAATGAGGGTGTAACTTCTGATGAATTATTCTGATTCATTGACTTTTAGTTCTTACTAAATGCAGTGATGTTTTCTCAGTCCTGAAAAAATGGGAAGGATTGATTTTCACCCTTCAATTCTGATTGACTACTGGTAGAAAAGATTCCTCTAATATGTCACTAGAGCATGAATCAATCACTAGGAAACTGTTAAAGCCATGATGAACAAGCTCACGTAACACAGTAAGTGGAGTTTGATCTTGGGAAAAATATGAGATTCTATCTGAGATATAGGATAACTAGAGTTTATCTAAACTTGGCTGTTTTATAATATTTCCCAGGAAAAGAGTAGATGGGAAGGAACCTTACCGGACGTGCACAGTGGGTTGGTGGGGGAGGATTCCCACCAAAACTCTCTAAGCTATAGAAAGTTGCCGAAACAAGGCTCTGTGCAGGTGCAGAGCCCATATGTGAGATGCACAAAGACCACGAAGAAGAACATTAAGTCATACTCATGGACAAATTTAACCATAACTCTACTAACCTTAAATTTGTGTTTAAAAACATAATTTAAAGTGAGAGAGATAACTGCACCACATTTAGTAATCTAACATTTCATCTTTCATATATGCACCTGAAAACATTGTGCTTTTGATTTTTAAATAATTTATCTTTCATGTAAGCGTTCCCAAGAATAAGAAAAGTGTGTTCAGGAAAAGCTGCAAAGACCAAGGTTGTTATGGAGATTCTGAAAAGTGTGCCATATTTTTGCCCTTTTTGTTTCTGCTTGCAAACAGAAAGGGATCTATATTTCCTTATCATTTCAAGATCACTCAGTTCTGTCAATTTCCATAATGCATCAACAAGGAACTTTTATTTCCTACTGAGGAAATTTGTTAGCCTTCAAATGTCAGCAGAAAATCATGAAGAGTAAACCTCTGCTTTCATCACTGAACTCTTGCAGCTCATATCCTTTGACCTATATACTTTAATATCCTCTAAACAGCAGTGTGGTAAAATAATTAAAAGTGAAAAGATGTTGGCATTTAAATTATTTGATAGCTTAGAAAGGAGAATGCAAAGACAGAATTGGGTTTATATGCTATTAAAATTAAGCAATACTGTTTAGAATAAAAATATATAAAAATAGATTTAATTTATGGCTTTGTTTAGATGATAAATCACTATAGCCTGCTGCTTTCTTTTTTTTTTTTACTCCCACTTCCTTGGTGCAAAAACTGAACCGCCCAGAGAGCTTCGGCTATTGGGCGGTATAGAAATGCAATAAATAAATAAATAAATAAATAAATAAATAAATAAATAAAAATAGCACAGAACTAAAAGTGAGGACATAGCATTGCCTAAAGAAGAAGAAGAAAAAGCCTTAGTATTTTATATAGGGGATTTTGAACGAACATTTTTTGCTACTCACAGCTTGCCATTTTCCAGGAATAAAAGAAACCCACATTGGTTGCATAAGCTTGGCACAGTGAATCAGTATGCTAGATACTCCAAAACACTTGAAGTTGTCATGATTTTCCTTGTCCCCACAGAAAACAACTACAACTCCCAGCATGCCTTTTGCTCAGAGCTACGACCTCCTTCCCTTCTGCTCCCGATGGGGCCTAGTAACTGAGGCAGCCAACCCAGGCGCTCTCCCTTCAGGTCCAGGATGGTGAGCCACTTCCAGATGATGACTGCCACGGCCTGATAAATCTTTCCTCCCACCAATGGCTACTGAAGCAGAAGAGTGAATGGAGAATGACTGACAGCTAAGGCTAGAATGGAATGGTGGGGGGAGTTAGTGGCTGTTGGGGAAAGTCAGTTAGTGGGGGCTGAATTAGGACTGAGAGATAGAGATGCCAGTACTACACCTCCCATCATGCCTTTGGCAGCCCTCAGGTCCCCATGTCCTCTTAGAGGCGCTTTCCTCTTCTTGTGGCTGATGCTGCTCCTTGACAGAGCATCATGGAATAGCATTGCCAAGGAGGGGAGGTAAGTGTCTGTCAGTGGACACACACAACTCCGGCCAAGTCCTGCTGGGACAGCCTCAGCCCACACTTCTTACCCACAAATTGCTCCATAAAGATCCTGTACTGAAGGGCCGGGACTGGGCCGGGCACTTGCCTCCCTTCATCAAACTTGTTTCTGGCCATGCACAGAGTGCTTCCCTTTCCTCCTTCCCTCCCTCCAAAGGGTGAAGGCTGTGCGTGTGCTTCCCTCAGTTTCAGAGAAAACCGATATAAGGATGGGGTGCCTTTGAGCATGTCCAGAGTTCGGCCTCTCAAAGATATGTTGTTATATCTAGTTATGATTTTAAAACCACACATGGCAGGTGGGAGGAGGCACCACAAATGGATGCAGCCCATTTATGTGGGTCGTTTCCTTTCATGTGGAATTGGGTTGACTGCTTGAGACTGAGCTTAGGAATCACAGTGGCTGCCAAAGGCCAGTAAGTCTGGCCTCCCACCCAAGGCATGCTGGGAGTCCCGTCCAAGGCATGTTGAGAATTGTAGGTGTAAACCTAGGTTTTTTATTAAATACTTTAAAAAATACTTAAAACCCCCAAATTCATGTTTTTAGACTTTTTTCTGATCCATGTACAGGAAGACCTGTCTGGGTGAACAGCATTAAGGCATATGTGGAGGTGGGTAAACATTTCCGGACATACAAAACACTCTCATACTTTCTGCTTTATAGGTAGAGATGATTTAGATTAATTGGCACACACACACTCAGGATCACCCACTCCAAAACACATGCACACACACATCCATTCACTCAAACAACCAGGCACCCTGTTCACCCATACACTCACACACACATGCCTTAGTCTTTCCTGCTACTTGCTTCTTCTCTTGCTGCTGCTGTTCCTCCTCTCCAGGAGAAGGCTAGATTGGCCCTGGTGGGGCTGGAGGACGCATTCCTGGAAGTCCAGGAATGCGTCCTCCAGCCCCACCAGGGCCAATCTCAGCCTTGTTCTGGGCCAGCACGATCGCGCCAGCCAAGGAGGCCAGATCGGCGCTGGGAGATGCGTTCCTAGAATTTCAGGAACGCATCCTCTGGCCCTTTTCCCTGGTAAACTGGGGCCCAGTCCCTATTGCTCCGGAGATCTCTGTTTTTCCGTAGGTCTCCGGGGTTTTCCAGGTCATCTGGTCACCCTAACATACACAAAACACTAGCCTATTATTGGAACCTTGTATCTAGGCTGCAATACAATGCAGAACGCCATACCATTGTGGTTCTGGTTGATCCCTATTTTCTTCCTCCTGTGTGCAACTGCCTTATTTTATTTGTATGCTATAGGCAGGAATAAGACTGAAAATATCCAATTGTATGCCAAAGTACCAGGGAAGTTTTGTTTGTTTATTTATTTATTTATTTTATTACATTTATATACTGCCCCACAGCCGAAGCTCTCTGGGGTTTTTGTTGGGGTTGTAATGGTTCTGCTTTTTGGGTAAGGAAAAGTAAATATATTACTTATGTTGTAAATGGTGCCCGAACATCTAATGGGACATGGTTACCTAACTTGAGTCCTTTTCCAGGATATTATATGCAGTGGATGATGAGACCTCAGTACAATTATGAGTTCACTGTCTTAGCAGGTCATTATTTTGTCTGTGCGAATAAAGCATGCGAACACCTCCCCTCAGGATGGGGAGGCATGTGTTATTACCTACTATTAGAGTGCTTGACCATCTTCCTGAAGGTAAAATCAGAAATGCTAGAATGCCAGAGAAGAAATAAAATCAAGTCCACTCACTGATGGTTAAGTGCTTGCAAGCGTATTTCCTATGTATGGTGCCACTGCTATATTAAATCTACTACTAATGCTGTCACAAATACAGAATTGAAGCAAATGGTCAGTGTTATGCAGAAAGAAATGCTTGAGTAAGAGAAAGAGAGAGAGGTTGAACTATTGATGGCAATGCAAGTTTAATCTGATTGGTGGGCCTAGAAGGCCCAAAGGGGGAAATGAGAAAACAAGGCCAGAAGCCTTGATATACTTGCTGTGAATGTAGGCTGGTTCTTGGAAGTGAACTGCATGATGGGATTGGAATAATGAATGTGCTGTAATGGTAACATTATTATATTAGTAAGGAAATGCTTAATTGGAATTTCTAACTATCAAGACCTCTTGATATAGCAGAAGACAAATAAACTAGCTTGATAAGGAGGACTGACCACACAGGTAAATCTGACATTGCCAGAAGACTTATGGGTCATCTGTTGATAAGGTATAATGAAATTTTCTTTGATCTGTTTTTGTTTTGCTTTAGAACTTTGCTAACTGCTAATTGGTTAAGATGTTACTATGTATGAATATACCTGCTTTTCACACTGCCAGTTGAGAAGTTCTTTCTCTATACAGCTGTATTACGATCAATAAAACAGAGTTGCCTTACAACCAAAGTGGATTTTTATCTTTGACACCATGCTTTTCAAAAGTAATTCAAAACCAAACAAATTACTCAGAAACTGCCTTCTTTACTTGGGTCAAGAAAACAAACACTGTTATCATTCTTTCAAACAGGTCATATTGTTTACAAAAAGAATTAGCTTTCATGCCGAGGTCACCTCTATTGCAGTGACAAGTGATTTTAGCTAATCAATTCCAAATGAAATATGGCTGTCTGCAAATAATATTTAAAACTCCCTTTTGTGTCTAACATTTAGACAAGCAACAGAGCAGATTACCATGTGAACACAGAATAGATTGTCAGCACAGCACATCTGTGAAAATATAAATACTCCCCAATTGGTTTTTAAAAGTTTTATAGCTGATTTAGGAAAAGAAACAAATTTATATCATACACTGCCTTATATTTTGTTACAAAACATGTTTTGCAATGCAATGCAATATTAAACCACCCTGACATAAAAGGACTCAGATTTCTATTGATCTACTGAACAAAAGGGAAAAGATATGGCTAGCTCTTACTTTTTAATTCTACTTCACCACATCTTTTCATAGAAAAGGGTAGCAGAACCGACTGTCAATTGGGCTATGCAAAGTTATATGTTTCGGAAGTTACAAACTATGGTTACAAACACAAGTTTAATTAGCTCCTAACCAACTGACTAACAACATATGCAGGTACCAGTTAACCAGCTCTTATCACACTGACTCAAGACACGTGCCTTCAAAGATCACTGCATGATTATTCCTACCTTAACAGCACCCATTCTCCTGTAAATACTTTAACGTTTGCCATTCTATGTTTGAGCAAAGAGAGTGCCCTAGGATCTAAAAAATCTGTACACAAGTGTTAAACACTTCCAGGTAAGGACTGTAGTTCAATGACAAAGCATGCGCTTTGCCTGCAAAAGGTTAAAGTTTCAGTCCTTGGCATTACCAGGTGGGGCTGAGAATGACCTGTGATTGAACCCCTTGGAGAACCACTTCCAGTCACTGGCCGGGTTCAGATGATCAGTGGGGAAAAATAAGCCACTGTGCATTACCAGGTGGGGCTGGGAAAGACCCACGATTCCTGCCCTGCACCTGTCATTTCCCTAATAACCCTTGCTGTAGCTCAGGATGCTGTGTTGTCCAAACCTGGGGACACTGTGCAGCAGGAATGGCTTTCAAACTATCCCACAACCCATTGCTTGAGGCTGAATATAGGTTGAGTGTGGGTTGTCGTTGAACTGTAGATTCTTGTGTTGTCTGAACCCAGCCTCAATTACAAACCATGGTTTGTTAACCATGAACAATTCACAGTTCACAACCCAACAATAAATCATGAGTTATCTTCATGGGTTGTTTGTGGGATGCTGCATTTGCTTCAATCCCTTTCTGCTTATGTGTCGGCCTTCACTTTGGTTGATCAGCCATCCTGGTTCTATTTTATTTAAAGCTCAAATGAAACTAAAAGAATAAAAGTAATTATGCTTTCTAGAAAGGCTAGTTTAAAGGGCTGAAAACACCAATCATTATTAATGGGACTATGTTCTGTCTTGTATAGAATTATGATGGCGGTGGTGGTGATGATGATGCCATGTGGGGTTCACAGAACCTTACAAAGTAACTGAGCAAATGTTAGGTCCCTGACCTAAATTTTGATGGATGGAGTGAGAGAAGACAACATAGAAAGGATCTGTGCAATTTCAACTACACACTTTGGAGGAACTCCCTTTTCCTACACCTTGCAGAAAAAAGTAGGGTTTGAAGGGAGATAGGGATTTGAACTAAGAAAGAAACAGTGCCATGTAAATTTTGTGGGAGCTCTGAGCGGAAAAGCATCAAGAAGTAAAGACAACATGAATTAAAGTCAAGGGGCTGGAGAGAAGGGGTTGGATTTGGTCTGGATTCCCCCCCCCGCGCCCATTTTGCCAGAATTAGCGTGTTTTTTTTTAAAAAAATTATCCTGTAAATATATCAATAATGACATTTAGTCCTAAATGAAGGTGTTATAGGAAAAAAATGCAACATGTAAAAATCTGATCTTTCCTCACTATACTCTGCCTTAGATAGAAGACACGGAATTTCACATTTCTGTGATTAATTAGGTTTCCTGTACTTCCTTGTGGAGAAAAGTTAGGCTTAGGGGAAAATGGCAAGGAAAATGACAAGACGAGGCTGCATATAGGTTAAGTTGTGCACAGTTGCAAAGAACTGGGTGAGAAATAATAGTATGAGAAAGAAGAATAGTAAAAGAAAGAAGGGGCGCAGTAGTGCAATTCGGAAGCACCAAAATTGGGGGAATTACTTCGTTTGCCCACCAAAAAAGGGGGGACTATTGTTTCTTACCCAGTCCTTTGCAACTGTGTGCAAATTATCATATAAGTAGCATTGTCTTGTCAATTTCTTTGTATGCTACGTACTCGACTTTGTTGCTCCAGGCAAAATTTCACATATTGGAAAGTTATATGTGTACACTTATGTTCTGACAAAAAATTTTTAGGACGGTCTGACAAAAATAAAAATAGGAACACATCTGCATACTTCTGAAGCACCAAAACAATTTTATTTATTTATTACATTTACATAAAGCCTTTTTTCCTTCAAAGAACCCAAGGCGGTGTATATAATCATCTGCCTCTCTATTTTTACATAATCCTCCAAAACAATAAAAGGTGGAGAATGAAATGGGGGTAGCGCTTGCAGTGGGGAGGGGTCCAGGGTGAAGAGACAAGATGGGTGCTGCTGTAAAGGAGTCTGAGATATGTGCTGGAAGATTGAAAGGGCAAGAACAAGTCATGAGAAGTTCAATCGTCAGTCAGGCATACCTTGGGTTCTCCCAACCCACCATGGCTTATTCACAGGGTGGCTTTGCATGATGTGCGAAGCCACCCACTGTCTATTCTGACTGGCAGCAGCTGTCCAGCATTTCAAGAATAGATGCTTCACATCACCTGTTAACTAATCCTTCTAACTGGAGATGCCAGGGATTGAACCAAGGGACTCTGCATGCACAGCATATACTCTACCACTAAACTACAGTTTCTTCCCTAAAAGTCTTCAGTCTCTGACTTTGGTTAGGTAGTAATGTCACTTAGGACAAACAATCAGATATGGCTATGTAGAATCATGAAGTGGACATGGTCATATGCAACATAAATTACAGAATGTTATATAGTCCTCAAGTCTCAGAACTATTCCCCATTGTGTTACATATACTAAGTTTTACAAAAGTGACATTTTCAAAAACGTTGGGTTCCCCCTCCCCCTTAATCTCAGTTCTCTTCTTTGATAGGATTAAAGACTGAAATGGCAGACTTCAGTAAACGCAGTAAATTGCTAACAGTGAGAGGTATTTGACTGAATCTTAGACTTTGCTATTTTCCCATTATTACAAATTTGGCGCAGCTTAAGACACCATTTCTCATTTCAGACACAGATAAATTTAATGTTACTACCACAAGTAAATATTTTAATTCAAGTCTTTGAGAAAATCACATTTTATTAGCGAATATATCATATCACATTACTACAATTTCTGTAATGAAAAAAAGACAGGCTAGCCCAATAAGTCTAGAGATCCTGGTGGGTTATGGTGTGCTGATGGCCATTTTGAGTATTCAATCCCCAGTGGGGATTGCAATGGTTTTTTGTGTCATCCAAACCCAGGCATCAGGGGTTGTTTGACCATTAAACAACCTTCAAATAATGCTACAACAGACAATGGTGGGCTGCAGTGATCATGCGAACGAGCCAAGTGATACAATGGACTACATTTTTTTGGCTAGTTTACACATAACACGAATCTATTCAGCTTTATGAGGATGAGCCAATGCAAGCCTTAATCAGGTACACTCACCCCTCCTTTCCTGCAGTGTGGTCACAAGGGGATTGTATGCTTCTGCTTCCATTTTAGTTTAACCTACAGTTTAGTGTTTCAATTCTAAAGTATGATTAATTTTAATTATGTTTAGTGAGAACAGGCCATCTTCATAACTCATGGTTTGAAGTTAGCTTGTTTCCACTAATAACTGTTAAGACTAAACACAGTTTATTCAGACAGATCTGACAAGTGGCTCGTTCTTGTAATATTAAGACCTGGTTCGCATGATCACTGCAGCATACCTATTCAAGTCAGTGCTGCCATGGATTCTCATGTCACGAATTTCCAGGATTAAGTTTTAACAGATGGCTTTCTAACATGCGAAATATCATTTAGCAGATAACATCTTAAAACCTATAGAAAGCCCCCAAGTCCTTGCTTTTTCACACATTCAGCTGGGTTAACAACAGCCTCATCTTGACAGGTTGAAAACGTGCAATCCAAATGATTACATTCTTGACACCTCATACTTGGTGACCTCACATATATAGTATTCCATCTGAAGTATATAACCTATGAAGAGTTGCACAGTAGTATTGATTCCATCTGTAGCTTGAGCATGCTTCTATTTCACTATACTTTCCTCCACGTCAACAATGACATTGTGCAGCCACAACTACATCCCCATTATATTTGTGCATTTAGTTTTCCTATGAAATGCATATTCCTTTACAATGTTGTAAGTTATTTAGAAACCTTTGGCTTTTAGTACATAGACTATGTGCAAAATTGCCCTCTTAAAACTTATATTGAACCAAGTACACAATATTCTCCATTTGCTCGAAACTGTTATGTCTGCATTGTAACTAACATTTTAAGTGATGTACTGGACAGGTTTAATAACCTAGAATCTTCAAAATCAATTATGTACCAATACGCCATAATGTCACTACTGTTTGTTGCTGTGTATCAAACTGTCTAATGTATCTTCATTGCTAATATAATAAAAACTGAAAATGCCAACCCAAGACAGATTAGTATTTTTCTAGAAAAAAATACTACAGTACACAATTGATAATAAAAATAAAAAGCTGTTTCTCCACAAACTTCTGAATGCATTTAGGTCTTCCATAACTTTATAAAATAGTTATTGTTTGAAAATATCTGGGCCTTTCTGTCAGTTGCCATTTAGGGTGTGTAATCCTTTGCATGTTGAAGAAGAAAGAAGTCCCACAACTTCCAGCATTCGCCAGGCAAACATGCTTGTAGGATTGCACCTGTAATTTATATTACACAGATTTCCATTATCCTTAATACCGTGTTCTGTTGAACTCAATGATTTCAATGGAACTGAATTCTATATGAGGCTAACTGTTTAAACTTTAGCAATGGGGAAATAGATTGCTCATTATTACTTATGCAAGCTATGTACTGTAGCTGGTGTTCCCAACTGCCTATCAGATACACCAAACATGCACTATGGATTGTTCACAAAAAACCCTACAGTGAGTAACTTGTTATCCATCTTGAGTTTGCTTGTCGTGCAAATGCACCCAATGCTTCTCTCTCTCCACTATTTCTTTTGAGATACATGTGATCCAAGAATGGCTCAGAATGCACAGTTTCCTTTGGTAAATAATATGGTGTGATGTTTCCTGAGCTAAAATTGTTTGTATAACTAGAACCTGAAGTGAGTGGTCAGTACATTCCATTACCTGCAAATACTCAACTAGGACCTTCAGTCTTGGAATGGGTAGGGATCTTACTCCATGTAAGGTGAAAGTCTACCATGCACCCCTCCCTTGTGATTTCAAGGACTCACTGTTCTTAAAATTGTCCCCTTCCAGATTGCACCAGGTATCAAAGTAGTATCAACATCAAGGCAGGGAGGAGATGCTTTGGCTACCCTGAGAATTTGATTGAAGGGCAAAGGATCAATCCCAACAATAAACAATTCACATCATGGGTTAGAGTGTTTCTTGGGTGCTTGACAGTGGCCTTAGAGATAGCTTTGTCCTCAGATATTCAGAATTGTTCCACTTGTAGAGATTGAAAGGAACATCTTGAAACCTGGATGTTCCTGCAAGATGAGTTCTAGCTTTCTTCACAACTTTTCCTTCTTCTTTCCTGGGAATAGTGGGTAAAGCCCCCTCCCTTTTTGTCATTAAACCTGGATTTTAAGAGAATAGGCTCTAGCAACTTGCCAAAGAGTTTAGTCCCCACTGGATGTAAGTGCCAGCTGGATCACTTTTAGATTCTGCATTAACTATCTAGCCCCTAAACTTGATATTCCTCTTGACTACTACTTTGGATGCTATGCTGTTAGAGCCTAGGGTGCTCAAATGTAAGCCAGCCTGGGAAAGAAAGGAAAATGGATGGAGGCATCTCATGCTGTAGCACTTGAATCAAAATTTAAAACTGGACTCCAGCTGCCAGTCTGTAAGATTCCTGGAAGATTAATTACTGTAAAATGTACTGCTAAAAGGAAAAATACAGATGACAATAGGGCATTGGAATGAGGAAGTTTATCCATAAGATCCTTTGACAGGGTATAAAATTTGCAAGCTTACTTGATTGGGTATTTTTACTTGATAGGGTGAGCCCACTCCTCTTTGGAGTAGTTTCCAGAGAAGTCTGAGTCATATTACAAAAAAAATTGAAATCCCTTTAAGACATGAGGGTTATTTGCAGGATAAAAAGCTTTACTTGGGAGTCTATCAAAAAGGCTGATGAGAAAGAGCCTGATCTACAATTGCTACATGAATTTCGGTCCCTCCCCTGGATAATGCGGCTACCCCAGTTCCTTTCTATTTATTTATTTATTTATTACATTTTTATACCAGGCATCTAGTGTCCAGGCATTCACTTTCAGAGCACTCCATGTCTTCCTCCTCCATCCTGGGAGAGATGGTTTCAAGGGGAGGCACATTGACAACACTGGGGGGCTAGTTTTGAAAGAGGTAGATTAGGTAATTGACCACTAAGCTGTGGCATCTTGGCAACCTAAGTAAACTGAAAGGCTCTATGTTTCAATGAATCTTTTGTCTCTAAACACCCAGAACAGGTGTGGAAGGAGTCATAGCTGTCTCTTTGATGTTTCTTGCTCTGATGAGAATACTTATGGACCAATTTGCTGCATTTTATGTAGCAGCAACAAACACTCCCTATTAGGAGGCTACTGAGAGAAAGGGCAGGGCTATCCTTTGAGGAACTGCCTGTGCTTTTAAAGCATTCATCCCTCTTGCTCTCTTTTGTTCTAGTTTTCCTTAGTCATTAAACTTCCAAGCCAGGCTAAGGACTCTGCATAAAACCATGTCCTGCCATTAGGAGAACTGTGTCCTATGGAGCGATTAGAATCCACAGTAAGATTTACAGAAGAAGGCCCCAACAATCCAAGACGGCATCCTGAAGCATCAGCAGTTCACATGCAGAGGTTCCTCTAAGTAGGTATCAGCAGAAGCTTGGATAATGGTAGGGTAAAAAAAAAAGTGGAGAAATCCCATGGAATGGGCTTCTTTAGCAAGATAGGCGTTACCAACTGCTTTCCTGTTCAACATTCCTTGCCCAGGAAGGAGGGGTTGGAGCCTCAGTGATCGTCCCTCCCAAACAGCTGGCTACTCACACTTATCCTACTTAGCTTGCCCTGCCTAACTTCATTAAGGAGGACCTCAGGTGAAGTGAGAGATAGAACTGATGCAGTCCATAGAATCATAGAATAGCAGAGTTGGAAGGGGCCTACAAGGCCATCGAGTCCAAGCCCCTGCTCAATGCAGGAATCCACCCTAAAGCATATCTGACAGATGGTTGTCCAGCTGCCTCTTGAAGGCCTCTAGTGTGGGAGAACCCACAACCTCCCTAGGTAACTGATTCCATTGTCGTACTGCTCTAACAGTCAGGAAGTTGTTCCTGATGTCCAGCCGGAATCTGGCTTCCTTTAACTTGAGCCCGTTATTCCGTGTCCTGCACTCTGGGAGGATCGAGAAGAGATCCTGGCCCTCCTCTGTGTGACAACCTTTTAAGTATTTGAAGAGTGCTATCATGACTCCTCTTCTTCAGGCTAAACATGCCCAGTTCTTTCAGTCTTTCCTCATAGGGCTTTGTTTCCAGTCCCCTGATCACCCTGGTTGCCCTCCTCTGAACACGCTCCAGCTTGTCTGTGTCCTTTTTGAATTGTGGAGCCCAGAAATGGACGCAATACTCTAGATGAGGCCTAACCAGGGCCGAATAGAGAGGAACCAGTACCTCACGTGATTTGGAAGCTATGCTTCTATTAATGCAGCCCAAAATAGCATTTGCCTTTCTTGCAGCCATATCGCACTGTTGGCTCATATTCAGCTTGTGATCTACAACAATTCCAAGATCCTTCTTGTTTGTAGTATTGCTGAGCCAAGTATTCCCCATCTTGTAACTGTGCCTTTGGTTTCTATTTCCTAAATGTAGAACTTGGCATTTATCCCTATTAAATTTCATTCTGTTGTTTTCAGCCCAGCACTCCAGCCTATCAAGATCACTTTGAAGTTTGTTTCTGTCTTCCAGGGTATTAGCTATCCCACCCAATTTGGTGTTATCTGCAAATTTGATAAGCGTTCCCTGCATCTCCTCGTCCAAATCATTAATAAAAATGTTGAAGAGCACTGGGCCCAGGACTGAGCCCTGCGGTACCCCACTCGTTGCCTCCCCCCAGTTTGAGAAGGTTCCATTGATAAGTACTCTTTGAATCCGATTCTATAGCCAACTGTGAAACCACCTAATAGTTGTTCCATCTAGCCCAATTAGCTAGTTTGTTAATCAGAATATCATGGGGCACTCTGTCAAAAGCTTTGCTGAAGTAAAGATATATGATGTCCACAGCATTCCCACAGTCCACAAGGGAGGTTATCCTATCAAAAAATGAGATCAAATTAGTCTGACAGAATTTGTTCCTGACAAATCCATGTTGGCTTCTAGTAATCACTGCATTGATTTCAAGGTGTTTACAGATTGACTTCTTTATAATCTGCTCCAGAATTTTCCCAGAGATGGATGCCAGACTGACTGGTCTGTAGTTCCCAGGTTCCTCCTTTTTGCTCTTTTTGAAGATAGGGACAACGATAGCCCTCCTCCAGTCGTCCGGCACCTCACCCGTCTTCCATGATTTTGCAAAGATAATTGACAAAGGTTCTGAGAGTTCTTCTGCTAGCTCCTTCATTACTCTAGGATGCAGTTCATCGGGCCCTGGAGATTTGAACTCATTCAAGGAAATTAGGTGTTCTTTGACCATTTGTTTATCAATCTCAAACTGCAATCCTGCCCCCTCAACTTCTGCTTCACTTTTTCCAGGGCTGTCATAGACCCGCTTTTGGGAGAAGACTGAGGCAAAGTAGGAATTGAGCACTTCAGCCTCTTCTTTGTCATCAATTTGCCATCCTCATTAAGCAGTTGAACCACCATTTCTTTCCTCTGTCCTCCAGAGTTCCCGTAACTGCCACTTTATCCACTAAGTCATCCCTATTGGTCAATATCAAGTCAAGGATTGCTGATCCTCTAGTTCCTTCTACCACTTTCTGTAGAAGAAAGTTATCACCCATACATGTCAGGAATTTCTTAGAAGGGCCGCTTTTGGCAGTATTGGTCTCCCAACAGATATCAGGGTAATTGAAGTCCCCCATCACTACTACATCACACTTCCTTGAAACATTGGTAATTTCTCAAAAGTTTCATCCTCGTCTTCTCCTTGATTGGGTGGTCGGTAGTAGACTCCGATTATCATGTTCTTTTTATTTCTTGCCCCATTTATTTTAATCCAGATGCTCTCGACAGGGCTCCCAGTCTGATCCGCCTGTATTTCTGTGCAGGGATAGGTATTTTTAACATATAGTGCAACTCCACCTCCCTTTCTATTTCTTCTGTTCTTTTTGAACAAGTTATATCCTTCAATTGCTATATTCCAGTCATGGGAGTCATCCCAAGTTTCAGTTATACCTATCAAGTCGTATTTGCCTTCATGTAATAAGAGTTCAAGTTCATTCTGTTTGTTTCCCATGCTCTGGGCATTAGTATATAGACACCGAAGACCATGTGTTTTATAGTCTGGCTTTGTTCCTACATTGTTGCGGACACTATTTTGGGGCACTATTGGAGCTGTTCTCTGTACTGTGGTGCATTGGCCTTCATCCATTGTTGCCTCGAAGTTTACGTCTCCCGCCCCCGTAAGATTCAGTTTAAAGCCCTCCTGATCAAGTTCTACATGCTGTGGCTGAACACATTCTTTCCAGCCTTTGTGAGGTGCAACCCATCCCTTGCCAGAACTCTTCAGTTGTTTATCTTGGAGAGGCTCAAACTGGCCTCAAAAAGCAGAAAAAGACAGGCCTTGCAAAAGAAACCACTCCCTTGAGATGAAGTTATCAATCTTAATTTTGCCTTTGATCAACCCAGGAAGAGTGACTTCCCAATAGTCCATTAATATCTTGATCCAGTTTAAGCATTTTTTCAACTGGCATTCAGCAAATAGTACTTCATCAACATAATACTTTACATTATGAATAATCTATCGGGGTAATTGCTTACCCAAAAATATAGCAGAGTGCGAAATAGCAGCAGCGTAGAGTCTGGAAATGGTTTCAGCTTGAATTTAGGAACAAAAAGAAGCACTCACGGTCTTTGGTCAGTAAGAAGCTTTACTGACACTAAATAAATTACTTACAGAATAAATGGTCATATATACAGTCCTTTCACCAATAGTACAGCAACAACGTAGCAGTATAACATCAGCAGTAAGTTCCAGCAGTAAGTTCCAGCAGTAGGTTCCAGCAGTAAGTTCCAGCAGTAAGAAGCCATACAACATGGACTTCTTAAATACACTTTTCTCCTTGGCCCAATTAACCAATAGTCTCTTCATCTTGTACATCTCGTACCGCACGTAGGCCAGGGAAGAATCTGCTTCATACTGGACTTCTCCTGGCAGAGACAATCTGGCCAAGGACATCTTTTTAACTCTTTAGAGTCCTTTTCCTTCTGTGGTTAAAAACCTAACCACAACACCCTTTCATTTTTAACTACAGAAAAAATACAATTTACATTTCATTACATTTCACCTGTAAGAAATCAACTTTACATGTTTACAACAATCTCAACATTGTGTACATTTTTCTGTGTGTTACATTTCCCAGAGACTTATTTATATGTAAGCTTTTCTTTTCTTCTTCTTCCAAGCACTGTTGAAAAACTTTGTGCTTTGGGGCGTTGAACTACTTTGCAATCTTCCAACTTGCAAACTTTCAGCAATTTTAAAACTTTCTGCTTCTGGCTTTTTAGGTAATTTCCTTTGGAAACTTTTCTACCTCTACACCAAGGTAACACCTAACTTTCCCCAGAGACTTCAGTTTCAACCCTTCCTGCAGCTTTGGGCTGAGTTTTCTTGAATGTGGTCTTGGGAACTCCCTGCCACCAGTAGACGAACCACTAGCTCCACAATCATGTACTCTTTTGCTTGCCCCTTTGCATACAGACACGTGTGTTTGAAAACACCCCCTTTCAGTTTTCGCTGCCTGAAAACACTTTTCTTGCTCTTGTTCAGACAATTTCAACACATCACTGTAACACTCTCAGGTTCAGACTTCACATAACACACACTGAATTCATCTGAATACTTTAAAGGTGGAATTCCTTTGTTTTTTCTTTGTGAACGACGAGGTACACTGGAAATTTCTTCCTCCCTTTCATTTCCCTCCTCCCTTCCACTTTTGGGAGTGGAAACACTTTTCTCAGAGATGTGAGGGCTCTGAGAAGTTAACCCCTGAGTTACTGTTTTCTCCTGGTTGTTCACGGTTTCTAACAGAACTTGGGAACCTTGTATCCTGTCCCAACCTGCCTCCTGAAAAGTAGCAGACCTAGAAACAACCACCTTCCCATGACTTAGGGAAAAACGCCAAGATTTGGATTGCATGCCAGAATAACCCACAAAACGTAATTTCACAGACTTGGTTTCACCTTTAGATCTTTTGGACTTTGGGATATGCACGTATGCCCAAGACCCCCATGTTCTCAAGTGAGACAAATCTGGCTTTGAACCAAAAAGTAAACAGTAAGGCGAACTGCCTGTAACCCTGCTCCAGGTTCTATTACACAAATAGTTTGCGGTTAAAAATGCTTCTCCCCACAAATCTTGCTCAGCGTTTGCATCAGCCATGAGAGAATCTTTCTTCATTTGAAGTACTCCAATTCTTCTCTCAATTGACCCATTTTGAAAAGGAGTTTGGGGATCTATTAACCTGTGTGTGATTCCTGTTTTCCTAAACCACTCACAGAACCTTCCAGAAACAAACTCACCCCCACGGTCCGACTGCACAGAAATAATGGGCTTGTTAAAGAACTTTTCCGCCCAAGTTTTCCAATCCCTAAAAGTTTCAAAAGCTTCTGATTTTCGCTTCAGTAAATAACACCAACTAAAGCGTGTGTAATCATCCAGAATTACAAGCACGTAACTGGATCCCCCTTGTGTAGGCGTGAATGGCCCTACCAAGTCAATAAACACCAGTTCAAAAGGCTTTTGTGACACCCTGTCACTTTTCCTGCAGATGTTCTGCACCCGGGATTTGGTCTGATGACAGATTGAACAATCCAAGAAATTTTTACAGTTTCGCAAGCTTAACCCTGTACACACTTGAGGCATGTGACTTAACACTTTAAAACTTGCGTGACCTAAACGCCTGTGCAACTCATGAACACAATTTTTATGGTCTGGCACGTTACCAGTTTGTGCCACCCTTTCTTTACCTGCACCCATGTAAAACAGTCCATTTTTAACATGTCCCAGTGCCACATTTTGTCCATCCTTAATCACTTGGCACTCATCCTTCTGAAACGTAACAACGTATCCTTCAGACGTTAGAGCACTAACAGAAAGGAGACAAAAATCTAAATCTGGAACATACAGAACCTGTTCACACTCCTTTTGCAGACATGGAACGTAGCAACAGCCAATTCCTTCCACCCTCGACGTTCGTCCATCTGCAAGCGTGATTGACTTCACCTTGCTTGGTTCCAACTTCCGAAACGCCTCTGGATTATTAGAAATTGTTCTGGACGACGCAGAATCAATCAGCCAAACCTCTTGGGCCTCGTTACACCTCACTGTGGCTGAAACAAATGCATTCGAGCATTCCTTCTCCTCTCCAGCCTGTGTAACTCCCTTCTTCCTCTTTTTACAGAAGCGTTTGATATGACCCGGCTGTTTGCAAAAATAACACTTTCTTATTGCAACTGCGGTTCTCTCCACATTGTTGTCTTGGAAACACTTATCTTTCTGCATTCTTTCTCTGCTGCCAAGGGCTGACTGCTTAACCCTTTCCTGGCAGTTTTCCTCCTTCCTGGAAAGACGCCGTTTCTCTTCTTGGAGCAAACGACCCGTCAAATAATGAAGAGTGAGTTCATCAGTCTTCATACTTTCCAGACTGGTTGTCAGAATGTCCCAGCTTTGAGGCAACGACCCCAAAATCAGGTAGCACTTATGCTCTTCCGTAAAAACGATTCCGACCTCCTGCAACTGGACAAATAGAGATCTCACCTGTTGGAGATGATTTGCCAAACTTCCAGCCTCCTCCAACTTTAACCGATACAGCTCTCTGGTGAGGCTCAGCCGTGTGCTTGCCGACGCACGCACATAAATCTGTCTCAGCGCATTCCAGCTGTCTCTTGCCGTCTCATCTCTGTTGATATGGACAATTTGCGAGTCCTCCATACTCAAGACAATGTTTGCTTTGGCCCTTTCATTCTGCTCTTCCCACACTTGTGCTTCTTGAGCAGTCTGACCAACCGGCCTTGGGACACTCACGACGTTCCAACATCTGTCCCGCTTCAAAAACATTTCCATCTTGAATGACCACGTTAAGTAATTTCTCTCATTCAGCCGTTCCACCGGAATACTGGATGCCATCTGAACCTGGGCCATCCTCACCGGCTGGGCTGGAGCGCGACTCACACTGGATACAGACCCGTCTGAGCTCGATGAACTGCCTGAGCTCGACTCCGTCTTTCCCTCCAGCGTTCCTTTGCTCTCAAGCTTTCCAGCAACCAAAAATTATGCCTTCCAGACTTTCTCTGGGCGCATAACCTATCGGGGTAATTGCTTACCCAAAAATATAGCAGAGTGCGAAATAGCAGCAGCGTAGAGTCTGGAAATGGTTTCAGCTTGAATTTAGGAACAAAAAGAAGCACTCACGGTCTTTGGTCAGTAAGAAGCTTTACTGACACTAAATAAATTACTTACAGAATAAATGGTCATATATACAGTCCTTTCACCAATAGTACAGCAACAACGTAGCAGTATAACATCAGCAGTAAGTTCCAGCAGTAAGTTCCAGCAGTAGGTTCCAGCAGTAAGTTCCAGCAGTAAGAAGCCATACAACATGGACTTCTTAAATACACTTTTCTCCTTGGCCCAATTAACCAATAGTCTCTTCATCTTGTACATCTCGTACCGCACGTAGGCCAGGGAAGAATCTGCTTCATACTGGACTTCTCCTGGCAGAGACAATCTGGCCAAGGACATCTTTTTAACTCTTTAGAGTCCTTTTCCTTCTGTGGTTAAAAACCTAACCACAACATAATCATCTTGCAAGTTAAGAAAAACTAAACTAAGCTAACATTTTAAAACACAGTATTATCTTTCCTACTGCTCTAATTCACAAATTTCTGTTCCTCAGTCTGGACCATATGAATAGCAATACTGCCACCTGGTGTTAATATGTATCTACAATATTAAATAGGAAACACACGGAAACACACACACACACACACACACACAAGATAGTGGACCAAGATTTAGAAAGTACAGAACTGGGCTGTGGGAAGGCAGTGACATACATTTAGCAAAAAATTAGAAACAATTTACCTACCCAAGTGCCATCTGCCCATACATTTCATGAATACATTTGCTATAAACATTGTCAAATTTTCTATTATCCAAGCTTATCTGCCATTAGACCACTCATGAAATATTTTTTATTTTTATTATCTCCCACTCTTCCTTATAGAAGCTCACAGTTCTCACCTTTTCATCCTCACAGCAAACCTGTGAGGTAGGTATGGGTGAGATAGCAACTGGCCTAAGATCACTAAGGTTGCAATCCTATGCATGTTGAGAAAGAAAAAAAAGGATGAGAAGCTGGAGAATGCTGGGAGTTGTAGGACTTTTTCTGTCTAAACGTGCATAGAATTGTGCATGTGAAAATACAAAGTAAAGTTTGCAGCCACATGGGGATTTGGATTTAGTCCCCGCCCCCCGACTATGTCCAACATTCTAGCTCACTACACTCTAGATGAAAGGTGACACACCTTGACAACCAGATCTAAATGCAGTTAATCTGTAGAACGTGTATCAGAAACTAGCACATATATTCTAAAACAGGTAAAGTATAGGAAATTAAGGTGCGAAGGTGTGCCATACTTTAATTTGTTTAAATTGGTAGATTAATCAATGAATGCTTTACTAAATTCACAAGTGGAACAAAGATTTCTTCTGCTTTGGTTCTGATGTGGAACTTTAGGGAACTTTTAAAGTATTACAAGATAACTAGTCTTAAATAAGTAGTATTATTTGTTTTTATTAAAGTGTAAGCTGATCTGAAAAATGCATCTATTTAGGCAATATGTACATTTCCAGAACAATTCTATCATTTGCTGCAGAGAGCTCAGACATCAAAGCCTCTAACAAATCAAAGCCCTGCCGGTGCAAGCTCAGAAGGACCTAAAAGAGAAAGGAGTGGCTTTTCCCACTGATTGTTTTCCTACCTGGGCTTTAGTGCTGCTTTTTTTTTTTTTTTAATAATTCCAATAGGAGGGAATTGATCGCCACCAGTTCCAGGCTGGCATAGATCAGAACCCAGTTTGAAGATGTCTCTGGGTGCCATTAGTGCTCCCAGCATCCCCCTGGCACACCCCAGTCCTCCCTTTCCCTCTTCCGACTTCAGAAAATAAGCTACTGCAGAGGTTTCCATGGAGACTAAAAGGGGGCATCTAAGGCCTGCCACCACAGGATTACAACCTTAAAATTATTAATTGGGTAGAAGTCAGATAATCAACCAACTAATAATTCTACAAAATTGACAGCCTTAAAAATAACATTTGTGAAAAGTCAAAAGCAACCACCTCAGAGGGAAAATACTCTACATTCTTATTAACTGGAGTTGATGCTTTCAGTTTGTTCCCAAAGCATTGCTCAGGAGGAATAGAGAAACATTAGCTTAAACTGTTTCCCTCTACATCAGGCATGGCAACCTTGGGGGCTCCAGTGGACAATTTCAACAGCCCAGAACCCCTGGAGGCTGCACCACGGTCATATGCTGCTGAATTGAGCATCAGCTAAAACTACTGAAGGCTTATTTTCAGAGTAAAGATACATTATAATCTAACGCTAGAACTTAACTCTCTGTTGACATAACTGTATTGGGCGGATGGGGGGGCGGTTTGTGAGTTTCAGGGATGGATCATGGATTTATATATATTATGTTTATGGCATTCCTTCACTGCTGTATATCTGAACAAAGTATGAATTAAGTAGAAGATTACATAGAAATTTCAAATGGATATTTTTTAAAGTGCAGAGGTTGCCTTTTGATCATATTTGATTAATTCCTTGAGGATAACAAGTGGATACTTCAAATTTGAATGTACTTGCTGGCTAAATTATTGTTCAGTCAACTGAAATGGGGTCAAACATGGTCCAACAAATAAGAATGATACAAAATAGCATATGCAATTTACCGTCTTAATAGTAGTTCTTTGTTTTTCTTCCCACACTTTCTCACTCAATTCAAATGTGCAATGAATAGTTACTTCCCTCTCATAGGATCCAAAAATAAGTAATCTGGAATACAAAAGCATTAGCAGCATTAAAACAAGCTTATATTCAATCATTTTAAGAGTTCATTATTTATAATTTGTTTAGTACACTAACTTTAATAGAATTTGCTAACATTAATTCAGTTGCGTAGCTATGTCCACATATTTCTACAATTCAAAGACAGCATATAACATTAGAAGTTGAATATGGCATTGGCACCCTCTAGTGGGAAAGGAAGATGATTCAATGTGTTTAGATCTACAGTTTCCCCTTTTCTCTGACAGGTAATATAACTAGACAGCAAGCATAATCTTACACTATTATTATTATTATTATTATTTATTTACATAGCACCATCAATATTGCAGCATAGTGAGAAAATCAGCTGTTAGGTGTTATTATTGGCATAGTTCTCAAGGAAAATAACAGCATACTTCCTTGTTTCGACATGCACAGCAGGCATCATGTAAGAGACATGCATTTAAATACTGGTTTTTTTAAAAAAAAAAGTCTTCTGCCCAATTAGTTATGACTACCTTTTTAATAAAGGGAATTTAAACCAATTAATCTAATCTGGCGATTTGTTAGGGCTGCACATGTTTATGTAAAGATTCTGCATTTTATATTAACAATAGTCTCTGGATTCAGCTTTCTCATTTGCTATTTAACGGGTTGACTACAATCTTTCAGTATTATGACTGCTACATAAGCTGGGAGGAGGGGGATGTATAAAAGATGAAGGAACCCTTGATGGTCTTCTGTACCATGTACACTCCCTTTTTTGTGCAGCCTATCAGAGTTTATAGTTCTAATTAAAACATGTTGGCACAGGGTAGTGTTTTTCTTTATAGAGTTTACCTGTAACTATTCTTCAAGCAATCACATTCACTTTCCACCTATGGGCAGTGATGTTGGATTTCTGGGGGAAAATCAATTGGAAAATTTTCTGGGGGGTAAAATCCAGAAAACTTTCTAATACAAATTATTTTAATTTGTATAGGGTCATTTGATTTGAAAAATTTTCAGGTTGCTCCTATCAGAGTGGGTGGAATACTCTATGTGGAGTTTTGGGAAGAAAAATTCACGGTAAGGAAATTTCTATTTTCTCCAGAGTTCCACAGAAGACATTCTTTCACTTTGGGACATAACAAAACAGTACATCAACAGGCCAAGCAAGGGGCCAGTGTTCAATGCACCAGCTCCTTTTGCAATACTTTGCACCAAAAGGCAGTGTCTGGTGAAAAAGCAGTATTAATTTTGTAATGTTTAACAAATGTGTGAACTGATGCAGACATGGTTGCCTTACATATGTCCAGGCTGGGAAAACTTCCCTAAAAGGTGGCGGACACTGATGCCCCCTCAGTAAATGAGCAGTGATCTCTCCCAGGAGGGTCTTCCCTAATGTTTGATAGGTCAGCACAATGCATTCTTTCAGAAATGGAAGATTTTGACATCTTAGTCCCCAAGGTCTTGGGAATCAAAGGAAATGAACAATGAACTAGAAATCCTGTGGGCAGCGGTCTTATCTAAATAGAACCTCAGTGCCCTTCTCACATCTAATTTATGCCAGCTTTGTTCTTTTGGATGTACTGGCTTAGGACAGAATGATAGAAGAGAAATTTCCTGGGATCTATATAAAGCAGAACTAATCTTGGGGATGAAGTAAGGCTCGGTATAAAGTGCCACCTTATCATCATGAAAAATACACAATTGTGGATCAGCCAAGAAGGCTCGTAACTCCGAAACTCTCCTTAACCCAGTTATAGCCACTAAAAAGACTGTTTTAAGCATGACCAACTTAAAAGAAAACATGGCCAGTGATCTGAACGGGCTACCCATCAGTGCTATAAGAACTCAGTTCAGGTTCCAGGTAGGAAAGAGCCTTTTAAGGACATTTTGAGATGCAGCTGAGATGAAATGGGAGGACTCCCTTCGCATCCCAGCACATTGCTAAGCACAGCTTCTTGCCTCTTAATTGTACTCATTTGTTGTTTATTCGTTCAGTCGTTTCCGACTCTTCGTGACTTCATGGACCAGCCCACGCCAGAGCTTTCTGTCGGCTGTCGCCACCCCCAGAATATCATCAAGTCTGTCACCTCCAGAATATCATCCATCCATCTTGCCCTTGGTCGGCCCCTCTTCCTTTTGCCTTCCACTTTCCCTAGCATCAGCCTCTTCTCCAGGGTATCCTGTCTTCTCATTATGTGGCCAAAGTACTTCAGTTTTGCCTTTAATACCATTCCCTCAAGTGAGCAGTCTGGCTTTATTTCCTGGAGTATGGACTGGTTTGATCTTCTTGCAGTCCACGGCACTCTCAGAATTTTCCTCCAACACCACAGTTCAAAAGCATCTATCTTCCTTTGCTCAGCCTTCCTTATGGTCCAGCTCTCGCAGGCATAGGTTACTACGGGGAATACCATTGCTTTAACTATGCGGACCTTTGTTGTCAGTGTGGTGTCTCTGCTCTTAACTATTTTATCAAGATTTGTCATTGCTCTCCTCCCAAGAAGTAAACGTCTTCTGATTTCCTGGCTGCAGTCAGCGTCTGCAGTAATCTTTGTGCCCAGAAATACAAAGTCTGTCACTGCCTCCACGTTTTCTCCCTCTATTTGCCAGTTATCAATCAAGCTAGTTGCCATAATCTTGTTTTTTTTTGAGGTTTAACTGCAAATGCAGGTTGCTTACCTGTAACTGTAGTTCTTCGAGTGGTCATCTATGCATTCACACATATGGGCTTTGCGCCTGCGCAGAGACCAGACCGGAACCTTCTCTAGCTGAGTGGAACGTTTTTGGCGGGAACCCCTCCCCCCACGCTACCGCGCATGTCCATGGGGTTCCCGCCCTTACCTCAGTTTACAGGAGTCCGACGTTGTGCCCCCATAAACATGAGTGTAAATAAAATAAGGTACATTCCACAATAAAACAGTGTCATTTGTAAGTCTCACACCACCAAGTGGGGATGGTGGGTGGGTTGTGTGAATGCATAGATGACCACTCGAAGAACTACAGTTACAGGTAAGCAACCTGCATTTCTTCTTCGTGGTCTCTATGCATCACACATATGGGCGAGTAGCAAGCTGACATACCTTTGGAGGTGGGTTGGTGCATCATCTGAAGATCTCTGAAAGCACTGTCCTCCCAAATGAGCAGTCCTGCCTCGCACGGGTGTCCAAACTGTAGTGCTTGACAAACGTGGATGGAGTGGACCACGTTGCGGCTCTACAGACTTCAGTCAGTGGAACACCTCTGGTGAAAGCCACCGACGTTGAAACAGCTCTGGTGGAATGAGCTGTTACAGGTTTCACTAACTCTAATTTAGCAATAGAGTAGGCCAATTCTATTGTCTCCACTATCCAGCGTGACAGTCGTTGGCAGGAGACAGGGAGTCCCTTAGAAGGCTCACCATAACAAATAAACAGTTGCTTTGTCTTTCTAAATGTCTCTGTCCTGTCTTTGTAAAAAGCAAGAGCCCTTCTTACATCCAGAGTATGCAAAGAAGACTCAAGAGGTGTAGTTGGATTAGGAAAGAAAGCAGGTAAAGAAATATGCTGGGACAGATGAAAAGTAGACACTACCTTTGGCAAGAAAGCTGGGTCTGTGCGTAGCACAACCTTGTCCTTATGAAAGATAGTGTATGGAACATCTATCCTAAGAGCTTTGAGCTCACTTGCACGTCTTGCTGATGTGATGGCTACTAAAAAGACAACCTTTAAAGTAAGTAGCCTAAGGTCTGTCGAAGCCATAGGCTCGAAGGGTTTGCGTGTCAGTGCTTGCAGCACAACTGACAGGCTCCATGGCGGCACGATACTCTTCACAGTCGGTATCGTGTTCTTCAGACCTCTTAGAAATTTCTTGGTTGTTGGATGGGTAAAAGGTGTAAACCCATCTATACCTTGGTGAAAAGATGTAATCGCAGCAAGGTGAACCCTGATGGATGCGAGCTTAAGTCCCTGCTGGAAAAGTGTCAATAAATAATTAAGGATGAAGGGCAAGTGGCAAGATTCTGGTGTTTGATCTTGTACTGAAGCAAAGTTCCGAAATCTTTGCCACTTTGCTGCATAAGTTTTCCTAGTGGAAGGCTTTAGCGCTGCCAATATAATGTGATCCACAGTCAAAGTTCTAGTTGCAGAGGAGGAGTTGCTGTTATCCTCCATGCAGTCATCTTGAGGGTCGACAGATCTGCGTGTCGAACCCTGCCCTGGTGTCGAGACAGTAACTTCGGTGTCGACGGGAGCCTGATGTAATCCCCTCTCGATAACCGAAGAGCGTGGGAGAACCACGTCTGTCGAGGCCACCACGGCGTGATCAGGATGCAATCGGAGTTGTCCATCTGGATCTTGGCTATCACTCTTGTCAAAAGTGGAAAGGGAGGAAACATGTACAGAAGATTTCCTCTCCAAGTCCTGGTGAAAGCGTCTCCTAGAGAGCGCTTTCCTTTTCCTGCCCTGCTGCAAAACTTGGCGCAGACTGCGTTGTCTTTGGTAGCGAAGACATCGACAACAGGACGGCCCCAGTACCGAAAAAGGCTTTCCCGCACTTCTACGTCGAGCTCCCACTCGTGGTCGACATGGAAGGATCTGCTGAGAGAGTCCGCAACGACGTTCTCCTTGCCGGCTACATGGATCGCAGTCAGGTAAGTCCTTCTCTTTATGCACCAGTTCCATATCCTGAGTGCAGAACGGTTCAGGGGGTGTGATCTTGTTCCACCCTGCCTGTTGATGTATGCCACTACAGTAGTATTGTCTGTCGCGATCAAGACATTCTTGCCCTCGATCATCTGTGCGAATGCTTTTACTGCATTTTCTACTGCCAGGAGTTCGAGATGGTTGATGTGATGCTCCGTCTGTGATCGAGGCCAACGACCCTGAGAGGTTAAGGAGCTGCAATGGGCTCCCCATCCTTCTAAGGATGCATCCGTGGTGATCGTTACCGAAGGCGCCTGTTGTTGGAATGGAACGCCTTCGAGAAGAGTCGACATCGAGAACCACCATTTCAGCGATGCCCTGACTTGCTTCGGTAACGAAAGGTAAGTTCGTCGAGCATTGAGCCTGAGATCGAAAGTTCTTAAAAACCAGGCCTGCAATACCCTCATTCTGAGTCTTGCAAACCTGATGACTGCCGTAGTGGCTGCCATCAGGCCTAATAGTCTCTGGACTGTCCAAGCCGATACTTTCCGCCGGCTCTCGATGTCGATGGCTAACTGCTGCAAGGTGTTTGCCCTGGCTAAAGGTAAGTATGCTCTCCCGTCTCGAGAGGATAGGGTTACCCCTATGAAGTCCAATCTCTGCTGTGGAGTCAAAATGGACTTTTCGTGGTTGACCCACAGCCCCAACGAGTCCAACAGGTTGAGGGTGGTTAGTATATCCGACTGGAGCGCCTCGCTGCTGTCCGCTACGAGGAGCCAATCGTCCAGGTATGGATAAACATAGATGCCTTTTTGCCTTAGGTGGGCGCATACCACCGCCATGACCTTCGTGAAGACCCTCGGCGCCGTGGCCAACCCGAACGGAAGAACGGTGAACTGGTACTGGGATGCACCGATCGAAAACCGAAGGTAAGCTTGATGCGACTTCCTGATGGAAATGTGGAAGTACGCATCCTTCAGATCCACCACTGCAAACCAAACTCCTTTCTGTAGAAGCTGCAGAATTGAAGTAACCGTTGTCATACGGAACTTCCTCGGGGTGATGAACTTGTTCAGCTGTCTTAAGTCCATGATCGGTCGAAGACCTCCATCTTTCTTCGGGACCGTGAAGTAACGAGAGAAAAATCCCTGATTGAGTTCCTCTGCGGGCACGGGAGAGATGGCTCCTTTCGATAGCAAAGTCTGTACTTCGAGTAGCAGAGGAGGGGATGGAGTCGTTACTTTCACGCCGGAAAAAGGAGGGAGGGCATCGAGCTCGATGGCATAGCCCGAGTTGATGATAGTGAGCACCCAGGAGTCTGTTGTTATTAACTCCCATTGATGGTAATGGGGTGCTAGGCGGTTCGCAAAAGGGGGTGGATCTGGAGCCGAGGAGTCAAACCCGCTGCTTCTTAGAGAAGTCGGGCTGACGCTTTTCCTGTTGGAAACGGCTCTGATAAGGCCGCTTCCTTTGAAGTTGTTGCTGCTGCTGCCTTGGCTGCTGGTATTGGGGCCGTTGTTGTGGAGGAGGTCTTATCCATCTCTTCTGTCGGTATTGAGTCTGTGGAGGAGGAGCAGTAAACCCCATCTTTTTGGCTGTTGTTCTCGCCTTGTAGATAGAGTCCAGCGTCTCGTCGGTCTTTGTATTAAATAGACCTTCGCCATCGAATGGCATGCTCTCTATCCTCCCTTTCGTTTCTTGAGTAAGATTGGCTGATCTAAGCCAAGCGTGCCTCCTCAAAGAAATGGCCCCCATCATCGACTTTGAGTGGCAATCCACCTGATGTCGAGCGGTAGACAATTGCTGCCTTGCTATGGCTGTCGCTTCATTCTGGAATACTCTTGCGAGCTCCTTCTTATCCTCCGGAAGATGTTCGCATAGAGAACCCATCTTTTCCCAAAGGAAAATCTGATATCTCGCCATCGTTGCCTCGTACACCGATGCTCTGATGCCCAAAGATGAGGACGAGTAAACTCTCCTGCCAGTTTGGTCCAATTTCCTCCCCTCTCTATCGACAGGTGCAGAATGAGTCTTTTGTGACTGTCCCTGTGCCGATTCCACTACAATGGAATTCGGCTTAGGATGTTGAAGCAAAAATTGTGCATCCTCTTCCTTAACTTTATAGAGTGTCTCCAATCTCTTTGATGTTGCCTGTGTCACTGCAGGGGTTTTCCATGACAGTTGAGCCGTTTGTTTCAAGGCTTGAGGAACAGGAATGGCCAAACGTTGGTTCGTTGTCGACTGAAAGACATCATAAATTGGGTCGACTACCGATTCATCTGTTTCCTGTATGTCAAGTCCCAATGCTCTGGACATCCTAAGCATATGGTCCGAAAAACGAACCATATCGTCCGAAGGAGAGGACGGGTCTGTATCATCGATTACATCGTCAGGTGAAGGGGCAGCTGGAGCAACTGAATGTTCAGATTCAGAATCGGAAGGATAGTTATCCTCTGGTGAGGATAACGTCACCACTTGCAGACCATGTTGATCATCTTGCGGTAGCACAGTAGCGGATGCAGCAGATGGTATTGCTTGCTGTGCACGGTGTCGAGGCGTCGATACCGTCGACATTAACTGAGCGGATGGAGAAGGCAGAGGCAACTGGCAGACTCTTGTTGTTGGAGGAGGTTGTGCATAATAACCTTCCTGCTGGTAGTAACCTTGATCCCCTTGAAAATATTGTTGAGGACGGTATCTTTCCCAGTCATAATATCTAGGCTGGGAATCAGAGTACTGCGATGCTCTGTCCCAATCTGTTCTTGAGGTCCGTCTTGGGGAAGGCTGTACGAGTTCTTGCGGCCTCATAGGTTGCCGAGCGGACGTTACCGACACTGAATCCCGAATTTCACCCTCTGATAAACTTGGAGGACATGTCGGTACCGTGGCCGTCGGTACTGACATAGATCTTGGTACCGAAGGTGACCTCGGTATCGAAGTGGTCGGTACGGCAGGAGGCGTGGAATGGCTCTTGGCCGATTCCCGATGTCGAGGTGACGGTACGGTGGATTTCTCCACATCCCTCTTTTTCTTCTTCTTCTTTTTCTTCTCCGGCTCAGAAGAAGATATCAGAGTTCTGGCTGTTTTATGGATTGTCTTAGCCATAGAACTCGATAAAGACCGACCAGGCGTGAGGGGTATCTCAGCCCTATTTGCTCTGGTCTGCACTTCAGTGCTATGGTCTGACGGTTTCTCCGCAACAGTCTTTGTAACTGCCGTTTTACGGGCAACAGACTTATGAACCGCCGTTCTTTCCATCGAAGGGGCCTCTGTGGCCTTGAGAGCCTTCTCCCAAAGTACGGAGCGGAGTCGGTCTGCTCGGTGTTTTCTGGTTTGTTTGGTAAAAGACATACAATGGTGGCAGGTCTCTACCACATGTCCCTCTCCCAAACAGATAATGCACAAAGAATGGCCGTCAGACGGAGGGAGCTTAGCTCCGCACTTGACGCACTTTCTAAATGGTGCTTTGATTGCCATAAAGGCCTCACACGACCGAAGTCGCTGAGGAGAAATCTAACTACAAAAATCTTTTTTTTTTTTTTTTTTTATATAGATAAAGAGAGAAAAAGGACGAAAAAGAAGAAAGCTGAAGAAAAGGTAAGCTAGAAAAGTATTTTAAATAGATCAACAGAGAAAACGCTAGAGATAAAGTTTTTCGGTCTAGGCACAACGGCGGACGACGAAGAACTGAGGTAAGGGCGGGAACCCCATGGACATGCGCGGTAGCGTGGGGGGAGGGGTTCCCGCCAAAAACGTTCCACTCAGCTAGAGAAGGTTCCGGTCTGGTCTCTGCGCAGGCGCAAAGCCCATATGTGTGATGCATAGAGACCACGAAGAAGAACCCGGCTTTTGCACTTTCTTCTTTCACCTTTGTCATAAGGCTCCTCAGCTCCACCTCGCTTTCAGCCATCAAAGTGGTGTCATCTGCATATCTGAGGTTGTTAATGTTTCTTCCTGCAATTTTAACTCCAGCCTTGGATTCGTCAAGCCCAGCACGTCGCATGATGTGTTCTGCATACAAGTTAAATAGATAAGGTGAGAGTATACAACCCTGCCGTACTCCTTTCCCAATCTTAAACCAGTCCGTTGTTCCGTGGTCTGTTCTTACCGTTGCTACTTGTTCGTTATACAGATTCCTCAGGAGGCAGACAAGATGACTTGGTATCCCCATACCACCAAGAACTTGCCACAGTTTGTTATGAT
Organism: Elgaria multicarinata webbii; assembly: GCF_023053635.1. Classification (NCBI taxonomy): domain Eukaryota; kingdom Metazoa; phylum Chordata; class Lepidosauria; order Squamata; family Anguidae; genus Elgaria; species Elgaria multicarinata. The sequence goes on from NC_086178.1 coordinate 68,371,963, forward strand.
CCACACAGTCAAAGGCTTTAGAATAGTCGATAAAACAGAAATAGATGTTTTTCTGGAACTCCCTGGCTTTCTCCATTATCCAGCGGATATTGGCAATTTGGTCTCTAGTTCCTCTGCCTTTTCTAAACCCAGCTTGTACATCTGGCAATTCTCGCTCCATGAATTGCTGGAGTCTACCTTGCAGGATCTTGAGCATTACCTTGCTGGCATGTGAAATAAGTGCCACTGTCCGATAGTTGGAACATTCTTTAGTGTTTCCCTTTTTTGGTATGGGGATATAAGTTGATTTTTTCCAGTCTGATGGCCATTCTTGTGTACTCATTGTACTCATACTCAGACCCTTATCTAGCTCCACCTGTAGAAAACCCAACATTCCTTGTACACTTCCAGCAGCCTGAGACCTATCATTCTTCTGACACCAAACCAAAGAAGCCTACCAATTGGTACTATATACCCTATTAGTGGAACCATCTGGAAGACAGAAGGGTCTTAAGAACAGTCTTCTGCTGCCCTAGCTTCAACAACCACCGAGAGCCGCCCAGAGAGCTCCGGCTATTGGGCGGTATAAAAATGTAATAAATAAATAAATAAATAAATAAATAAATAAACAAACCACTGCCTTTCAGCCTGACGGCTGTTAGTTTAAAAAGGTCTGGATGTGGATATAGCACAGGACCCTAGAGAAGCAGATTTTTATTGCTGGGCAGTCACCATGGATCCCAGATCGACATGTTTATCAGTTCTGGAAACCATGGGCACCTGGGCCAATATGGGACCACCAGGATGACTTCTGCTCAAGTTTTCCCAATTTTGTGTATAACTTTGGGAAGAAGTTCTATTGGGAAAAAAGCAACAGTAGCCCTTCTGTTCACAGAATCACTAGAGCATCTGTGCCTGCTTCTGAATGACATGGGAAACTTGAAAAGAATGTGGGAACCTGTGCATTGTGAGGCATAGCAAACAGATCTATTTTCCAAGCCTTCTGGTCAGGATATGAAAGATTTGAGCTTTGAGTGCCCATTCAGATTCCTTGAGAGACATCCAGCTCAACCATTATATTGTAAAATTGGTCACTCATGCTAGATGTTCCGCTGAGATGGACTTGAGGGAGCCCCCTGTCCACATTAGGAGTTTCCAGGCCAACTTCTTCAGCATTGAGGATTTCATCCCTCTCAGATTGTTGATATAGGCTTTTGTTGTAGTATGGTCTGTCCGTACCACGACATGGCTGCCCAACAGGAGTGAATGAACAGTGGAAGTCTGTTGGCATCAGGAAGACTGGTGTTTCTTCTCATCCTTAATGGTGGAGGAAGGATAGCTGGAGGACTGACTTTTCCCTGAGGGCCTACTTCCATTTGTTCTTGAAACCAACTAAGGAACTGTTTCCTTGTGTGGTCTTGTTACCTCGAAATGAAGACTACTGCTGCCTGGACTTTCAGACATCCTTTTTATTGGTCGACAAGATCTTTTTCTTATTCCTCATTTCAATCAACACTACCTCCAGCAGAATGTCAAAATGTTTCATTCCTCTGAAGGTAGAATTAGCAAGCCTGTATTGTGAACCAAGGTCTGCATCCCAAAGACATAACCAAATGTTCCTTCTGGTCGTGAAATTGGATGCCATGGCTCTAGCATTGAACTGCAAGGAGAGCATTTGTATGTGCAATTTTCTTGAGAACATCTTTTAATGGTTTTGGTGTGGACTCTGGCCCTGCCATCTCTTCTGTCCACAGATAAACTGCTCTCAAGAAAAAATGAATTGGTAGCTGATGCCCTGAAGGCTGCAGCAGAGGATTCTAACATCCTGCGGAGTATTGCCCTCACACATTTGTCACATGGATCTTTAGGTCCCCCTTCCCCATCAGCAGGAATTGCTGCATAGGAAGTGAGTGCTGCAACTGGAGCATCTACCATAGGGATCTTCAGCAAATACATAGCCTTGCTTGGAAGGGAGTAGAGTTTATCTGCCAGCTTATGGATTGACTTGGGTTGGGGTATGTGTGTTACCCAATCTGCTTTCCAGGACTCCTCAAAAGAATGGAGTAGGGAGGCCATCATAGGCTTTGTAGAGGCCTGAGGGAAAGCAGCCCTATCCCTTTTTGCACTGAAGTGCCTGTGGTTTCGGATGGTACAGTGGTGTCCCCAGAAAACTGGAGTCTCCTAGATGCCTTGATCAGCACTACTAGGAACAGTTCTGGATTAAAGAGTCTTTGAGTTGAAAGGCTCAAGCTCCTCCTCAGAGAGATGCCCTTCATCTTTGCCACTGTTTTCTGAGTCAGACTCATCTTCAATAGAAGAAAGTTTAAACTTTTCACTACTGCTTCCTCTACTCCAAGTCCTTAAGTGGGCTTGTTGCCTTCTTGAGCCCATTTCTCTTCCTTGCCTTGTTGACGGAGCAGGAGGAGGAGGGGTAGGGCTAGCTGAACCTCTTGAGATGGATGCCAAAGGGGAGCCCTCGTCGGAGCTAGAGGAGATGGATCTACGGTTGCATTTGTAGCTGTGGGAAGACCTCCGCCTAGAACTATAGTGCTTCTTTCTCTTTTTATGGGGAGAAAGAGAAGCCAAGGAAGTTCCCTCCCCTTGGTTGGGAGAGCCTTTGAAACCTGCAGGGAAACCAGGTTCTGAACCCAGGCTGCAAACTGAGCGATGGCCCCTTCCCCTGGAAGGGCTGGCATTGGGGGTGGGCCTGCAACATAGAATTTGCACCCTGATCATCAGGCCCATCTATACCTGCTCAGCCTCCAACTGAGGCTTCCAAGTCCAATCTAGGACTGGTGCTTCTTTTGCCATGATTGAGAAGATCAGTGGGGCAATTGAGGCTTGACGTTCTCTGCCTGCCCATTAGAGAGAGAAGGGAGAGGAGTGGAGCACAGTCGGTTGTCCTCCTGGCTGCCACAGCTGTTGCTTGCTCTGAGGCTGCAGTGAAAAAGGCCTGGGAAATGCAAAGGAGCTGCAGCGTGAGTGCCTGCTTTGGCAGCTGTCTTTCAAACTGAATTAAGGTCAGCTGTTTGTGAGTCTATCCCTTGGAAATCTATATGAAGCTGTATCCCTGCTAAGGTGAGGTGAGGAAGAACAACTAGCTTCCCAAAACATAAAAGCAAAAGGAAAGGAAAAACTTGGCCTAAAGCAACTAAAAAGCTAGGCTGTTCAGAGCACCAGCTCAACTTGACCACACGGCTGACTAGACAGAGCCAGTCTGGGAGGGCAGGATGAACTCCTCCACCTGAAGAAATGACAAATCAACTCACTGGACCATGTAGACAAATATCTACATGGTCCAGTGGGAGGTACCATCCCAAATTGGGAAAAATGCCCTCTGTGGAGCTCTGCAGAACATTCATGTTTGTTGTTAAATGTGATTGAGCAGTGTTCCTATACAAACTTGAATACAGCAGGACTCACTTCCAATTAAACATGCACAGGATTTCACTATTCTATATACTGCTACATTCATATTCTATATACACTATTGATAATTCACAATCTATTTAGAATAATAACAAAATGAAAAGGTTATTCTTATTTTGCATGGTAATTTGAAATGATGCAACATTAGTAAGAAGAAAATGTGCTAATGATAGCCGTTATCAGCAGCTCACAAGGAACTTTGGAATAAAGTGAGTAAGATTAGACATGCACTAGAAGACAAGCAGACAACTGGAAAGGAAAACAAATTTAAGAACTAGTTTTACTTGTGTGTAATGGTTAGCAAAATCTTTAACTTACTTTTAAGAGCTACAGCCCAAATCCACGATCCAGTTCAACTCAAGCGCTTGAATTTATGACACACAATGAAACCAGAGGTTCAGATTATACCAAGGACATACCTTGTACATTCTATTAAGGTAACCTTCAGTCGTCCTTCTGTTACTGAGAAATCTTGTACATTTAGACTACGATCTACATATTCTCCAGGTGGCACAACTTGAAATGGAAAAAACGGCTTGAACCTAATTAAAAAAAAAAAGAATACATACAAGTCACTTTTTTTGGAACTATTATTTTTTTAGTAGCTCAATGTGCAATTACAAGATTGTGAAAGGAAGCAATTATAAAATTACAAATGGAATAATACCAAGACTAATCATGGGTTCAAGGTTGGGAAGCAGAAGAGAGAAAGAAGATTTTTCTTTCCATCCTTTGCCCTCCTCTGGTGGGTCTCTCCAGCATTCAGCTCTGTGGGATTCAGTCATTGCAGCATAGGGATCCAGAGGCTTCTACATCTACATAAAACCACAGGGGGATGTCATTCAGAGGTTTGGGCTGCAGTGTCACCAACAGGCAGGTGAAGCTAAGCCAGCTCAATTTTGTTTCCAACTTAGGTGGGCACAAAGCCTCCCAAAAGTGCTCCTCCACACAGCGCCTGATAAAGAGGCCCACAAGGGCCAGATCAGGCTGCGAGTCCAAGCTTTCCCATCCCTGATTTCAGTCAAAAATGCCTTTTAATATATCATCCATTTTATCCACCATAAGTTCAACAGTTCTTTCTGTGGAAAGCTAACAGTGCAGGAAATAAATCTTCCAGACCCCCTTTTCAGGAACGCACAGTTTGTGATCCCTAGATGCATATATTCTCTCTCAACAAGCTCAAAATTAAAGTATTTTCCATCACAAACAAATCTCAGGAAGAATCATGATTGAAAATCCCTTGTTTTTCAATGGCATTTTGCTTTACTGACTGAATTGCTTTGCAACCAGGTCACAATGCAATAAAAGACTTGTTCAGCATGCTTTTTGGGGGGGTGGGGGTGGGGAATCATGTATATTACATCAATCTCTTTACCTCTAGTGGGTCTACTGATTACTCTCTCTACCTTATGTAAGTCAAAGCTCTTTAGAAATGTAAGATTCTAGGCTTAATACATTACTTGCTTTACTTCTTAAAGTTGAAAAAGAAAAGAAAAAGACACATTTAAATAATTCATGTACAATCCCCAACAATTATACCATGCTTCATAACTATTCTATGAAAAGGTTAGCAAAATGATTTTCCTATTTAATGTATACCATGGCATATGCCAGCTTTCTCCAACCTTAATTTTGTGAACCGCCCAGAGAGCTTCGGCTATTGGGCGGTATAAAAATGTAATAAATAAATAAATAAATAGGGTCCTCCAGATGTTTTGGACTTCAACTCCCAATTAGCTTCACCCTACCCGGTGCCTGTTTACCCTACCCTGTGCCTGTTTGCATTCTCTTTCCCTCCTTATTGTTTACTACAACTTTATTAGATTGTAAGCCTATGCGTCAGAGTCTTGCTATTTACTGTGTAATCTGTACAGCACCATGTACATTGATGGTGCTATATAAATAAATAAATAAATAAATAAATAATAATAATAATAAATAGTTCCAGCCAGTATGGCCAATGGTAGGAATGCTGAGGTTGTAATCCAAAACATCTGGAGAGCACCAGATTGAAGAAGACTGGCATAGGCTTACACAGCTTCATTGGTATAATTGACCACAATTACAGAAAATTTTATCTACCATGCTTTGCTGAAATTCAGCAAATACTGCATGTGGCAGATCAAAATCCATTACACTAGTCACTACAGCAAGCTTCAATTTGAAGGGAAATTGTACATATAAAAATGAATAATGTTTGCACAACTGGGATAATTCTTAAAGTTATGAGATCACAGTAAAAACTCAGTTAACTATGTTTTTGAAAATAGGTAAAACTGAAGTTACACATAACTAATTCTAAATTTAGAGTGAAATCAAGTTGTGTCCATCCACTGACAAAGCAGCACCTACTAGCAGAGTTGATCCCACCCCCCCACCCCACTACAGCTCCTCATCCTCTAGAGCAGATTTCCAGAGGGTGTAGGGGGAGCAAAGTACGGGAAAGGTCTATCATGCAAGCAGAATCTCATTCATGCAACACTGGATGTAGGCCTAAAACTGAAATCCTAAAGCTACATATCCTTACCTGGGAGAAAGTAAACATGCACAGGATACTGCTGCTGCATTCTTTTATCTACAATGACTCTTCCAGACCTATTACTCAAACTTATTTCCCATGCTTTTCCAATTTTTTCTGCAGCTTGAAGCAAGTACAGTAATAATATAATGCTAGTTAGAGAAGATCCAATGAAATGAATGGGATTAAGTTAGTCATGATTAACTGAAGTCCCATTCATTTCAATAGATCTACACTAAGTAGAGCTTTAGTTGGATTCTTCCCATAATGCTATACTTTTTTTAATGAAATCACTCCTAACACTTTCTAATCTCAACTGTCTCTGTCAGTGTCATATCACTTAAATCTTCATCTCATGCATGCACTTTCATTGACTTCTATGTCACAGGAGAATATCAAATGACAGGATTGTGTAACAAGCCTTTATGGTGAGATTCAGAACAAATGTGTCCTCCTCACATGGGATAGTGTTTCTTCAAAACCAATTTGTCTTGTAAATAAATCCAACAGTTCCTCATAGTATTTTTAATCATGTTTATTACCAAGGCAATAGGTTCATAGTAGGGACTTGTACAATGTCCCGGTCACATAAGATGTGACTGCTGCAATGCATTTTGCATGAGGCTGGCTTGATAACTGTCCAAAAGGCCATATCTGTTGCAGAGTTGATGGGTGCAGGAAGCCAAGAAAAAATTATACCAGTGCTTCAGAACTAGAGTGGTCTGCTATAGCCAAGGATTCTGTTGTTTGACTACATTCACAGTGCAAATTAAGTAACCTTATCAAGATGTTCCAGTATATATTATTGCTGTTTAAGCACAGAAGGTAGGTTGGAATGTGAAACATTTTTCAATATGGAACTTCCAATAAGGAAGTGTCATCCCCAGGAAGCAGTTTGTGAATTCAATGTAAAATCATTTCGAAGCCTTACATAATTTATAATTGGATTTTCTCATATGAGAGAGAGAGAGAGAGAGAGAGAGAGAAGAAAAACATTTGCAGCTTTAGCCAGATCAATTTCCCACCCAGCAAAAAACACAGAACCTGTTCTTCAGCTAATTTTAGCTGAACTGTAATGCTTAAAACATCACACAGGGCTGTTCCAAGAATTGTTTGCTCTTTCACTAGCACAACTCCTCAACCTGCTTCAGTTCTTCAAGTCTTGTCCACTTTCTTGCTGTCTGGGCTCTCAATCCACTTCTCTACCATGATAATGTGACCTCTGCAACAAGAGGCAGTATTCCACTGGTGTGACTTCACCCCTTCTGCTGATGAATCGGCTGTGCTACTAACCATATCACACATGCCTAGGAAGGACTAGCATGTGGCAGGCACATGGGCTACTTGCATAATGCTGATCTAGTCAGACTTCTAGGAAATTAAACACACATACAAACTTAAAAACAAAAGACAGTTTCCTAGTCACTGTTGTACAGACTAGAGAAATATGGTGAGATTCTCAGAGTCTCATTCCCCAACTCTTTAAACTCCAGTCCCAATTGTACAATTGTCTCATCTTTCATTTCTAATAAATATTATTTTATTTTCCTACCAGGCCACATCACTGTCTCAAACTATCACCACTTCTGCTAATGGAAAACCCCCAGCTATAAGCACAATCCAATTTAAACAAGAAGAGTTCAATTGCCTCCAATATTAATATTTTTCGTTCTAATTTTATTTATTTAAAATACCCTACCTGCCCACAAATGGTCTTCAAGGTGGCTTACATACAAACATTAACATAAGATAAGGATAAAACGCAACCTAAAATGAACAGCAGAGCAGCATCATTATTAACATATAAAAAACATGATCTGTGTAGTAGTTATATCTTGCCTGGGGCAACATAATAGTTTTCACCTGGTGTCTAAATAGATAATAAAGTTTTTGCCAGACAAATGTGTCTGTGGAAAGCATTACATAATCAGAATATCAAGGAAGATTAAGGATGTTTACTGGTAGCCATCAGTGAACTGGTAGCCGCCTACCCTACACAAAGATATGGGTATTAGGAGCAGAGCCTTAGCTGATAGCCTTAGTAGATGGGCAGGATCATATGAGAATAGGTAATCTTTCAAATTGCCGGATCATACACAATGTAAGGCTTCATAGGTCAAATCCAGCACTTCAAACTGCACCCAGAAACAAAATGGAAACATTTCAACAGTGGCAAAATGTAATCAACATGGTGGGCCCAGGTTAATAATCTGATCACCATGTTCTGAACCAGTCAAAGTTTCTGAATGATTTTTATAGGCAGCTCAATGTATTTAATCTGGAAGCTACAACTTGCAAGTTATCTATACCTTGATATGTTTTCCAAGAGACATAGTTCACACACCAACTAAAAAATGATAAAGGGCACCTGAAGCCACAGATGCCACTTGGGCACCCTACCAACTCTGGTTGGTGGCCCAGCTACGCTCCTATCTGGACAGGGATAACTTAGCTTCAGTTGTCCATACTCTGGTAACTTCCAAATTAGATTACTGCAATGCCCTCTACATGGGGCAGCCATTGAAGACGGTTCGGAAGCTGCAGCTTGTGCAAAATGCAGCGGCCAGATTGATAGCTGAAACAGGGAGGTTTGAGCATATAACACTGATTCTGGCCCACTGCATTGGCTGCCTATACGTTTCTGAGCCCAATTCAAGGTGCTGGTTTTAACCTATAAAGCCCTACATGGCTTGGGACCACAATACCTGATGGAACACCTCTCCCGACATGAACCTACCTGTACACTGTGCTCAACATCTAAGGTCCTCCTCCGAGTGCCTACTCCGAGGGAAGCTCGGAGGATGGCAACAAGGGAGAGGGCCTTCTTGGTGGTGGCCCCCCGACTGTGGAATAATCTCCCCGATGAGGCTTGCCTGGCGCCAGGTCAAGACTTTTCTCTTCTCCCAGGCATTTTAACATTTTAGCAGCATTTAACAATGTTAAGTTTGTTTTAATGTACCCCAGAACTGTTGTTTTTAAATGGATACTGCTGTTTTTATACTGTTGTTTTTATGTTTCTGATGGTTTTTAAATTTTGTATACTTTTTAATGTTTACCATTTTTAACTGTTGTAAACTGCCCAGAGAGCTTCGGCTATGGGGCGGTATATAAATATAATAAATAAATAAATATAAAGCAAGAAGGGCTAAAAGCACCTTCCTTGCTCTCAGAGTTATTAGTCAGCTCCTTGAGGCAAGTGCTACTCCAACTACCATATTTCTTTGATTCGAAGACGCCATCGATTGTAAAACACACACTAATTTCAGTACCACCAACAGAAAAAAAGCTTTGATTCTAAAAAATAATAAATGCACCCGCGATTCTAAGATGCACCCCGTTTTTAGAGATGTTTATATGGGGGGGAAAGTGTCTCTTAGAATCAAAGAAATATGATAGAATTGGCCACAATACTATCTCCACAGTCAACTACATCACCAGTCAACCACAGGCTTGTTGCAGTCACTTCTCACTAGCACCTCTTAGCTTGTTTCAACTGCTGGTTTATCAATGAGAAACTAAAAATTTGTCTTTATACCTTTGGTTCATTAGCTATGTAAACAAGACCATGGTCAGTAGCAATACAAAGAAAGGCCAGAATGGATGCCCATTATCATAATGCTAGACAAGGACATGTTGGTGTGCAAAGAACAGAAATCCTAATCAGGGACCCAAAGAAAACTGCCCAAAGAAACCTCAGAAATAAGTCTTGTTGATTTCAATAAAGCTTACTCACAGATAAATGAATATAGGATTGGGGCCTCTTCACATCTGTTCACCTTACTCTAGCAACCCCCTCCTGACAAGGACAACTATGCACTCACCAGAACCTGACCTCGTGGATCATGCAACCAGCAGGTGCTCTCCAGAAAGATGCTTTCAGAGCCTAGGAGATCCAGACACTCAAACAAGTCAAGCCAAGCCATGCTATACCCTCAAATATTATCTTGCTGGAACAGAACAATTCTGGGACAAGACAATACTTTGCAATCAACCTGACATAACAGTCATAAACAAAAAAAAAAAAAACCACCTACCTCATTGATATAGCAATACCAAATGACAAAAAGGTTGCAGAAGAGGAAAAGAGAGAGAAAATATACTCCACAAGCTATGGAAGTTAAAGAACTATGGCAATAGGAAAAAGTTACAATTCTTCAGTTAGTCACCAGCATCACATCAATTTATTTTATTTTTTTACAGAAAACTTTCAGAAACTAGGCCTACTAAAATACATCCACACCAACATCCAGAAAGCACTCATACTTAAAACATGTTCAATAGTCAGGAAATTTATGATTCAGTAAAAGACAGCATGACTTGACAAAGCTCGTCATGTTCATCTAGAAAAACCACAACAAGCAAGACAAGAGATATTATTAATAACAACAACAATGGCAACACTGGGTTTGTGGAGGTTATTTTTAAAGAAGGATGAACAATTATCAGCAATTGTTACAAAATATACGTCATGCCAATTATATCAAAACAATTGGAGAGGAAGGTCTATGGGTCAAAATGCATTATTAAAAAAATGAATTACTATCTTCTAGCACCAATTAGAGACCCACTTCTTCCTTTGCTCTACGGAGCAAGTAGGCACAAATAACTCAAGCAAGTGAGCCAAACCACATACCACAGAGGATGGCTAAAAACAACTATGTTGGGAAAGAATTTCCTTCATGACTCAAAATTCCTGATCCCAAGTATGATGACCCAGCAAAGGTTTTAGGAAATCTCGCTCATATTGGCATAAGTTGAGATATTTTGCTGGTCAGAATATTCATCAGTAGAACTCCAAAGGAAATACCTTAATGGGAAACTTGCCAGTGAGATACTGTGGCAAGGCATTTGTAAATTTCCACCCTCCCTTCAAAGACCCTAGAGTGATGTTGTGCAACCTAGGCCATGCACGTTTACTCAGAATTAAGTCCCACGTTAGTGGCTAAGGTGTTGGACTGGGAGTCGGAAGATCCGGGTTCTAGTCCCCACTTGGCCATGGAAACCCACTTGGTGACTTTGGGCCAGTCACATGCTCTCATCCCAACCTACCTCACAGGGTTGTTGTTGTGAGGATAACATGGAGAGGAGGAGGATTATGTACGCTGCCTTGGGTTCCTTGGAGGAAAAAAGGCAGAATATAAATGTAATTAATAAATAAATTTACTCCAAGGGTTCCAACTATGTGTGCATAGGATTACTGCCACTTATTATCAACACTCACCCTCAGTTTCCATTGCAAAAGTATATTATTTATTTATTTATTTATTTAGAGTATTCTTATCCCGCACCTCAGCCAAAAGTCTCTCGGAGCGGCTTACAATGTATCAATAAAGAAGACAGTCCCTACCCTCAGGCCTACATTCTAAAAAAAAAGACATGACACACAAGGAAAAGTGGGTGGGGAGGGAAGAGGGAGAAAATAAAAAGAAATTAAGGAGACTGTTTAGGCTGGTGGGAAGGCCCTGCTCCATCCTCTCATCTCCCAATGGAGGGGCAAACCAACAGCTCCTTCTTCACCACAAGGTGAAGATGTTAGACCTGTGGGGGGTGGGGGCTGGGGTCCAACTGAAGCAGGCTCTGATGGTCCCTGCCTGCTCCAGTCTCCCTCGCATCTTCTTCCCCACAGGGTGAAGATGGCAGTTAGCCCTGTGGGGAAGAAGATGCGAGGGAGACTGGAGCAGGCAGGGACCATCAGACTGGATCAGGCAGAGACCCATTACAGTTGGGCTGCAATCCAGAATTACACTTTCCTGGGAGTAAGCCTCACTGGACATAGGTGTGACTTACTTCTGAGTAAACACACACGGGATGGTACTATTAAACATTTGAATCAACAGGACATAAAATATTAATTTCAACAGTACTGTGCACGCAGTATTTAATGGGAAGTAAAAGTTTTAAATTCCTCTACACTTCCAATTAGGAACTAAACTTCTTTTCCCAACTGTTTTCCCTTTCTTTCTGTTCCCAAAACCAGGTGTGCCCCTTACTCACAAATTTTCTAAAGCAGCGGTTCTCAACCTGTGGGTCGGGACCCCTTTGGGGGTCGAACGACCCTTTCACAGGGGTCGCCTAAGACCATTGGAAAACACATATTTCCGATGGTTTAGGAAACTGTATTGACTGAACTATGTCATGTATCATCTTTTGTATTATTAAAGCTATTGTTATGTATTATTTTCATTAGCAAACCATCCCATGACAATGGATCGTGTAGAGAAGAACGAAAATAATTTTATGGTTGGGGGTCACCACAACATGAGGAACTGTATTAAAGGGTCGCGGCATTAGGAAGGTTGAGAACCACTGTTCTAAAGCCAGTGCTTAGGCAACGAAACCAAACTATCTTCCTCAATGAGCCAAACAAAGTTTTAACTACTTATTTTAGAAATTACAGAGCCTAAAATCTTGACTGAACTTTGGTTACAGCCCCCAAAATCCCAACATGTGCTTTATTTCTCTCTCCACCATCCGCCTCCCTTGGCCCAGGACTCTATCCTACCATTTTCCTTGCTCCTCGAACTCCCTTCCTTCTCTTTTTGCTAAATCCAAGTCAGTCAGGCCAGCCGAGTCTCTAAATGCATTGGGCACCAGCCTCCCCCCCCCCTCCCAACCGCCCAAGCAGCATCCACTCACTCACTCACTCCCTGCTCTTACTGAAAGCCTTAACAATGAGGTAGGGGGAAGTGAGTGTGTGTGTGTGCGTGCATGCACAAGCAGCGGCAGCCCTGTTACCAGGCCTTTGAAGATAAGGTCATAGCACCTCTATTTTTCCTATATCTATGGCTGAAAAATACAGCAGCCATAAAGGGCCATTCCTTTTTAACGCGAATGCAGTTTGTGGCCATAGTTATAGGAAAAATTGAGAGCTGCCATGACCATAACTTTATAGGCCGTTTGGGTGGGGAGGGAGGAAGAAATCCAAATTTTCCTCCAAATTTCACCACACACACACTTCCTGGATTTGTAAGCAAAAATCCTGACAAATCTTAGTTTTTCCTGTCATTTGGTCACTCCACCTGTCCCAATTCAATACTAATAGTTATACTACACTGCCTCAACTACTATTTACTCTTGGCTACTACAACAGGAAGATAGATGCAGCCTGACCCCCTGCATGTTTATTCAGAAGCAAGTCTGACTGAATTCAATGGAACTTGCAACACAAACCTTATTTATTTATTAAAACATTTATATCCTGCCCTATATCATAAAGATCTTAGGGTGGCATAAAATCATACATATAAAATAGAATATACAATTCTAAAACAAATTAAACCATTAATATGTTAAAACCAATATGAAATTTTAAAACAGTAAAATCCAATTAAAACAAGTCAATGTGCAGGCTGGTGGATTTAGCCATCAAAGACTCTGTTAAAAAGCTACGTCTTAACCTGGCACCAAAATGAAGCCAGTGCCAGCACCAGTCGGGCCTCCAGCGGGAGGGCATTCCACAGCCGGGGTGCCACAACAGAGAAAGCCCTCTCCCATACCCCACCATAGTGTATATCTTGCATTGGTGGGGCATGGAGAAGGGCTCCTCCAAGAGATCTCAGGCAGGCAAATATAGGGAGAGGCGTTACTTCAAGTATTGAGGTCCCAAGCTGTTTAGGGTTTTCAAAGTCATTACCAACACCTTGAATTCCGACCGGAAATGTATTGGCAGCCAGTGCAATTCCTTTAAGATCGGTGTTATATGGTCTCTATGAGATGTTCCAGTTAGCAATCTAGCTGCTGCATTTTGCACTAGTGCAACTTCCAAGTCATCTTCAAGGGCAGCCCCAGGTAGAGTGCATTGCAGTAGTCTAATCAGGAAATTACCAGTGCATGTATTACTATGGCTAGGTTATCCCTATCCAGGAAAGGCTGTAGTTGGTGGATCAGCCAAAGCTTACCCCAATTACTCCGGGCCACGGAGTCCACCTGGGCCTCCAGTGACAAGCATGGATCTAGGAGTACTCCCAAACTACACACCTGCTCCTTCAGAGGGAGTGCAACCCCTTCCGGAACAGGTCGCTTACCCAATTCCCGGACTCAGGAACCACCAACCTTAGAAATTTGCTCAAAGTTCCTTTATTTAATGCCTCCAAAAATATATTTTTCTAGACATTGTAAAATCGCAAACACAGCAATGCATTATAAAACCAATAGACATAACAAAACACCAGAAAATGTGATATGGATGCAAAAACTAAAACCATAATCAGATACTGCAGAAATTAAAATAGTAAATCTTAAAACAATGAGGCTTACTCCTATGTACAGTGGTGGCCAAAACTGTGGACACTCTGAAATTTTCATGTTTCATGTTCAACTTTGCATGCTTATAGAAAATGTTCTGTTTCACGAAATTCAAATGTTTATATATCAATTGAAAGAGAATTTAATGCTGAATTCAATACAAAAAAAGAATGCAAATATCTGCAGTACAAAAAAAAGTTATGCTTACTTTAATCTAAAACTAAACACAGGTGTGATTGAGTGAAGAAGCGGATTGGAATTGCAAACCCTACTGGCCAATCACAGTCCTTGTTCTGGGGACCAATCACATGGCAGTAGCTGCGATACATCATGTTTCAAGTTGGGGAAATTCAGTTTTGCTGTTTGTTCTGTAACTGCAGTGCAATTGGAGATTGTGTGAATATTTGAAAAAATTCTCAAATTAAAAGTGTTCGTACGTACATCATAAATAGAGAAATGGCACCAAAGAAAAAAGTTGATTGGACACACAGGAAAGGAATCAGGATTGTTGTATTATGCGAATCAGGTCTTTCAATTGATATATGAACACTTGAATTTAGTGAAACAGAACATTTTCTATAAGCATGAAAAGTTGCAAAACATGAAAATTTCAAAAAGTGTCCACAATTTTGGCTACCACTGTAAGTGGGTATAAAAGCGCAGTCTTACTTCCAAATTAAATGTACATAGAACTGCTGCCATAATGTAATTTGCATTGTGTGGCCAGTTAAATTTCCAGTTATGAGTGCCAATACAATCATTATATGAACATGCATAACTTCTTAAATATACTTGCTGTTTTTACTTTTACAAGTTTGTTAAACTACTACAAATTTCCCTGTTGCTCCTTTTTTTAGCACACACCTTTTTTCGACACACAGACTCAACAACATAAGCTAATATCTCACCCCAGATTCTAAATAAACAACATCTTTGAGAACCTCTTATTTTGTTGACATTTTAAGAAGGTACCATGGAAAACAGAAATTAAGTGATGCCAATATGATCTCAACTAAAGTTGCAAATTCCATGCATACTTTAAAGTAAGTACCAACTAGTTAAGTCACACAATAGCTCTTCTTCATCACCTCCCATGTCTCTAGAAAAGCCTCTCTGGAGGATCAGGGAATCCTTTTGAACAGTGGGGCTGCAGAGGGAGGGTTAATTGCCAAACATCAGACAAAGTCACTTTACACTAGCAAGGAAATGGAAAGATTCATTGTGTAAGTGGCCTTCAGCTCAAGCAGCCTCCAGATCCAATCCACGGTGCTGGGGATATAACTTACCACAGCATCTACAACTTCTCTGTAGCTGTGACAAGGGCTGTAGAAAATACAAAATACAAATATAGAAAATACAAAATAGGAGTTGAGCATCCTAACAAAATTTTGTCTATTTTCAAGAAGCGGATTTGTTGCATTCTAAGATATCTAAGGGCAAGACTCCCTCAATATTGTCTTGGAGAGAGATAATGTTGACTTAATTTTCAGTCTAAATCTAATATTTCAGAATCTGTCATCTGCTTTACAATTAGATTAACTAATTTTTGCCAAAGAATTGGCACTTTGTTCAAAACAATATGAAAATCAGTACTACACCTTACTGCAGCTTTGTCCTCACCAACCGCTTATGATTATCCTATCAAATGTAACAGTGGAAACACCAGTTGTCAGAATCCCCCTTCTATGCAATTCTTAAAGGCATAGCAGTTCTCTCAGGTCCAACATCTGGCAGCCCTATGACCCTTTGGTTCCCTAGCTCACACCCCACCAGCCTTTTCCTCAAATCTCTTGTATCTGCCATATGCCTATCCCTCAGGTTCCTGCTTTCTTTCAGCTATCTTGCCTGTGAGCTTCTACCCCTTAGGTTCCCTACCCTCTGGGGCCTTTTTGTAGTAAGGCTTCCGGTCCTTAGATTACACCATACACTTTTTTTCAATAAGGTATGTAAGAGATTTTAAGCTGAGACAGACAACTAACATGTTGACTGTTTTTTCATAACCTGGGCAATGGACCTTTTGTTAGAGACCTTGCTTCCCTGAGCAATTGGAATGTTCCATTCCATCACAGCAGCTCAGCAAACTAATTTATGAGGCATGAGCACCAAACAAAACATTACAGTGTAGATTATGTTAAATTCAATAAACAAAAAACGTACGGTTTATAAAACAACGTTAAGGACGTACACTTTTCCACCAAGCACCAAAAAGCGGGGAAATAGGGAGTTAAGGCTCACCAGCCTTAACACCACATCCTCCCTAAGGAGGCAGAAAGTACCAGTGAAATTCTCATTCTCACAAAGCAGATAAACCATGAAGACAGGATGGAGAATAGGATATGCAGAGGTGACTGTGGGGTTGTGGAAAACTGATGATGAACAACTTAGAGCCACCTACTTCTTTTTTTGTTTAGAGCAGCCCTTCCCCAACCTAGTGCCCTCCAAAGGTGTTGCTATACTAGAGTGACCACATTTAAAAGAGGGCAGGGCTCCTGCAGCTTTCACTGTTG
Organism: Elgaria multicarinata webbii; assembly: GCF_023053635.1. Classification (NCBI taxonomy): domain Eukaryota; kingdom Metazoa; phylum Chordata; class Lepidosauria; order Squamata; family Anguidae; genus Elgaria; species Elgaria multicarinata. The sequence continues at coordinate 68,388,640 of NC_086178.1, forward strand.
TGATGAAGAGAGAATTTCACCAGGTGCTGCATGCATACAAATGACACCTGCTGAAATGTCCTTTTCAATACAACTGTTAAAGATACAGGAGCCCTGTCCTCCTTTGCATATGGTCACCCTAAATATCTGCTTGGTGTCGATGAGCCCATGGTTGTGGCTTTCTTCCAGACTGATGCTCTGAACATGGCTAAAGTTTCTCTGCACTGAAGGTGTGGGGAACCTTTGGCCTCACCTATCGCGATGGATTACGGACCCTATCATGCCCTATCATATTTAACGGTTTTTAATGCTTTATGTGTGTATGTTCTGTGTTTTAGAATTTTAAATTTTGTATACTCGTTTTTATCTTAATTTTAGAATTTCTGTAAACCGCCCAGAGAGCCCTGGCTATGGGAGCGGTATATAAGTGCAATAAATAAATAAATAAAATGCCCAACTATTGCCTGTGGCTGATGGGAGTCAAACACCCAACAATATCTGGAGGGCGGAAGTTTTCCCAACCCTGCCTCTGTTTGCTTTGGGAATAATTATAGATGGGTATGAAAGGACCAAAGGGCAAAGCTCTTCTGAAGCAGGTGGATTCCTACATTGAGAAGGGGGTTGGACTGGATGGCCTTGTAGGCCCTTTCCAACTCTGCTATTCTATGATTCTGTGAACATGGGCAGAGTGCATTGGGCTTTACCCAGGGCGTGTGTGTGTGTTGAGGCTTACTCCAGAGAAAACCCACATGGGCCAGGTTCTCTCCAGGGGAGTAGGCTGTGCCCGCGGGGAACCCTAAGGCGGCGGCTGCAGGTCCTGGGGGGGATGGCAGTGGCCCCGGCTCCGACTGTGGCTCCGGCTCCAGTGGCTCCGGTTGAGGCGGCCCCGGCACGGCTCTGGAGTACCTCGCAGCAGGGCGGCATGGTGGGACGAGAGCAGCAGCTTGGCCGAGGGCGCCTCGCACAGCCGGGCCACCTCCTCCTCGCGCAGCCTGGCCTGGCCCAGCAGCACCGCGGCCGGCAGCAGCGACGGGTCCGAGAGCAGCAGCGGCGGCGCTGAGAGGGCCAGGGAGGCTGCGGCCATGGAGGCCTCGCCCGAGGACACAGCGGCTCCTGCTCCTCCCGGCGCTGCCTCGGCCACCACCACCGCCACCTCCTCCTCCTCGCTCTCGCTGTGGCCGCCCACGTTCCCCAACCCAAACCCCACGTCACTTACCTGCTCCGTCGATAGCAGGTCCGGGTTTAAATTGATCCCCTGGCTCCACAGGAAGCTGGGCCAATTTTTTTAGCCCAGCTTCCGGTGAAACCGGGGGTTCCATTTAATCCTGGGCCGGCCGTCGGAGGAGGAGGTAACTCCATCCTCCCACCCACCCCCCAGCCTGGCCCCCCTGCTTGCTCGCCCCCGCCCCCCACCCCCTGGTGGCAGCGAAGTACGGCGGCAGCAACAGGGGCCAGGGAATCCCCACCCACCCCCCACCAGCCCGTCCCAGCCTGCCCCGGCCTACCGCCGCTACAGGAACTACGGCGGCAGCGGCGGGGCCAGGGAAGCCCAACCCCCACCTACGACACTTACCTCCTCCTCCGTTGGCAGGCCGGGTGGAAATCGAGCCCCTGGCTTCACCAGAAGCTAAGCCAAAGATGGGGGCTCCATTTCCACCCAGCCTGCCAACGGAGGAGGTAAGTTGCTCCTCTCCCCCCCCCCCCCCCGGCCTGGGACCACCACCAAAAATTGCGGCGACAGCAGCGGGGCCAGGCAAGACCCCCCCAACCCCCAATGTCCCATCTCGCCCCGCCTAGGCCTACCGCCGTCACCGCCAAAACTACGGCGGCGGGGCCAGGCAACCCCCTGCTCGTGCCCCCCCCGCGCGCTCACGCCCCGTCTCATCGCGCCTGGGCCTACCGCTGCCAAAACTGCAATTGCGGCCTTGCTTCTGGGTGGAGCCGGGGGCTCAATTGAAACCCGGGCCTGCCGCCAACGGACCAGGTAAGTCACCCCCCCGGTCCCCGCCACCACGCCTGGGCCCGCCGCCGCACGAACTGCAGCGGCGGCTCCAGGCAAGGCCCCCCCAACTTACCTTATCCGTCGGGGATGAGCACAGGCCGCGCTCTCCCTGCTTCTCCCCCCTCCCTCTGGGGAATCTGACGCTGACGCACATGCGTTAGCTTATCAGATTCCCCAAAGGAAAACATGGGGATTTTAAAAAATTAATAAAAAATTGATGGAATGGTCTTTTGAAAAAAGAAAGGCCATTCCATCAATGGGGAGTATAGGGCAATGCAATCCTACTAATGGATTGCATGGGGAGGCTTCCAATTTGGCGCTATAAGTGCACAAAAAATGGTCGCCAACCCGGAAGTAAGTCTGATCACTTTGAAACAGACATGCTTCCCCCCCTTTTTCTGCTTTAAACTCCCATCCAGCCCTCAATAGTTCACCAATCTTCCTGAAACGCGCAGGGTATGTAAAGCCAGCATTTCTTTCTGGCAGTACTGCGTTTCAGAAAGATTGTTGAAATATTTTTCATTTTAGGCTGCTAGGTTGACCCACCCCCAGTAACTCCATTTAACATGGCAGAATGCTCGTTTTACTGACAGTCCTTAACTACAGGGAACACGACTGTGTTCCCTGTAATATAGCTTCATAAAGAACTGTCTCAAAAGCAAAGAACATAAACTGTATTTGTGGCTTATGCTTTCTGTGCAATATACTGGCAACTTTCAGAATGCAGTAAGGTAGAAGATTAACATACTGATTCCAGAAAGGGTCTTCTCCAATTAGCTAGTTTACTTGATATATAAATAACTTTTAAGCACAACATTAGTTAGCTTCTAGTTTAAGTGACACATGACCTACTATAACATCTCTGTAGCAATCTCTAGCTGATATATCCAACATTGCTCACCCCCCCAATAATATTTATTTAATAAATAAGATATATGACTCCAAAGTAATTTTGTTGATTCTGATTCCTGCTGTGGTGTGTGTGTGTGTGTGTGTGTGTGTATCTACATTATCTCTTATAAATATGGTGAGGTATTCAACAGAGGCAAGTTAAGAGTGTATTAATCCTGAGTTAGAAAGATCTGAGGAAATAGCATGTATGTAACTGCAATGAGGATTCACCTTATTCCTTAAAGATACTGTAAGCAGATAACTGTCAGATAAAACTGATATGCCATACTAGGTAAACAATCACACTGACAACCAAACTTTAAGCATCGGCCACTATAAGCTTAAACTAATAGAGCCACTGCAAAACTTGCCAATTTCAGTTTGAAATAACATTCATGCAAGTTAAAATCATATTACTCAAATGCAACAAAAGGTAAAGTTTTCCCATTTTATGTAACAGACTTAATGTCCTTAATATATACAGAACTCCCTCACTGATTTATCTGTGCTAAGCAGATTAGGTATCTAATGGATGAACTCACAAGACCTTGAATTAGAAAATACAGCAGCTGTCAAATTTCTCATATTACTGATATAGAAATAATTTTTCATAGAACCAGGTGTAAAAGGTAAGCTAAAAGCAGAAACCAATTCCTAAATTGCAAGATGGCAATTGCTGGTAGGAGGTGTGAAGGACTTATAGAGGTAGGACTTAGAAAAAAGTGACAGAAACTAGAGTGACTATTTAAGAGCTCTAGACCACACAGTTGAAGAGACAGAGGTTGCAAAATTTCCCATACTGACCTGAACCCAAAAAGCAAAATAAACACCAGGCATACCTAAATGTTTTAACAAACTACATCAACATCTGTATGTTTAAGGTTTGGGTGCTAGACAACCAATTTTATAGCTTTGTTACATTACAAAGGAAATAAACGATGAAGAAAAATTACATACTAGGATTTTATTTTAGTTTCAGGAAATGTCCTTTCAGCTTGCATTCTTGCTATTTAGCTAGCATGCAATTACTGAGGTTGTAAAAGTGGACTTCAAATTAAGTTTTATTTATTTATTTATCTATCCTGTTGAAAGTTTTTCCAGAATAGTTGGTTGTTGTTTTTCCTTAAATAAGTTTTTTTTGTGTTTTTTTTAAAATCAGCAATATAAGTGGCATCTCATCCCAGATCTCTCCAAGATTTTTCCAAGGGAATTCAGAGATGCACTAAAGAGACATGGAATTCCATGGAATTCCACAGGCAAAGTCTCAAGGGCATGTCACTAATCATCAACATCTATAACGGAGATGCAAAATGTGCACACACACACCCAACCCTGCCTGGTGCCCTATTCACCCAGAACAGGAAAAACACTTTAGGAACTTTCTTCATGGTTCTTGCCCTAGAAACGTCATTCCTAGAATATCCCCAGAGCATTTTAGAAAGCAACGCTCAAAGGCTCTTGCCTCCTTCCTAGGATGCTCAAGAATGGGAGTTGAATGCAGTAACCATAGAGCCTGTTCCTACAGTGTTCCCAACTCCCTTTGCTGTTGCTGAAAAAGGTCCAGATAAGACAGTGTGGAATGTCAGGATCTTTCAGCAGAAAGTGGATTAGAGGAGGGAGAAAGGCTAGGAACTAGGATGGCTTGTTTGAGAACTGAGGTTTCTGGGAGGAGTGTTTATCTGACCAAAGCAGGTGCCAGTCCTCTGATATGCTCTTGAGCAGGAGTTAAATTTAAGTGAACAAGCAGTGTGTAAACTGTATGTGAATGTGCATGTGAACACACGTGTAATGCCCAGCAGATACCTGATACAGCCCTCAGGACCAAAAAGTTGTGCATCTCTGATCTATAAGCACCTACCAACAAACAAGCATACTCAATGAATTTCTTTCTTATGAACAATGGATAGATCTTCCTGTTGTGTCTCCCACAGCTCATGGGTAATTACTTCAAAATCTGCTAAGGAATGTAAAAAGTCAATAGCGGAAGTTGTTCTAAGCACAAAACAATTATGGCAGGGATAGGGAACATTCAGCCCACGGGCTGAATGTGGCCCACAGGTATTCCCCATCCAGCCCGCCAGCTTCTTCTTCAGACTCTGGTCTTCAGTCAGACAGGGAAAAACTCTATTGGTGATCAGCTGCTGATCAGAAATTAGAGCTTTTCCTCGCAAGGGAGAGTAGGTGCAGCCTGGGGAAGAAACTGCTTAGTCAAGTCATTCAGTCCTGCTAACTTCTGAGACATTTCTCTAAAATGGACACCTTATGGACACCTCCATAATGGACACTCTTATGGACACCTCCATAAGATTGATTTGCTAAAACAGTGGATTCAAGGTCCCAAAAGATGCAAGTGATTTTATACTGAAAATGTCAAGCAAATAAATCACAGCAGCCCACCAAGGGTTCAACCATCTCCTTCTGGCCAACAAATAATAGGCCCCAAACTATCTGGAAAGGTCCGCCAGTCAGTATAGGGAGGATCTAACAGAGGCAGTGAAACAGCACTCCTTCGTTGCCTTCACTGCCACTAAGTAGGCTTGATATGGATCATGTACTAGTTGTCGATTGCCTTCATCAGGTGTCTCCACTTGTGTTCTAGTATTCTCCCAGCTTGCTTCATTGCCTTAAGCTATGGAGTATACCATGAAGCCATCCAGAAAGTGCTAAGTAAGAGAAGATGCTCAGGAGTGATTGTGTCAACCATGCTGGTCATATTTTCCACAGGTTGACCAGGTCTTCAAAAGAAGCACCAGTCTTGTCATCTGAAAAATCCTTCAGAACCATCTGGAAACCAGTTGGATCCATCAGCCTCCTGGCTGACAACAGCCTGGGAGATCTCAACACCAAATTCAGGACCACTTCTGTTAGTTCATGCAGGGAGACTGCTGGGTAGTGAACCACAGAATTCCTAACCTGCCCCGCTCACCCAATGTAAGATACAGCAATCTAAACCTGAAATCAAATGGACAGGAAGAGAAAGATATAATTCCTGTAGACCACAGTGATACCCATCCCACTCTTTGAGCCTGCTTTGTGCTGCAGAATCCAGGTGGACACAACTGTTCACCGACACAGGTCTTGATTACACATCTAGGGTGGAATCCGCATTCATGATCAGCAAGCAAAAGCATGCACTTAAAAGGTGCTATTTAGCATCTGGATGCCAACAATACTGTTTCTCACCATATGCGTTCTTATCAACTAAAAGGTAACTCATGTATGACTTTTTTAAAAAAATAGGGCTGGAGCGCCTTTCTCTATGGAGAAAGGCTGCAATGTTTGGGGCTTTTTTACTTTACAAAAAAAAAGGCAAGAAAGGCAAAACATGCTAGAAGTTGATGGATGGTGTGGAAAACGGAGATATTATTTCTCCTTCATAATTCTATAAATCATATAATTCCAGGAAACTGATTGGCAGGAGATGCAGGACAGACAAAAGAAAGTTATTTATACACACAATACATTTATGGAACTCACTGCCACAGGGTGTGATGGATACCACTAGTTTAGATATTTTGAAAAGGAAATTAGACACATTCATGGCCAAGATTGGAGATAATATGCCAGTTGATGGGGATCAACAACAGGAGAGTGCTTCATGTCCTACTTGTGGACTTCCCAGAGGCAACTGTTTTTCCTCTGCGAGAAACAGGATGTTGGATTAGACCGACCATATTCCAATCTAGCAGGACTCTACTAAGTTAATTTTTCCTTCCACAGCTAGCACCATTATATTCATCCAGTAATTCCTTTGTGGAACTTCTTATAACAGTGTGCCAAACATAGGAGACCACAGGTACAGAATAAAGTGGCTCGTAACTAACGTTATTAAAATGTGTATTTAGCCAACACTACTTATACGTCTTCCGCAAGAAAGAGCTGCATGGGAGACAAAGGTTTTCCCCCTTTGAATGGCATGTTGTTGAACATGCACATTCACAAAACAGGTTTTAGAAAGTAAAACCTTGCATGTCACCTTCAATACAATAGATGTTTGCTCCAGAGAACATATCGCCCCGATTCAAAGAACATTCTTCTTTTGGTAAGTTTATTTTTCCATTTTTCCTGGTAATCACATTTAAGTGCTAATTAGTGTTTCCTTAGGCAAATCAATTAACATTTTATTCAGTCTGTAGAAAATTACAGTCAAGAAAACCCACACAAAGTATGCTCAAAGGCAGTTTCAGAGTGTGTGCTTCTTAAATGTCAGTACTTACTAGCTGTTGGAAAACAGAATGCAAATCTATATAAACAATCCAATAACTATTTACTGTTCTATAGTAATAAACTTCTTACAATTAGCATGTGTGCAACTTGCTGACTTTGATTAGGTCAAATTTGACTTAGGGTGCAATCCTATGCATATTTAGAAAGAAAAAAGTCCTACAACTCCCAACATGCCCCAGCCAGCCTGCTGGAAGTTGTCAGGCTTTTTTCTGTCTAAATGAGCATAGGATTGCACCCTTAAGTAATCCTTAGGAAAGTTGCTACAGGCTATTCTAATCTTTCCATCAAAACAGATTTCTTAAAAGGAAGTCATGGTATATCTGATTTTCATCAGCTTTTCACATTAGTTTTAAACATAGAACACACACTCTTGTCACTACAGCCTCCTACTGTTAACTGCTCATCCCCCAAATTACATTTATACTATGCAGAAGGGGCTGGCAAATGTGCAAGTAACTTTTTAAGTTTTCATACTCTACATTCATTCTTTTCAGAACTTTCAACTCTTTTGACTTTTTAGTTACTTCTTAAAGCGAAACATGCATTTCATGTGAGGTTTTGTACATAATTCCATCAATTTTACTTCTTCCCTTGAATGTCTTCATTGAAGTACCTCTTTAAAGTGGAGTAACTAATACCCTGATTTTCTTCAATCTTATTAATTTGTAAACAGGCTCCCTAACAACATAATGGCATTATAACTTTCTCATTTTCACCCAGAGAATTTGAAATCACTCACTTTTTAAATCAAGGCTGCATACACACAAAGGCATATTAAAAAGAAGGGCTAGCAACCAAATCCTTCCTTCCTGCTGCAACACCACAGCTATGCTACCTGCACCATGGAGAAGAGCAATAGTCTAAAACAAGGATGTGGAACCTCCACCCATGTCAGCCCTCCCCATTCGGCTGTCAAATGCCTCCAGTGAGGCCCATCCCCCAAGCCCCATCCCTTTGGGTAATGGAAAGGGGGCAGGAGAGCCACAGGTCAGTCACCTTCAGGCAGCAGCTCAGACATCTTCACTCATCCCTTGCCCTTCCCATCAGGTCAGGTGAGGGGTGAGCCAAGCCAGCTCAACAGGAGTAGCTATTTCTAGTGCTTTAACCCATTATGTCAAAGTACAAGTGAAGCCAGCTTGGTGTATATATGAATAGGGTCTGGGCATGCATTTCAGGGGAGCACATGCCAGTAGTGGGGGTGGCTCCAAACACTGTTGCCACATAGCCCCCAAAATGCTTGTTCAGTTGGAGTCAATTTGGCACAGCCTCCCTACACCTGGCCTAACATCGCAGATGTAAGGTTTAATTCAGACACAATGGAGGTCCAGTTGGTCAGTAGAAAGGCCAAACTGGGATTTAGAGTACAAAGTGCTCTAGATGGGGTTGCACTCGCTTCTAAAGGATCAGGTACACAGCTTGGGGTTGCTCTTGGATCTAGTGCTGCTCCGGGACGTTAAAGGTGACAGAGAAACAATTTTAGGTACATAGATGCTAGAAATTGAGTCTTCTATACTCAGGAACTACATACTATGAGAAAAACTATCCAGCCTCTCCCAGTACCTTGCATGGTAGCTACTGTAGCATTCAGAATGTATATTTATTTATTTAAAACATTTATATCCCACCCTATATTAATAAGATCTCAGGGTGGCGTACAGATAAAAGCATACAGTATAAAACAGCAAATATACACAGCTAAAAACAAATTAAACCATAAACCAAGTTAAAACAATATATAATTTAAAAGCAGTAAAACTACTAAACAGTTAAAACAATGTACAAACTTAGTGAATATCTGATACTGAGAACCATCTCCAAATGAGTATACTTGCTTTCTTAATACTAAATTCAAGTACTTTATTAGTATAAAGTTCTGAAAATAGTACTTGGGTTTGCAATATGCATTCCTTTTTGGTAGTTGCACCTTCAGTTACAAGGAAGGAAGGCCTCACTTCCTCAGTGATGACCTTCTAGTAGCTGGTAAAAACTTTCCTTTTTAGGAAAGCGTTTAGTATGAGATTTTAACTTACTTTTTTGATCTGTCCCTGTTTTGGGAATATTTTAAATATTTTGATTGCTGTTAATTTCTGATGTTTTTGTTTTAATATTTAATATTTAGATGTTTTAACTATTACATTTTTTATTTATTACTTTTGTGTTTAGCTGTCATATACTCCTGTGAGAAAAGGGCATGTGTTTAAAAAAATATTTGTTTTTGAAACTCAAAGGCACACATGCATGATCTAATATTAAGATATAACATAATGCTGATAAACCCTGTAGTACTAATATTCAGAATAAAGAGGATGGGAGGGCAGCAGAGAGGGGGAAATAACTCTTTTCAGTACAACTTATGGGTGAAGTAGAATTTCCACCTGTGTTAGCAATTAACTCCACAAGTATTTGTGATTGGCAGCAGTCCTATACATGTCTACATAGAATTATGTCCTACTGAGTTCAATGGGACTTAGCCCCAAGTAAGTGGGTACAGGAGTGCATGCCTAGAATACTAAGCCAGTTGTGAGAGGCAGCTGATCTAAACTACATACTACCAGAACACAAGGCTATTGTTTTTCGAATATAGTATAAATGTACAAAAAGCCTTGTTGTTTTAAATGTCAAAAGTAAACAAATTAGTCAGGAATAAGAGCAGCTGACACTAGATGGGCAGCAATTCTTATTTACTTTGTAAAGCACCAAACATACTTAAAAGGAAATCATAACCATCTCTTGAAAATTCTAGGAAGTTCCTGAGGTTTACCATTTTTTTTTGCACCCTTGCAACCTTTAATCACCATTCCATAAATCCACTCCACTCAAGTGTTTCTGCCCCACATACTCAGCACAAAGATACCACTCTTGCGTTATTCATAAACTGAGGAAGACCTACTGAATGGCAACATGGAGGCAGAAGTGTTCCTCCTTTCCTCATTGCTCTGCAGTTGAGAGAGTACAAAGGGGGTCATTTTTCTTACTAGGCTTCCACAGGATGGAGCATCAGCAATGAGGAGCTGTTGTCTCCTCTTGAAAAAGAAGGAACACTTGTTGTTTTCTCTACAGAGAACTGGGTAGGGGGCTCTCCTTTTCTGCAATGCTCTTGCAGAATTAAAGGTTCATAGAGTTGGAAGGAGCCTTGTAGGCCTTTGAGTCAACCTCCCAGCAAATCCAGAGTTAGTATCTCCAACAGATGGTAACTCAGCTGCTGCTCAAATACCTCCAGTAGGGGAAAGCCTGTCCCCCATTATTTCTATTGTCAAACTGCTCTAATCATTAATACATTTCTTCTAATATTCAATCTAATGGGCTTAAGTAGATTTCAGTTGAGAGAGTAGATTTAGTCGTGGCTTCTGAGGCAGCAGAAAACAAGTCTCTGCTTTCTTCTATGTGACAGCTCTTCAGGATTTATTCTTGACAAATCCATTCTGGCTTCTATTAATCACTGCATTGTTATCAAGATACTTACAAGCTGAACTCTTTGATCTGTTCTAGTAAATTCTCTGATATGAAAGTTAGACTGATTGGTCTGTAGTTCCCCTGATTCCCTCCTCATCCCCCCTTTTTGAATATTGGGCCACTTCCCTGTCTCTAGAGACATGACACCTCACCTGTTCTCCAAGATTTCTCAAAGATGATAGATATTCTGAGAGTACATCAGCAATTTGTCTGGCCCTGAAGACTGGAACTCATTTAAGGTAACTAGTTATTTTCTCATCGACTCCTCATCAATCTTGAACTACAATTCTGACCCCCTCACCAGTTGTGTTACTTATGTGAGATTGCACACAGTTCCCCTTGTAGGAAAAGCCTGGAGCAAAATACAAGTTGAGCAGTTCTACCATCACTTTTTCACTCATCAACATTTCACAATCCTAACATTTCACAATCCTTATTGAGAAGCAGCCCTAGTCTTCTTCCTCTTCAAACATACCTGAAAAATCCCATTTTGTTGCTCTTAATGTCTCTTGCCAGCCTCAGCTCAATTTGAGCTTTAGCTTTCCCCAATACTGCCAGTACAAGTCTACTCATTTGTACTTGCCCTTGGTCATCTGTCCATCCCTCTGTTTCTTATATATGTCTTTCATCACATCACTAAGCTTTCTGAGCAGACACATTGCTGTTTTTACATGACTCCCATTTCTCTCTCTCACTGGAATTATTTGCAACTGCACTATTAGTAACGCTTTCTCTTCTGGAACTCCTACACATATTGGTTTTGATTCCCCATTTATATATCTAACTATGAAATGTGACCTAGCATTTTTCTGAGATTAAAATCAGCTTTCCTGAAAAGCAAGGTACGTATTTGACTACTCTCACATTTTGCTTTCCATAAGATCAAAAATTCCAGAAGGCTGCCAAAAGCAGCAGTGCTGCTACAGCTTTCTTCAAGAGTCCAGCGTGAGGAACAGAATGGGTAAGCTGTACTACTAGATCAATGGCTAATAAACCAACCCAAAAATTCATGGATGCAACCCACTCACCCTCCTCTTTTATCAACACTTTTTGACAGCATTTTTGTGAATGCTGCAAATATCCTTACAGTATTTCTTAGGAGTTTGTAAACAGAAAGTTTTCCTTCCCTTCCCCCACTGGCATGTGACTTAAAGCGTATTTTCTTTCCACCTTACCTGATTTTATAGTGAGGTAAAGTATGCTTGCGCCTAATAACTTTCTTGAACTGACTGACAATGATGGAAGTAAGTTGTGGCAAAGGCCTTCCTTCAAATTGTGACTTGACTTCAAGGTCAATCACAGGTTCATCAACAAAGGTGAAGGACCAGTGCGTGAAGGGTAAACGAGTGAAGACCAGCCTCAGCCGACCCACCACTCTAGAGATCTTGGCAAAGAGATATGCTGACTTGCCGAAGACAAGGTCAGCATCAATGGCCAAGTGGAAGCCACCACTGTACTCAACGTCAACCTCAAAGTCCAGCTCCTCAGGGCAGCCTTCCTCACTACAGGTCACCGGCCTCAGGATCTTGATGTTTTTAAAAAGCGGCACGACGTTACCAAATGATACATCCCGCAGGCTGAGCCCCTCCAGCACCTTTCCCGTCATCTTGGTCTGCAGCAGTTCCTCAAATTCCACCTTGATCTTCTTCGTGACCCAATGCCTGAGAAGTGAAGTGTCCTTGAGCTCCCTGAAGAGAAAGAGGCAGATAGCATTGAGCCAGTAGAGGGTCTCCTCAGTACATTCCACAAAGGAGGAGGGGTTCTCCTGGAGCGGCGGGGGCAGCAGGGAGTTCTTGGAGTTCGGCTCGGCTTTGGAGGGGGACTGGTTGGGAGCCGCCGCCGCCGCCGCCTCCTGCCCGGCCCCAACGAAGCCCGCAAAGTACTCCTTGAGGCAGGTGTGGGGAGTGACCCTGGCGGCGAAGGCGCTGGTGCTGGGATTCGGGGTGGCCCCTTCGGGGGGTTCGGTCTTCCTCCGGTAGAAGAGCAGGACCTGAAACAGCAGCGTGAGGCAGGAGCCCAGCAGAGCCGACAGCAGTATTCCATACACCGACAGCATCGCCTCGCCTCAGCGCCCCTCGCCGCCTCAGACAAACGCACCACGACTCCGGCTAAGCCCTGTGGCCCTCGCCACCTCACGCCGCACCCGACGGCGCCGCCAGCGCTACAGCCAACCCCGCCACCTCCATCTTGCGGGCAGCGACCTGAGGGAAACGGCCACCGCACTCTGCCAGGAAGGGAAGCTCTTGGTCGCCCCCTCAAGCCTTTCCAGACAGCCAGCTGCCTCCGCCGTGGCGCGCACAACTCCTGCCTCCTTCCTCATACAGCGGCAACAGCGGCATCCGGGTCTTTCTTCCTTCCCCTTCCTTCCTCCTTTCCCTTCCGCTGCCCCCCTTTCCCAAAGAGGAGAGACCAACAGCTACTTCTTTCCCTTATGTCTAGATTGGAGGAACTGGGGCGGTCCGGGGGGTTACGTCATGGGGCACGACGTCCCGCGTGCTGACCTCATAATACTGCGGAGGGAGGGAGGAAAAAAAATAAGGTGAAAAAAACTGTGGAATGTGCGCGTGCGTGTTTGTTTCTCTCGCTCTCCCCATTACGTTTCTATTATACGCACAGTACAGGACTGCCTGAGAGGTGTTCTGCTGGTAGGCCACGGCTTGTCTGCCTGAGGGCCTTCGAAGCGTTGTCAAGCTTTGCAGGAAGGTAACAGCAGGATGAGTCCCGTCTCTCCACGGTTTCTAGACACATTTGGGCGGGAGGGGTATTTTCTTCATTAGCATACGATGCGAAAGATGCGGGGGAATAATAACACAAGTTCTGAAGCAGGATCGCCCCCACCTTTGCTGCCGCTCCTTGGCAGCCCAGCTGCCCCAACAGAATAATTGCAGCCAGCGCCGTTATCCTTCACCAACATGCTCCCATCACTGACCTCATTGAAAACTGCTCCCTTTTGGTTCGGATTAGCTAGTTGGCTAATTAGGAAACACTGGCGGAGAAAATAACTGGCACAGATTCTAGGAAAAATATTACAGCATGCAAGTCGCATTTCACTGAACATACCCAATTCAAGCAGGAAGTAGATGAACCCCAAAATGATTTGCAATGATTTGGGTCTATCTAATCAACACCAGCAATGTAGAGCAGACAATTCAAAGTGATCCTTTGTTTGTTTGTTTCCATTCAGAAACAAATGCAAAAATAAAACACAAAATGGTATAAAGTCTTGTTAAGTGTCAATAGGGTCTCTGTGAGAATGAAAGAAGGCCAAATCAAAATCTTGTGAGTGAGGGAGAATGCCTTCATTTACTTTTTTAAAACAAGGCCTTTAGCCTCAAGGATATGGTACTTGTGTTTCATCATACATTCAAATAAAAAAAATATTACGTGTATACAGTCTACAGACCAATTACACAAGCTGAGGTTGTGGTGAGTGGCCAAGAAAAATCTTGGGGTTGTGGACAGTTCAAAGAAAATGTCAACCCAGTGTGCAGCTGCTGTGAAATCACCAAATTCCATGTTATGTTAGGCATAATAAGAAAAGGAACTGAAAATAAAACTGCCAATAATGTATTGCCCTTATACAAATCTATGGTGTGACCGCATTTAGAATACTGTGTACAGTTCTGATCATTGCATCTAAAAAAGGATATTATAGAGTTGGAAAAGGTGCAGAAAAGGGCAACTAAAATGACAAGGGCTGGAGCAACTGCCCTATGAGGAAAGGTTATAATGTCTGGGACTGTTAAGATTAGAAAAAAGACAAGTAATGGGAGACATGATAAAGTGTTCAAAATTATGCATGATGTGGATGGCTAAGGAGATATTTTTCTTTCTCTTTTATAATACTAGAACCTGAGATCATCCCAAAGTTGATTGGTGGGAGGTTAAGGGACAGATAAAATGAAATACGTGTTCACAAAGTGCACAGTTCAACTATGAGATTCAGTGTAGTGATTGCCACCAATTTGGAATACTTTAAAAGGGGATTGGACAAATTCATGGAGGATTAGGCTATCAATGGCTACTAGTTGCTGGGGAACATGTCCTACTTGTAGGTTGCCCACATGCAACTGATTGCTGTATGAACAGAATACTGGACTAGAGGACCTCTTCTTATATTATTACAATGCAGAATTAAAAACTGAGGGTGCATCCAGACAAGGTTTTTATAGCACCAGCACCCTGCTGCATTCATGGACATTTACCCGGAGGAATGGGGTGTCCAGACAATGCTGCCTTCTCATGACCCTCTTGTGTTTTCTTACAATGTCTTCCATTTTTTTCCCTTAATGCAAAACATTAGTTAAAGGGAAAAAGATGGATGAGTTGCACAATGCCTTGTGAATGCTAGTGTGAAGAGCCCTTCGACTGGAAGCACCCTAAAGCTGCAATTCTATACACACTTACCTCAGAGTAAATCTAATTATGTAAATGTAATTATGCTGTTACAAAGAGTTGAATACAACTAATGTAGCATAGTCTTCCTAATAGTTTATCTGGGCCTGAATCACATAGAAGATGTACAACTTGAATTTACTGCTATTTAAATTATTAACAGATATATGCTTTAATTCTAATACATAAAATGTGAGAGTATGCCATTGTGATGGTCCCCCTTGGCCCTAGGACCCTTCTTAATCCACCTGCTGCCATGGGAGAGACATCTACCCTCCACTGGGTATTCTCCTGGATCACGTCACTACTTTTGCGACTCCAAAGGACCCAGCTCAGGTGCACAAGTTAGGGCTATAGATGCCAAGTCTCTCTCTGTGGCGTGCCTGCTTCAGCTTAGGCCCCACAGCAGCCCAGATCAACACCTTTACCCAAACCTTCTCCCTTCCGCTGCCACCATAGATTTCACCCGTACCCTTTCCCAGGTACTTCACTGTCCACATCAGGATTAAATAAATGATATTTATTTAACAAGAAGATTGTTCAGGTTCAAAGCATATTGGTTTCCTTCAGTGACAAGCGTATGGTTAAAAGCACAGAGCGTAATGGTTTCTTTGGTTCATTCACTTAAACGTTTCACAATATAACTTTCAGTAGTCCTCCTGCCTACTCTACCCACTCTACTCTATCCTCTTCCCATACTCTGATCTCCCAAAACACGCAAACCCTTCTTAACTTTCTCTCTCCACACTACCTCAGAAGCAGTTCTCTTTTATTCAGCTCAATCTTCCGACTCCTCCCCCTCACACAGCCAATCCAGGCACTCCCCACCAACATCCAATCAACACTCACCTTCATCCAGCACTCATTAACCCTTTCAGGACTCATACTTACCAATCTGCAGCATACACACTGTAAGTACTACCGTACCTTTTAAACTCTATAATTCTTAATACTTTATACGTTACAACTTAACTTTAAACAGTAAAACATCACAGCCATCCTCATAAAAGGGGGGCTTAGGAAAAGCTACTCTGCAACCAGTAAAATGCTCCTGGAAGTATTCCAGTTAATTCAACAGGAAATATAATATGTACATATGTGCAGCTACATTTCCGAGTTCACTCTAGTGTTGCCAAATGCTTTATATAGCCTGTTCCCAATATTCTCTTTTGCCCAACTCTGCATGTGACATCACTGAGTGTGTCAGAGTTATAGAAACTGAAATTGGCTTCTAGCAGTGGAGGGGGCAAGTCATCTGAGGGAGAGGGAGGGAAGTAATTCATCAGAGTTTGCTTCCCTACTAGCCAAAAATTCGGGTACGTCCTCCCTCCCTCTCCACCTGTTCAGTTTTACCTTTGTTCTCTGCCTACTGTTGTTCCACTTGAAGCAGTTTTCCAAACCAAATATGGCCAGGATGGTTCCCTCCTTTTCCTAGGCCCGGGATGGGGGACTGAAAAAAGGGAGGTTGGATTTTGAATTTTCCCAAGGACCTTTTCCCTAGAAAAATTGAACAACATTGAGTTGTGAAATAATTTTCTTTTAGAATGATGAATAAAAAAAATTAAGGCAAGGAGTTCATAAATTGCTACCCAACTTTTACTTCCCCAAATGATTTCTAAAAACTATGTATTAGGAAGCCTTTAAAATCAATCTAGAAATATAAAATTTATTAAAAAAATCCAGCACAGTTAGTCCTTCTAATCCTTATTAAAAGTATTGATCTAATGTATATTTTACTGAGAGACATTTAGGGATGCTCCAAGTCCTCAGTTTTCCAACATGTATGTTGACTTACTGTATCATAATACATGAGGAAAATGTGCATCCCACACATTTTCATTTTTGTTCAGTAGAGTTCTGCGTTTCTGGGCTGGGTCTGGTTTGATGCTGTATCAGGGCATGGCTAGACGAGGGGGGTGGAAGGGGAGAATACCGCAATATGGTGATCACGCGATCCTCCCCCTCAGTCTACATGCGGTGTAAGATGTCCCGGGAGGAACAGGACATTGCACCCGCCATTTTGTTTGTTTTGTTTTTATCAGAAAAGAGCGCATGAGCGGTCGATTGCAAAAGTAAGTGGGGTTTTTTGTTGTTGTTGTTTTTTAAAAATCCCGTTCCCTCCACCCCACCCCGATGGGCATGGAGCTCCTGAAGTGTCCCAGATCCTTGTGGTTACTCACGAGGAGCCAGGACAAACCGGGTCAGACAGCCGAGACTGTGGGAAAAGTCAGGATTAACGGGTATGCCAATATCCCGGGAAAAGGGAGGGATCATCCTTCCCTGCTCCCGGGATCCCCTGTGTGTCCTGTGGACACACAGGGATGATCCCGGGGCGATCCCCGGGATATCAGCAGGTCTAGACATGCCCCCAGTCATCTTGAAGTAAGAGAAAAACTACATTATCCTGCCACGGCCACCATGTGCAATGGAAAAATGTGTAGGTTATCGCACCTATTTGTCTTCCAAATAAACAAACAAAAACCACTTTGAGACTTTGGGCTATGAAACTCACTGGCACTTAATAAAGTTCCCAATTCAACCCTACCTGTAGAAAATGTTGCCTCAACTATAAAATCTTTAACAAAAATAAACCCCCGGTTCGTAAAAGAAACTCAGTAGCCTTCTTCCTATGGATTAGGCATAGCATTGATACTACTACTAGAGATAATCTTTCAAAATGAACAAAAATTAGGATGTATATTAAGGAGAATTATTTACAAAAGGGAACAAAGTATCACTCCTCAAGTAATTGGGTGAGATTGCTTATAAGTTCTTAAATATGCTTAGGGCAGGGTTCCCCAATGTGGTGTCCACGGGTGCCATTGCACCCACAGGCACCGTCAACAGCACCTATGAATGGGTCCCCAATGAGATGCCTGTGGGCACCTGAAAATATTTCTTCCCCACATTTTGTTAAGATACATACATGGATTTGTATGAAACACATACAGCTTTGTAGCAATTATACATTGGGCTGCAACAAAAATGAACCAAACATCCAAATAAGTATCCATTAGAAGGTGCTGTCTCTATGCCACCTTTTCAAATATTGAAAGTATTAAAAGGTCCTGAATCCATTGCATTATAGGAGGTAAGTGTTTATCCGTACAAAGTAATATCAGGCTTTTAGCTTCAAAAGAGTGCAGAAAATCCATTTACGCTGACCATTTGTTAATTTCCATGAAGCAGGTAAATAATTTAAATGGGCGTGTACATTAGTGAATATTAAAGACTGTTCCAGTACAAAAGAATTATGTGTAATAACCTTCCTGCAAAAAGAAGCAACTATTGGATATTGCCAAAACATATGTTTAAAAGAAATATTAGCTGTATTGCACTGGCAGCAATTAGCAGAGTTAGATAATCACTTATGAAAGAGATGTTGCAGTCTCCGATAGACAGAGAGCCAATGGTTTTGCAGAATAAGACGCAACTTAAGATCCATAGAAATGAAAGGTAGACACCAAAACATTTTGTGGTGGTGCCCACAGCCATCTCAAATTGCCAAATGTGCCCCCAGGTCCAAAAGGGTTGGGGATCCCTAGATTAGGGCACAATCCTATTGGTTGTGTCCCCATTAAAAGGAAAACACAAAATCCAGAAGCTTCTCAGTATCCAGCTCTCTGCCAATTTTTGCCTACCCACCCTCCTTTTGTTTCATTTTCTTCTAGATGGCCTCTGAGCTCATCTAGAGGAAGCATGCTGCCAGGGACGGGGCTAGGGCTGGAGAAGCCATAGGATTCCCAATATCCTGGCCTTTCCCTTCCCGTCCCCTCTCCTGCCCACCCACTTGAACATCTCCTTTCTGACCTCTATGGGGTCCTCTGAGGCTGCCTTTGAAGCCTTGGTAAGCAAACGTCTTGGTTCTTTCTGCAGCGACTGTGAGGGTAAAGGGGAGGGACAAGGGACCCGGTTTGGAGTCCCCCTCCTGAAATTGTAGTAGTGGCTATGGCTTCAGGAGGGGAATCTGAAAAATCCTATGGTCCCTGCAACACTCTCCAGGGACCATAGGACTGATCTTTCTGTTAACATTCCTAATAGGTAAGAGAGTCTTTTCCGACTAAATAATCTCTCAGTAGCTTTTCTTTCAGACTAGATTTCCCTAAACTCCACCCCAACCAATTCTTCACAAAGAGGAATGGATGCTATACATCACGCTTCATCTGCCTCCACTTCTTGCTGTGTCACCTGGCTTCTAGGATGGTTCAGATGTTTCTCAGTTTACTTTTAAATTTTCTTAATTTTAATGAATTTCCTTCCACATATACCCTCACCCTCCAAAAAACCCTGAGAGGAAAAAGATTGGGGTTTTTTTCATGGCTTCAAAGTGTACGAACATTTAACTTCTCTAGGAGAGCTGGTTCTGATCTTAGAATCTGTTTGTACTAGGGCTCTGATCCGCTTCTCTTCGGTTCGGAGAAGCAATAGCGGAGCGGCCTGATTCGCCTCCGTTACAGGCGGAGGAGAAGCGGATCTTGTGGCTAGTGAAGCATGGCGAAGAGAAGCAACCAGAAGCGAATAATTCACTTTTACACGGAGCACTCCACCCGCAATTTTGGATATTTTCCCCATAGGATTGCATTGCGGAAAAGATTAGTGTATAACTTTTTTGTTTTTCAAGCTACCTCCTTGAAACTGAATGTGCTTAGGGAGTTGTGGGTGGGGGTCATTTGTGCCTATTTTAGCACTTTTCGTGCTGCGGTTTGCTTGCCATATTTTTTTAAAAAAATAGGGTAAAAAAAGTGGGAGGGGGTACCTTTTTTGAAGCGCTGAGAGGCAGATTCAACTCCCAATCGTGATCACCTGATGAAGCATCCTCCAATCCCAAAGTTGGAGGGGGGGATAAGCAAAACGGGATACTTAGTAACTTGGAACACTGGGAAACTTTTCTTTCTTAGTCTTTGAATGGACTTTTCCCAGTGTTTTTTGAAACAGTAGCCCCACCAAACGCACAAACACAACCTTAAATCATATACTAAGCAAATAAATAACAGATAGGAAACACAGCACTGCTACCCACCCTAATCTTGGTGAACAAATGAATAGATGTGGTGCAAGGGGATGAGGTCCCCTAGGGCATGTGGACATGCCCAGTGCGCACTCCTGTCCTTGGAGGGTAAACAGAACGCTCCAAAGGTTAACCAGTAGAAGCTACCTAATGCCTGTCATGAGTTGAAGTGTAAGGTAGCTTCTGAAAGACTGGTACCTAGACAGGGCCAGTCAAATTGGCACAGTTCCCCCTCCCCCTGGGCACATCCACTTTCCTCTTACTGATAAAAGACAGACATAGCCTTTAAAAAAAATAAAAATAAAAATCTTGTTGTTTTGATTCAGCAACACTGCTGCTTTTAATTCCACCCCTCCTGTGTGTATTTATTACATTTATTATACACCCCATAGCCCAAGCTCTCCTGGCTTTCCCTCTTCAGTGAAGTCTGGCAGGCTTTCATTGTGGTTCAACTCCTTATTGTTGTGGTTATTATTATTACTATTACTATTAATATTAGTACTGCTACTATTAACGTTATTAATGGCTGTGATCACAGTGCAGTCAATCAACTCTGAAGCAAGGATCACAAAGCTTTACTCTTATCCTCCTAGCCTCCTAGTTATGAGATGCAAAAGAAAAGGCATCTCTCTGTGCTGCTCCTGCCTCACAGGGACGGTTTGCATTACTGGCTTTGAAACAATCCTTGGCTCACTTCCTTGTGCCCCCAGAAATGTCTGCTGCATGCCTGCCTTCCCGCCTCTGCCTGGGTGCTGTTGTGGTGGGGTATCTGCTGGGACTTACTTCCCCATAGATCTATGGCATAGTTGTACATCTCTGCCTGCCTCTCTGCCCTCCTGGTGCCTGGGAGATGTACTACATGATGGGCTTTGTGGTTCAACCCCACAAGCCTCTGGCATGCTTGCTCCCAGTGCTACAGGGGCATGCTGGCTGTCCTCCTCTGTGCCCGCCTCACAGGGACGGTTTGAAGCAACCCTTGGTTCACTTACTTACTCCTGGCTCCTGGGAGATGTACCCGAGGATGGGCTTTGTGGTTCAACCCCACAAACTGTCCTCCTCTGTGCCCGCCCCACAGGGATGGTTTGTGCGTGTCTTGTTTTGACTCAGGGTATTCTTCCTTGTGATAAAGGCAGCTGCATTGCATGCTCACCCTGTTTAAGATTTCTTGGTGTGTGTGTGCATTTTAAGTGTTTCACCTGAGATGAAGATCCTTATTTAGAAAAAATCTTTATTCCCCCAAGTCATCTGTCCTATTATGGGCAAGCGCTTTGCAATGGATCCTTATGGTTTCTCTATGGAGAATTCAGTGCTATTATTGATTGCTCTGGGCCCGCACTTTGCAATGGATCCTTATGGGCTGGTATGGAAAGATGTCGGAGTAAATCCCATTTCTGAAAATGGGGTGTAGGATTTTCAAAAATTCCCCCAAAATCAGTGGAGGCTTGGATTGACTTCCAACTGGGCACAAAGGTGGACACATCAATAAGCTGTCATGGTGCCGATTTTGAAATTTCTAACATGAAAACTGACGGAGTTCTAGCATGGTACTTGAATTGGGGTGAGTTAAAAGGGGGGAAAAACCTGCCAAAAATCAGGGGATGATGGGCTTTCCTTGAAGCTTGCCATGAATGTGGATCTAGATGGCATCTGTGAGGGTGTCCACTTCCAAGTTTGTATCTGTAAAACTGTTGGAGTAAATCCCATTTCTGAAAATGGGGTGTCAGATTTTCAAAAATCCCCCAAAGATCCGCGGATGCTCAGATTTGCTTCCAACTCGGCACGAATGTGGATACATGGATAAGCTGTCATGGTGGCGATTTTGAGGTTTCTAACGTTTACAGTGACGAAGATATCGAAAGGGGTGTGAATTCAGGGGTGTGTGTGATGCTTTAAAGGTTAAAAAATTGCCAAAAATCAGGGGATGATGGGATTTGCTTGAAGCTTGCCATGAATGTGGATCTAGAAGGCATCTGTGAGGGTGCCCACTTCCAAGTTTGTATCTGTAAAAATTTCGGAGTAAATCCCATTCCTGAAAATGGGGTGTCGGATATTCAAAATTTTTCCGAAAATCAGGGGATGCTTGGATTTGCTTGAGGCTTGGCATGAATATGTATACATGGATAAGCTCTCATGGTGCCTATTTTGAGGTTTCTAACGTTAACAGAAAAAAGTTATAGGTGTTTGGATTTCAATGCAAGTCCATGGGGGAGGGGGAACGGAGCTCTGATTCGGATCCGGAGCTCCGCAGCGAAGTGAAGTGGCCATAGGCGGATCACTGCGGAGAGGAGCGGACCCAATCCAGAAGTTGCGAATCTGGAAGAGAAGCGGATTGGGCGGGGGGGTGTGTGTGTCCGTGCACAGCCCTAGTTTGTACCACTTCGCAGAAAAAGACAGACCTATAAGCTTCCACAGCAAAGCCTCCGTCCCTCTGCATCAACATACATGTCCTCTGTGATATATTTTCATGATGATAACAAATATATATGCTAAATTATCACTGAAAATGTATTTTAACCATCTAGTTTTGTTCTGAACTTTACCGGAGTTAATTTCATTTTTCTGTAAACATTTTCTACTCTTTTCTGAAATAGACATAAAATAATATCTATTTACCTTCCTAAGGACATTTTCTCAGATCTTTCTTACAGTCCAAATCCTTTTTGTTATTTTCTGTAATACATTTAAAGTGTAATTACACTGAAATCAATAAGCCTTAGATGTTCCACAACCTCGGATGTGTTTTCCATACTTGGCTCATTTCCCAGATTGGTGCTGAATAGTCTAGAACTGACATTAGATGTCCAACAAACTGCGCTCGCGCACACACACACACATACACACACACATGAAACCTACTTTTTCATGAGAGTGACTCTAATGCATTCTTCTTCTTTGCAACAGGTGGGAAATCATGCAATAAAGGAGATTCATTATTTATCCCTAGGGTGCCAGTAAAGATCCTGAGAAACATTGCATTTTTGAATAACGAACAAACAAAAGGGGCATCTTATTGTGCATGTGGAACTGATACTGAAATGAACAGAGAAGGTTCTAGAAACAGCAATTCCATGTACATATCAAAGTACACACAGAGCTTTGGATTAGTCATAGCACTGAAGAAGACTCCATATGGCTTCTGCAAAGGCAAATCCTCCTTCATTAACCTTGATTTTTGGGGAGCATCAACAAGCGTGTGGATAGTGGTGGTCCAACAGACTTTATTTATTTATTTAGGCTTTCAAAGGATTTGCGATAAATTCCCTCATGAAAGACTCCTGAGCAGATTTAGCAGTCATGGGATAAGAGGAGAGGTCCTCTTAAAAAGCATCAGTCCTAATACAGATTCTTGGGGCACACTACTGTATACATCTTTCCATTGCAAGATCTAGCCATTTATATTTACTCTATGCTTTCTGCTCGTTAACCACTTATCAATCTTTTGGATCACATCTCAAAAATTAAGGCATGAGTTACCTTACTAACAGCATGACTGCTAATGATACAGGGAGCTCCTACTTAAACATAGTCAGGGCTATGCACACTCTGTACATGAAACATTCTGCCAAATCAAAGAGTGTGTACTTATGATTTCTTATCAGTTACTTAAGGCATCATTAATCTGTGTTAAGGACATAAGAGCCATGCTGGATCAGACCTAAAGTGTATCCAGCCCAGCATTCAATTCCCACAGCAGCAAATCAGATGTCTACGGGAAGACCACAAGCAGGACATGAATGAAACCGCACCCTTCCACTCAGTTCCCCAGCAACTGGTATAATCAGGTATACTGCCTCTGATACTGGAAGTAATATATAACCATCATGACTAGCAGCCATTGACAGCCTTATCCTACATGAATTTCTCCAGTCCCCTTTTAAAGCCATCCAAGTTGGTTCCCATTACTAAATCTTGTGGTAGCATATTCCATAGTATGTGAGAAGTAGTACTTTTATCTCTTGAACCTTGAACTAATCTCTTGAACTAATCAACTTCATTGAATGACCCTGGATTCTAGTATTATGAGGCTCCACACTATGCATAATTTTATACACTTTTATCAGATCCCCGTTGTTCACTTTTTTTCTAAGCTAAAGAGCCACAAGGATTGTAAGAGTAAGGTCCCATCTTTCCTGATGGGAACTTACTGTAGTCCCTTGTCATTTTAGTTGCCCTTTTCTGCACCTTTTCCAAGTCTACAATATTGTTTTTGAGATGTGATCAGAGCTGTACACAGTATTCCAATAGAGGTGATTTGTATAATCACCAAAGATTTGTATGAGGGCAGTATGATACTATTTTATTTTTAATTCCTTTCCTAATGATTTCCAACATGGAATATACCTTTTTCACAGCAACTTCACACTGGGTGAACATTTTCATTAAGTTATCCACCACAAACCTAAGATTGGTTGTTTGATCAGTCACGGACTCTTTCAGCATATATGTAAAATTAAGATTTTTTTTAAAAATATGCATCACTACATTTGCTTACACTGAACTTCATTTGTCATTGTAATGCTCATTCCCCTATTTTAGAGAGCTGTATTTGAAGCTCTTCTCACTTCCTCTTTTGCTTCAACCACCGTAAATAATTTGGTGTCATCAGTAAACATGGTCATCTCACTGCTCACTCCTAGCTCCATATCATTTATAAATAAATTAAAAAGCACAGGTTCCACTGCAGGATTTTGTGGGACCCCATTGTTTTCATCCTTCCATTGCAAGAATTGTCCATTCATTCCTAGAATGTCATCAGATTGGGGGGGGGAATTGTGTTTCCTTACCTTCACTTCCCCCCCCCCACACACACACTAATGTCTTACTGTACTTCCTCTTTCTTAACACAGGAGAAGAAAGAAGAAGTAAGCAATGACCATGTGGCCCATTCAGTGGATGTTTTTATCGCACCACTTTTCCTGCACGCAGCAGGAAACGGTAGCACACTCTGTTTCAAACCCCCCCACCCACCCAGGATTTAAATGGGTCTATTTTGTGACAGAAAAAAGGCAAGAAGGAGCGGGAGACACATGGGAGGTGGACAACGTCGTCAAAAGGAGCCGCAAACTTTCGTAAGTGGGGAGTAGCGAGAATGCAATAATACACTCATCTGATAATGCTCTGACTCCTGTTCTTTAACTCTTTAACTCAATCTGCCTGTAATTTCCTGGATCCCCCTTTTTAAAAACCACTGCTACATTCACCATTTTCATGTCCTCTGGAACAGAGGCTGATCTTTTTCTTTTTCTTTTTTCCTTAATTTTTAATTTTTCCCCCAACAGCACCTATATAGACATCATATATAATACATATAAGTAAAGGTATACATGAAACAACTACCATTGCACTGAAAACATTTAAGGGTGAGGTTAAGGTACATTTTTAGCCCTCAAAATGAACAGAGGCTGATCTTAAAGACATGAATCATATTGTTAGAAGATTAGCATTCATATTTTAGGTCTTTAAGATACCATCTAGACCCGATGATTTGTTTGTTTTCAATTTTTCAACAAGGTTTAGTAAACCTGGTTGTGCACACTTGCTTAAAGACTAAGAAGAACCTTATTGGATCAGAACAAGGTCCATCTAGTCCAGCATTCTTTACAAGAATCCTAACACTAGATAAACACAATGGACTTCAGTCTACTTTCTGCCTACCACTACTCTGAAAGTAATTTACATTCTGCACTAGGAAAAGCAGAGTTCAATGGCAAATTTGCACATATTTGTCTATTCTGTTTTTGCTAGTCATAGAAATTGGCAAAGACCTATAGGACCTTGGGTCTTTTGTGTGGCCATTGACTATTCAACAGCCAGTCATCCTTAACTTCTAATGTCTAATTCTTGACTACACTATTTCAAGCTGATTTTCACAGCCTTCAGGACTAGGAACTTTTCAAATTTAAGTAACTCAGGACATTAAATGATGTGTCTGATACCAAATGCTTTGTTTGTGCAGTGGAATTATAGAAATGCACGGCATTAGGGTATTTAACCATTATAAAACTAACCAGCATGGAGGATTTTATTTGGGATGTTGCCCTTGGTGATCATATAATTGTGTAGTTGATAGCCTTAAGAACATGTTCTGGAATGACCAAAAGCAGTCAGTATGCCTGCCTAGAAAGCCCTCTCATGCTTATCCAGGAGCAACTGGCATGATGCCTCACGTATGGGTCCACAATGTACCTTTGCAAAGATACTTTTCTGAAAGCATCCATTGATGCTAATTTAAACCATCTGATGATCTGAAATTCATATATTTATATTAACTGGTAAGTGTTACAAGGTCAGTTAAAGCATAGTTTAGTTGCATTGCATTGCCATGCTGCTTCATAAAACAGCTGCTCCAACTATCTAAAATCTGTATCTGTTTGTGCCATTAATACTTACTCATCCCCATGTTACTGGTGATTTAATAATTGCTTATGTTGGCTGCCAAGTATCCTTCTCACCAGAGAATCATATCTAAATACTAGCAAAAAGCAAAGTGCATATTTTGTATATTGTCTGTTACACAATTTCTATGTATTTGCAGTGCACGAAGGCACATTGCTTGAAGTATTTATTCAATGTCAATCACTGGTTTCAATCCAAATCTCTCTGCTCTGTAATTCAGATGCTTTACAGAAGTGGAATAATTATATAAACACACAAAAATGTTTTTTCTGCTAATGCATTTATCTAAGACAACATCTTTACAAATTAAGACTATCTAACAGCACTGCTGGGTCAGATCAAGGGATTATCTAATCCAGAGGTGGACAGAAGATAGATCAGATAGGTCTTTCATTGACACATCAATAGATGTTTTGCAGTAGGTCAGCAAGGGATTCTGGCATTGAATTGTTTAACAATAGCAACAAAGGTGTATTTCCTCCTCTTCCCAATTAGATTGTTCAGATAATAATAATAATAATAATAATAATAATAATAATAATAATAATAATAATATATTTCTTACCCACCTCTCCACTTGGATCGAGGCAGGGAACAACAGTGAATATAAAACACATTAAAAACTGATTAAAAACATAGCATACATGATTAAAACATCCTTAAAATGGATCTATAGTAACTCAGGTGAGGATTTGTATTTATATATGGAAATCATCCCAGCGTATGGCTCATCACCTGCAGTAGGTAACTGACCCTATCTCCTGAATCACCATTTTGCATTTGGCTCCACCTATAACCACTTATTTCATAGCTGGTTCCAGTTGGTGGATCTTGGGGTTCTAATAGCTCCACACCCACACACAAAGTAGGTTTTAGGAGCTTGAACTTCCCACATCAGATCTGGTTGAACAGTAGCCAGCCAGAATCTTCTAGGAGGCCCACAAGTAGGGCATGAAGGCAACACCCACTCCTGCAGTTTGCTTCTCACCAGCTGGTATTCAGAGACATAATCTGCAACTGGGAGGTCCATTTAGCTGCCATGCCTAATAGTTGTTGATGGACCTATTCTCCATGAATTTATTTAATCCTCGTCTAAACCATTGATCATTGACATGTTTTGTATTTCATTCAGTATTGCCACATAATCCCTATTTTAAAAGCTGTCTTTTATTTTACTTACTTACTTGAAATGGTTAAGATTATTCTTTTCTTTAAATAAATTTGGGGGGGGCGCCTTTTCAGTGGTGACCCCCAGATTATAGAATGCTCTCCCTAGAAAGGTCCACCTGGTGCCTACTTTGTTGACTGTTTGGCAGTAGGTGAAGTTCTTTTTTTGATTCTCCCATGCCTTAACAGAATATTTTTAAATTACTGCTTGTAATACTGCCCATGCACTAGCAAAACCTACTGCTAGCACAAAAGGAAGGTAGTGGTTCCTGAAGCAATTGGGGGTGGGCATGTCAACAGAGCTCACAGAAGAGAGTTCCCTTGACCTGCTCCACCCCGTTCTGGGAATGAGCATTTCTACTTGTTTCTAGAGTTGCTTTAGGAAGATGTAGTCCGTATTGTGCTAGTGGTTGGGCTCAACGGAATGAGTGGAGGCAGAGTGGCAGTATTGGATACTGCCCATTATTTTTAATTATGTATTTAAAACTATGTTTGACTATCATATTTTCCCATGTTTTAGCTGCTTTGATATTTAAAAACGGTTTTGAATTGTTGCTCTTTTTTGAATTCTTTTAATGTGTTCTATCGTTGGTTTTATTGCATCTGTTGTGTGTGTGTCACCCTGAGAGCTTTAGCTGTGGGATGACTCATAAAATAAATGAATAGATAAATGGATTAAATGATTACCCATAGCAAACAACTTCATAACATAAGGCAAGGGTCCCCAACCTTTTTGGACCCGTGGGAGAATTTGAGATACTGCTATTATGGGCACCACCACACAATACCTAATCAGCGAATCACTGCTTTGGTGTCTACCTTTTGCATCTGTGGATTTTAGGCTGTGTCTTATTCAGCAAAACCTTTTGCTTCCTGTTTATTGGACATTGCAGTCTCTTTAATACGGGTTTGTCGAATTCAGCTAATTGCTGCCAGTGCAATACAACTAATAATTCTTTTAAACATGTATTTTGGCAATGTCTAGTAGTTGCTTCTTTTTGCAGGGAGGTTATGACACTGAAAAAAAATTGTACCGGAACAGTCTTTACTATTCGCTAATGTGTACGCTCTTTGAAATTATTGATTTGTTTCACAGAAATTAACAAATGGTCGGTGTAAATGAACCCTCTGCATTATTTTGACTACTAAAAGCTGTAATGGAAGTCAGGGTCCACCTGACGTCCCTGCAAGGTAGGCTGCATTGAGAGGGCCCGACATAAGGTGTGTTCTTTATTTATGGCACAATGGTACTTGAATGCCTTTTGTTTTTAAACTGAAGCTGGAAACCCTATCTATGCCTAACCATTTTATGCAAGGGTGGCTAAAGGTGCTGACTGGCACAACTGTCTAGCCCTCCAATGTTGCATGACATATCTGGATGCAGTTGCCGGGGTGGCACATAGTGCCGAAATTAATGTTAAGGAATATGGATCGATCCACCTTGGCCAGCTAAGCAAGGCACATTACTGCAAGGGAGAAAGAGGATCAACAGATGTCCTTTGGTGTCTTCTTACTCTGTTAATTCTGTGCTTTTGAAAAGGGAGCTTTGGCCATTGTGATTGCTAGCATCTTTAGTTCCAAATAATTCTAAAAAAAATCTTACTCCTAAAGTGTGTAGATTTATCTTGCAGTGTAAATTCTGAAAATTCCCAGCTATGCATGTCCTAAGAAAGTGCCATTTTTCATTATTGTTTTTCCTCTGCAGATCACATGAAGTGTCTGGCAAGTCACCCTTACTTTACATTATATGTGATTAGCAGAAATGCAGAATGTGGAGTCCAGTCAAGCACAGTGAGTGGAACTTAGTTAAATAAACAACCAAGGGGCAGATACAGTTTGATTACTTACCCGAAGGATCATATAACTCTTGGATTTCAGAGTTGTTACACTTATGAGATTAACATTTAGGACCATTAGCATGAATTATGTTTATATGTACATTGCTCAGCAGTAGTGTAAGTATATATATGCTACAGTAGGAGCACATGTATTTCTTTTATTATTAATATATAAATATAACTTAATGGGAGGGGGAGGCAGTCATGTTAATTGACTTTCTGAGCTACTAACCTTTGTGGTTCATTAGCTTTAGACATAGGCCTTGCAACACTGTGCCATGTAGAAATAATGTACTTTAGCTGGAAACAAAGCACAGTAAATGCAGCACGGTATTCATCCATTATTCAGTTCATAAATATACACACCCCTCTATTTGTTCTTTAGAGAGTTTTAGGAAGCAGGATGATTAAAGGCAGAGGAAGAGAGGTTTGCAGATAAACATGCATAATAAAAGGCTGAGGAAGAAGAAAGAGCTGGTATTAAATATAAATGGAGAACTGATACCTAAACTGCATGCTGTGGCTGTATTAAAATGCATCTAAACCAGCCTTGCTCAACCTGCTGCTGTCCAGATGGAGTAAAATTCCCACCATCATTAGTCTGCATAACTATGCTGGCTGGACATGATGGAAGTTGTAGTCCAATACATCTAGATGGCAACAGGTTGAGGAAGGCTGATCTAAGCCACAGAGCGAGAGGAGGGGGACTTCAGAGCCCCCCCCCCTCAGGACCCACAGAGGGCAAATGCCAAAAAAGATACATTTTTGCTTTAAAACAAGGTTCATGGGGAGCACAGACCTTGTTTTAATGCAAACCTGCATTCCTGAAGCACTGTTAATAGCCAAGGATATTCCAGTGGTATGTTTCCATGGGAGCTAATCGTTAGATGAAATTGTTTAAGATCTTTGACTAGCTGGCAAATATCTGAAAGGGGATATGCCTTTCCCCCCAGCATTCCTAGCTAAGGTAATGTAATCTTAGTCCATATGTGAAAAGAAATAATAGACTGAGAGAGGCCGAGTATGGCCTAGTTTGCATGTAATAACAAACCAGAACATGGGTTGAATATGGATTGTTGTTGAATTGTGTGTTGTCATTATGTGAGAATCCTGCACTATGGTTAGCTATAGGTGGTTAACCATGAATACTCCAGAAAGAGAACACATGGTTTGTTGCTGGGTTGTGAATTCTGAGTTGTTTGTGATTAACAAACCATAGTTAATGTTGTCGACCGAATCAGCTCCCTGTGAGTAGCCGCGTACAGACAATAGAAACACTCCAGGTGGTTTAAAAGAAAACTTTACTTAGCAACATTTAACATATCCTACGATGGGATGGCTTGGTTCCCCCATCGTGGTCAGCACACCATGCAGGTGGGTAAAAACAGCAGAATGAAGAAGAAGGAAGAAGGAGGGAGGAGACAGGAAGTAGCAAGACAAGTATTGTAGCAATCCCCTCCCACCCTGTAGGTGTTTGTTAACCCTTTAGCCTCAGGTCAGTGACCTGTGGCCTGAGTTCTGCTAACAGTTAAACCATAGTGCCAGGTTTGCACTAAAGAAGGAGGGCCTTCTTTAATTATCTTAATGCATGCACAGATTGATGTGGGAGGAGGTGCTTTGGATTCCAAGCCCTTTAGGGATAAGCACCAGCAACTTGAACTTGGATTAGTAATGAATAGACAGCCAATATAGCTCCTTCAGAACTGATGTGGTACAACTCCACCTAAAGCAAACTGGATAGAATTCTAACAGCTATATTCTGTACTAGTTGGAGCTTCCAAAATGCTTTCAAAGGGAACCCCATGTATAATACTTTTCTGAATCCATGGTCTTTACTATAACAGGAACAAGAGTTAGTATTCCATCTTCCATCAAAGAACATGTATCTATAACTGTGGCCTGCGGACCCATGGTTAATTGTTCTAACCAGTTTATCTTATCAAAATAATTTCAGCCAAGGAGCTTGCCAAAAGACATCGTACTCCTAAAGCATAACAGGGAACTATTTTGCACACAATACTGTTCTTTGTAGTCTGCCTATCATCACTGTATTCGTTGTAAAGAGGTTTAGTCAAATCTCCATGAAATCTAAATAACTCCTGTTTACCTGGGATTCAGAGAAAGAATGGTCCAAGAGTTGACTCACTTTTTCCTGAGTACAATGTGGGTGAGCATTCAAGATGAACACAAAAAGGGAGAATAGTCTCAGGATGCTATAAACAAATTTATGTAAAAGCCCAACTCATTTCAGCCTCTTGCTTTTTATTAGGCCTTCTTCAGGGGATTGTGACAATGTCTGCAGAAATTATTTGCAACAAATTGTCTTGCTATAAACAATGACAACCCTTTTTGTGTCCACCTTTTCCTGCACATTCTCATGACTCTCGAGACTCCAAATCTCCTACCCAACTTTGCAGGATTCTACAACTCAAATGCCATGGACCCCCTGAAACCAATCCTACATGAAAGAGTGGAACCATTGTTTCATTGTGGCCTCCAAAAGCAACCCACGGAATTGGTCAAATAAGATACCATGCATGATGGTATCAAAAGGCATTGTGATTCGGACCCCCTGAGGCGACTCAGCCTTGCACAGCCGGCACCCAGGAAAGCCGGTAGCATGGACAGCTGTGAGTCCTTTGGACTCACCTCCCTCTCCCTGCTAACCTGCCGCCATTGCCGCTGCCTCACTCCTGCTGCAATCACCACCACCACCACCACCTTGCTCCTGCCATTGCCACCTCACTCCTGCCACCATTGCCACCACTCCTGCATCTGAGAACCAGGGCGCGATTTTAAGATATCGCGGGGCCTCTGATTAGTACCATAGTTTGTGGCCATAGAGGTACTAAACAGTTTAAAATCACAGCCTGGTTCTCAGATGTGGCAGCGATAGCAGCAGGAGCAATGGGGCAGCGATGGTGCAGGAGTGATATGGTGGCAGGTGAGCAGGGAGAGCGGCCCAGTGCTGCTGCAAAGTGGCCCGAGGCACTCTGAGCTTCAGTGCTGATTGGCTTCGGGGCACCTCGGGCTGACCCAGAACCAACTCGGAACCAAGGCAAGGTGGGCTGAATCAGCCCACCTCGCCTTGGTTTCAGGGATTCGGCCTGAGGTGGTGCACAGTCCTAATGGAAAGCTTACAATCTACATTGGCTTGCTCCTGCCTCTTCTCTGTTAATTGAATCAACTATCTGAGTGAGATATATAAAAAGGTTTCAAATAAAGGGTGATTTAAGAACAAAGGAAGAAAGAACAACGTACGCTTTGTGGCTGTACAGCTAGCAATATAAAAACATATTTGTTATTAACATTATCAATTTTGTTATTATTACTTTCCCCCCAAAATAGTAAGGCTCAGAGGGCAGAGTTTTGTTCTAATGTGCTTCTGTTTGCCACAAGGTTTTTTCTGTTTCCCCTGTTTAATTTGAAAAACAAAAGATGTCTGGAAGCAATTTTTGTGGCCTTAAAATAAATTGTCCTATGTCCAAATATGTAGGTACTTAGGGCTCTGTTTTACAAAACATTTAGAATACAGGAGTACAGTACAGAAGTCTGGAGTATAAAACGCACACTCTTGACATATGAAGGGAGCAGACTTTGCCACATTCCCCTTAAAATATAAAACAAGGGAGCAGGGCCAGCACTGCCATAGAGGCCAGTCAGGCGACCGCCTAGAGCGCCAAGGTAAGGGGGGCGCCGAACACCGCGCCTGGAAGTCGCCCTCCCACTCCCAGAGCCGCTCTAGCCGAGCGAGGGCAGCTTCCGGGCACGCCATTCTGAAGCCGCCCTCCACCCCGCCCCCCTCAGCATCCTGGCTTGGCTTTGGCTGGGCAGGCGCCCAGCTGAAGCCAAGCTGGGACACTGGGGTGGGGGTGGGGGCGGATGGACAGCTTCATGTTCTGGCTTCCGGGCATGCCGGACGTTAGAACGTGGAGCTGTCCGCCCTCTCCCCCACCCCAGTGTCCTGCCCAGCTGCAGCCAAGTCGGGACACACGTTCTGACTTTGGGAAAGGTAACGCGGCCTCCATCCCCACCTGTCTCCTCCTACCGGGGGTGGGGGTGGGGGGTATGCTGAGGTTGGGGTGTGTGTGTGTGAAAGTAGCTCAACTTGGCTGGGGCGCAAAATAGCCTGGCACCGGCCCTGCAAGGGAGCCCTGATTCTTTCCCACTCAGCACCTTTATGTAGTTTAAAGGGGGAAACTACATTTCTAACTTGCATCATCACTGGCATGGGTGGTGGTGCCCACGATCCACCCGCCCACATGAGCATCCACACCAAGATAATCCAGCAACCCCTTACGCAAGTCCCTTTCACTGATATTTCCACAAGCAGCAGCAAGAGGGTTTAGTACAATAATTTCCCCACTTTCCTCACCCTTCAGTACAAAGCTAGCCCAAAGGGACTTGCATAAACCAGCACCCGAGAGGCAGTCCAACAGCAGTTGAAATTATATACTGAATTGTGAAGTAGAGCAACTGTGTCGCAACGGAAGTCCCTCAGAACTGGATGGTTCTCTTCCCATTTCCTTGCTTAACTTAAAACCAGGCTTATTGTTTAGAGATATGAGAGCAATGGGTAAATCCTTAAGAGTGAACAGAGGTCAGGCTAATCCATTTTTTGCCTGTGCACCTGCTTTCCTTGTTAAGCTTCGTCCCCATCTCACCTACACTGTCAGTGTCAATTTGGCTGAGTGTTTCTAAATCAGTGCTGCAGATGCCTGTTAGCTGCTGTGCAGTGTCTAATCAGAACAGTGTAGGGCTCTTGCCAAATAAAGAAATAAAACAGCCCCCAAGCATCCCTGTTTGGCTTTAGTGTCATTCTAATCTCCACTACAACAACCCTGAAGTACTAGATACAACCTGGGAGGCTCTGGAAAGGCTAAAGATCCCCCTGCTCTGACTCATGTGCTATAGATTGCTAATCTCAAAGTAATTGTCTGTGTTTAATTTTATATTAGAGGTCTGTATGCCTTAATACCACCTCTTTGCCAGCTGTTCAGTGCATCTGATGTTCTGATTTGCGCTCTATTGCACTTTCTGACTGAGGGCTCCATCACACGTGGGAAAACACGCTCACTACCGTCGCTTCCCCGCTCCTGGTTTCATTGCTCAGTTACTTCCTGTTTCAAAACTGGAAGTAAACAACGAGCACGAGGCCCATTCAGTTGGGCGTTCTAATCACGCTGCTTCTCCTGCACACGGCAGGAGAGAGCAGCAACTTCCGGTTGTAAAAATATTTCAGACTTTCTGGGGGGTTTCATGTGGTGCAAGGAAGGCCAGAAGGGGCGCGGGAGGCAGACAACGTCATGTGAGGGACCTGCGAAAAATCTGTGAGTGTCCAGTAACGAGTGTGCAATAAAATGTTCGCTGGATGGAGCTTTGAGTGAAACCTTTATGGAAGGGTTTTTGAAATACATTTTATCTCAGAAATGTTTCACATCCCTTGAGTAGGTTGAGCATGACACCTCTTGCTTTTTGACTAATTGTTTCTTTCTTCTCAGCAGTACTAGGCATTTATAGGCTGCTCGTCAAGTGCTCAAACAAAGAGCTACACAGGTAGAGGCAGGTATTCTTAATCCCATATTTCACCTTCACAGGTGAAGCTTGCTTGTATCAATGTCTGGGTGTCCAGGCTGCTGCATAGCTTGGGGCCATGGGAAAGCCATCTCAGAATTATTATATCTGAACACGTTATTGACTCTGTCCTGCCCCAACTCTACCAAAACATCAATAAAGATCAGACTGTACTCTGTGACTCATTACCATTGGTCATAAAGCCTGAGGTTAAAAGATTGTATCACATTCATTTCAGAGTGTTCTGATGTAGAGTTCTGGCTAGTCATAAAATTCAGGTGCAAATAGAAAATCATCTGAAAGGTGGTTATTTGGAAGCAAAGCCTGTTTCTCTAAGTCTGTCTTATGTTGGTGTTCTCAGCTCTGGATACCTATTGAAAACATGGATCCACTTCCATTTTCAGAAGAGCATTCTAGGATTCTTCGTTATTGTATTAACAAGGGAAAGTAAGAAGAACTGAAGAGTGCTGTGGTTGCTTACGTATTTCCTTCCTTTGTGGTTTTGTTGCTCAGTGACAACATTTCCTTGTCATTTTTCTGACAAGTTCATACCGGATTGGGGAAGGGTCATGCTTCAGTGTAGAGCATATGCTTTGGGTGCATCTTTCCTCATCTTGGTGCCCTCCAGATATTTTGGACTTCAATTTCTGTCAGCCCCTGCCAGCAGGGCCAATGCTCAGGAATCCTCTAAGTTGCAGTTCAAACCAACTGGAAGGCACCAGTTTGGGAAAGGCTGCAGTAGATCCTATGTTCAATCACGAGCATCTCCAGGTAGGGCTGGGAAGAATGTCTGCTCATCAGTGTGGACAATAATGAGCTGGATGGACCAATAGTATGATGCAGTATAAGGCACATTCCTACATTCTAAATCAGCAAGCTGGGCTTTTAAAATGCTGTCTTTCTCCAGTACTAATACAAGGATTATTTGACAGCATTCCAGATGTGGAATATCATAGAATCATAGAATCATAGAATAGCAGAGTTGGAAGGGGCCTACAAGGCCATCTAGTCCAACCCCCTGCTCAATGCAGGAATCCACCCTAAAGCATCCCTGACAGATGGTTGTCCAATATGATAGAATAGAACCTATATCCTGCAAGAATTAGTACCTACACTACAGAGCTACTTCATGCCTGCGTCTCCCAAGTGGGAGCAGTGATTAATTTTTCTTTTAAGTGTCACATTTCACTGCCTAACAAGAATTGCGCATTTAGCAGGATCAACCACCAGACTGGGTGAGGTTACATCATTGCCCCAGTCATTTTCTGGTCATTTTATTTATATGGGAGGTAGAGGAGGGGAGAGAGAGAGAGGATAATGCATTACAAAAGGAAAAAGTGGACAGTGGATTTCTTTTGTTTAGAGAAACCATGAATGCATGATTGACTGAACATAGTAACATAGCTTCCAAATTTGCAGGGCAAACTTTGTGTCTACCAAACCACAGTCCTGAAAGTTATTAGCCGTTTGCATGCCTTGCAGGTGTGAGAAGAACTTCTCTAGGCCTGGATGGTGAAGCAGGGGCATCATCCTTGGCCTCTGCTTGCATCCTTCACTGCAATCTCCCACCTGAAAGTAAAGGTGAAAGAAGCAACTTCTTCATTTGCTGCTGTCATGCCATCCAGAATGGAGGGGGGGAGGAGGTGCTACTCAGAGTCCTGCTCAAGCTACACTGCTAATATTCCTTCTCAGTTTACAAGTGTCGAGTTACTGTAATCAGTTGACCATGCATTTGACTCACTGCAGCAATTCTTTTCTATGTCCCTGGGCGGATAGCCAAGGCTGAATGTTGCTTGCACACAAAATACAAAATTTTGCATCAAAGACTTCACACTATTCCTAGAATATATTTCGATTTTTCTGAAGTGCACCAAACAATAACTTGTTAAACATGATTTTTTCTTTGTATTTGAATGTCGTTTGGAATACTGGTTAAGGCGAGGAAGAATAAGAGCATTCACATAGGACAAAAGATGGTGTTCTACTGTTTATCTGCTCCTGGAAGAAACTTGCCCCCGCTCCCTACCGCCTGCCCAAAGACTGCTCGCTAGTGCATATCAAGCTCCAGCTCATTTAGCTGATTGTTAAAATCCTATCTCCCTTTTTGGTGTTTGAATGTTCCCACACAGCCCCTTTAAAAAACCACTAAAGGGATAATTTCGGTAGTCCATCTTGTGGAGAACCCAAATTGGATCACCCACACTAAGTTTCAGCTCATTAGCTGTATTTTAGGTGTCCCATCCCACTGTTTGGTGTTTGGATGGTCCCATGCAGCTCCTTTAAAATCACTCTTGGTAGTGCATCTTGTGGAGAACCTAAATGGGAACTTGGTTTGAGCTCATTTGGTTGAGTTTTGGACACTTTAAATCCATTCCCAGTTTGGAGAGATCCTTTTGCAGCTCGTCACAATTCCTTTTTGTTTTCATCACCCTAAATAATTTGGTGTCTTCAACAGACATGAGCACTTCACTGCTCATGCCTAATTCTAGATAATTCATGATCAAGTTGAAAAGCACCACTCTCAATACAGATCCTTGTGGGACTCCACTCTTTACATCCCTATGTCAGGAGAATTTACCATTTATTCTTACACTCTGCTTTTAGAATTCCAACATTTAGAATGTGGGGAGGCAGAGAAACCGCATAAAAGCCAGGAAACCACCAAACAACGGGCAGTTGGGGGAAAGGGGTGGGGCCATATGGGAAACCCTGGAGAGCAGGATTGGAACCCCAGGCAGCCTGGATTTGGCCCAAGAGCCTGAGGTTCAACACCCCTGATTTAGTGTTGAGATGTTTTAAAAGGGATTCCCTTCTCCCACGCTTGTGTGCAATTTCCTGTCTTCCTTGTTGTGTGCATTGTATAACTGTGTTACACATACACACAGTTGATTTACTGCTATTTTCATTGATCATTTAAACTGCAAAACTGGGAGGAAAATGTATTCTTGTTGTAGGTTTGGAATCCGCTGCTGCTTCATAATATATTACATATGTCTTCACCTTCTCTATAGCAAGTATCTGAATCCTCCCTCCACTCTTAAAATAACTATCTTACTCATTTTGAAGAAAGGTATTAAACTGGTTTGGCCAGTCTGATTACAAATACATGTGCCCAGAGAGCTTAAAATGAGGAAGAGAAGTAGAAAATGGACTAGAGAAAGAGGAACAATTTTGGGGGACTAGCTGGAGAGGCACTTCAGGGCCTGTATTCATTTATTTATATTAGGGTGACCATATGAAAAGGAGGACAGGGCTCCTGTATCTTTAACAGTTGCATAGAAAAGGGAATTTCAGCAGGTGTCATTTGTATATATGGAGAACCTGGTGAAATTCCCTCTTCATCACACCAGTTAATGCTGCAGGAGCTATACTAGAGTGACCAGTTTAAAAGAGGGCAGGGCACCTGCAGCTTTAACTGTTGAGATGAAGAGGAAATTTCACCAGGTTCCCTATATATACAAAGGACACCTGCAGAAATTCCCTTTTCAATAGAACTGTTAAAGATACAGGAGCCCAGTCCTCCTTTTCATATGGTCAGCCTAATTTATATTTAGTAAAACATTTGTATCCCACTGGGATCTCAGGGCATAGAGGCAAGCTGGACTGATGCTGCTTTGGAACTAGCAATTCCTATTTGCTGTTTACCTTCTCAAACTGTATATTTCTGCATTTACGACTGGCTCCTTTAGATGGCAACCACGTGATTTTGAATCCAAAACTTCTCTTCTAGGCAATGCTATTCTGTTCAATGAAACAGCAGCATCTAGTGGTGGAGTTACAGTGTTATGCCATGCTGGGGACATTTAAATACTGTCGTGATTCCAAGCCATCCCACTGAGATGCAAGACAAAGAGGTCTGCTGTGTAATCCTCAAAGCTTTATTCAGCAAATAAGCATCTCTTCACACTAAACAAAGGCAGTTGCTGTTTCAATTAAAAGAGAGAGTTTTCCGTGCAGTCCAAGAGCTACTTTAGCCCAGGGAGGGTCTTATTCGAAAAGTCTTTGGTGAGTGGCTAGCCTGGTAGACTGTCTCTCACTTGCTGAAAACTCCACCCACTTGATCCTGCAGCAGACTCTGAGATCTGTCAACTCTGAAGATGTCTCCCCTCTCCCTCCAACAGTGGCTGAGTTCCCAGGGACTGGGGGAAGGATGGGCTCTGAGTTGTTGGCTTCTCCTAGAAAGATTTCCCTTTGATGACTTCTTCTTCTTCTTCTTCTTCTTCTTCTTCTTCTTCTTCTTCTGATTGCCCTCCTCAAACCCATCCCCCCCCAACACCCTAGTGAAAGCAAGCTTGATCCTGACAAATACTGTATTATCTCCACATTTTTAAAAAGTGAGACTATCAGGGAAAAGTATGGGGGATGTCCTGGCAGTTGATGGTGTCATGTAAATGACCCGCAAACTTCCATGAGTGGCCAATCATGAGTATACGATAAATCACTTGTGTAGAGAATCTCAAGGAAGTGTGGAGTGCAAAATAATATGCAAAACAGGACTCTCCCTCCCTCCCTCCCTCCCTCCCTCTCTCTCTCTCTCTCTCTCTCTCTCTCTCTGTGTGTGTGCACTTAATTCATTTAAAGGTATCTATCTCCACATCAGGGTTGTTGTTTTTAATTTTTTTGGAGTGTGTTTATAAGGTTGCCAATCATCCAAGGGCAGTTAATAAAACATGCTTTAGTCACAGCATGTTTCTCAGATTTTAAAAGCATCCAGCCAAAAAAGCTTTTTTCTTTATTTGGCAAGGCATTACAAATTCTGAGCAAGTGTATTAATGGAATCATTTGCCAACCTGAGGCTGGGCAAGAGAGAGTTCTAAAATAAATATAAAATGCCTTAGCACATCCAAGATTGATTACCAGGAAAAACAATGACACAAGGATGAGCAATATTAAAGGAAAAGCACTCCACTCCAGGAGATGGTGGGGGAAGTCCCTTCCATCGCTCTTAAAATAAATGTTTTATTGATTTTGATTATTTGCTCTGTCTTCAGGTTTCTAGTAAGCCTGGAGAAATACTCTAAGGCATTACAAAGTGCCTCCATATTTAACCGCAGAATAAGATCACTCCAGTACAAAATTTCCTGTTCTTACGGTGTCAATAACATTAGTAACCACAATCTAACAATTCCAACAGAAGTATATACTATTGATTTCCCCCCCTCTCCTTAAGAGGTGCGGTAAAAGCAACATGATACTTGGACGTGGCCAAAAACGATTGTGCCTGAAAGGACAAATCTGACACTAATATAATATGTCAGACACATTCTTTAATTATGCAGGAAACACATCTGATTGCAGCTGAGTGATGGATAGGCATTTGAAGGTTAATAGGCAGAAATTTGGACCAATTGTCTCCATTGTTCGTTACCTGGAAGTCATTGTGATGGACTAACCCCTTTCTGGATATATTTTAAGGGAGCTATTACTCATTTGCCACTGGGTAGTAATCACACATATCAAACACATTTACATAATAGTATGACTGTTATTTCTGAGGCCCTCTTCACAGATTAACTTTTTTTCTCCATATACCAATATTATCTCCATATAGAAAAATATATATGTAAAACTGCACACAAGAAGATCACAAGACGAGCCTGCTGGATCAGACTAAAAGATAATAATAATAATAATAATAATAATAATAATAATAATAATAATAATAATAATAATGTTTCCCACCAGCAAAAGTGAAGAACATGTAACAGTTTATTTTGCTGCAATTACACATGTTGGGAATCTAATGTGTGCAGTGTCTTCTCAACACATCTATTAACATCACAATAAATTCTCAAACACTTTTCACAGATGACATGTATACACATTTTTTCCACATCCCCCCCCCCCCGAGAAATTGGCCTGGTTTTCACGTAATGACAATCTTGAATGTGGGTTTTATCATCAAATTGTGGGCTGTTGTTTCATGCAAACCCTGCTCTATGATTTAACTATTGGTTGTTAACCATGAACAACCCAGAAAGAGAACCTTGGTTTGTTGTTGGGTTATGAACTCTAAGTTGTTTGTTGTTAGCAGCTCACTCTTGCATTCTTTGAATTTTGAGTATGTCGGAGCTGAAAGTACACTAGACTAAAATTAATTTCTGCAAATTAACCTTGGATTTGAAAATGGATTGAATGAAGGAAAGCACCACACTGCTCCAAACAACCCTCTGTTCTTAAGTTGAGTCAAGATCTACTTTGCTTTAGGCATGTTACAACTGATAGCCAACAAATCTTTCAGTTAGTGTGTGTGTGTGTGTGAGTGAGTGAGTGAGAGAGAGAGAGAGAGAGAGAGAGAGAGAGAGAGAGTATAAACAAGCAGAATGTGCAACAAAATGATGCAGAGTGATGTGCTCCTGTTCAGTGTTGCAGCCAGCAAGCCAGTCATGCCTTCTCCCAGGATACTTCGTTCCATAGCCATTGGCCACAGTTGTTGGGCTCTTTTGCCTCCACCACAGTTAGTTGTTGTTGTTGTTACCTAAAATATTTTTTCTGCTTGTTCGTACTTCTGCAAAACATGGTGCTCTTGAGCTTGTGGATATTCCCTGTTGTGTGTGGATGGTGCCACTTTGGTGACTTAATAGAACAATCCTAAACATGTCTAGTCAGAAGTAAGCTGCACTGAGTCCAGGTAAGTATATACAGGATTACAGCCTGAAGGATCCACAGTCAGAGAATGTTTGCTATTAGCATGACAGACAATGAACTTTTCTACATGAGGCATTTATTGTGCATTGATGATTCCTTACTCATGGTTAGTTATGGGTTCTTTAGATGATGTCATGATCCTTCAGTTTCATTTCTGTTTTTTAAGAGCATTTCCTCCTCTCTTTTTTAGAACGGGTAAAATGGAATATTATTTCTGATGGTGAAAGAAAAGATATTTTCCTACTTGTGGATTTGCACTATTCTGCTTTAGCACAGTGCCACCTAGAGATCATGTCATGGGAAAGTAGGAAACGGAAAGCTCTTTGAGTAGAGTTCAGATTTGAGTAGAGTTCAGATACAACAAAACCATAAGTTGATACAGTGTTTAACAGCCTCGTGTAGAAAAGCCTTATGTCCTGTGAAAAGACAATGCTCTCTCCTGAGTAGCTTGATAGGAATGATTCCATGGCTCCAGACACAAGGTTCTGGATGCTTGATGTGATGCCCCAAAATGCTACTTTCCTAGGGTGACGATATGAAAAGGAGAACAGAGCTCCGGTATCTTTAACAGTTGTATTGAAAAGGAAATTTCAGCAGGTGTCATTTGTATATATGGGGAACCTGGTGAAATTCCCTCTTCATCACAACAGTTAAAGCTGCAGGTGCCGTACCCTCTTTTAAATCTGGTCACTCTAGTATAGCTCCTGCAGCTTTAACTGGTGTGATGAAGAGGGAATTTCACCAGGTTCTCCATATATACAAATGACACCTGCTTAAATTCCCTTTTCTATGCAACTGTTAAAGATACAGGAGCCCTGTCCTCCTTTTCATAGTGGCCAAATCTACATTACTGTAGTTGTAATGTGATAGATAGCTCTGGATGACGTCAGTGATCATGTGATGTGTTCCTTATAATATTATACAGCAAGGTTTTGTACTGTTTTACCTTTAGTTGTAACATTTCTATGTCGTTAGACTTCTTTCAATGTGCTCCGTTGTTACAATGTCTTCTGTGTCGCATTGCAAAACTAATGTCACATGATCCCTCACTGGGCTTCCTGTCTGATATAACTTCCTCTACTTGCCTTC
Organism: Elgaria multicarinata webbii; assembly: GCF_023053635.1. Classification (NCBI taxonomy): domain Eukaryota; kingdom Metazoa; phylum Chordata; class Lepidosauria; order Squamata; family Anguidae; genus Elgaria; species Elgaria multicarinata. The sequence continues at coordinate 68,431,307 of NC_086178.1, forward strand.
AGTAACCGTTGTTAGAACTGGTGAACAGAATGTGTTAAATCTTTCTCATTTTTTAAACATTATTTCCGTGGCATTACATGTAACCTACCTCGGGTAAAAACTTTTTTTTAAAAAAAAATAAAAAAATATTAAAGGATGTGCATATGCACATCATTAATTTTTTTAAAAATAAATAAATTAAATTAGAAATGCACATATGCACATATGCACACCCTTTAATATATATATTTTTAAAATTTTCACCCAAGGTAGGTTGCGTGTAATGCCATGGGAAAAATGTTTAAAAAATGAGAAAGGTTTAACACATTCTGTTCACCAGGCATCCTTACACTTTCCTCAAGAGACAGACAACTCCTACAATCCACAAACCACTCTCTCTGAAGAACTCCCGCCACAAAGATTTGAAATTAAGAGCATGCGCTTAAAGGAATGTTAGCTAGAGAGGCACGGAAAATACAAAAACAAGGAAGTGGGAGGCGCAGAGAAAGGACAGTCTGGGAATTGCAAGGATCACAGAAACGAGAAGAAGAAACAACACAGACAACGGGACAACGAACAGTGCGCTCCGCAACAACGTTACAAGAAAAGGTAAGTAACACTACTGAGCAGCGGTATACAAGGTAGCGATACAAGTTACAATGTTACAAAGGCTAAAAAAATCGATATAAGCAGAAGTGTAGATCCACATATGGTCACCCTAACTTTCCTATGAAGAGTTGCCTTACACAACTGCCGCGGTCAGTCTGGCCCTTTATGCAGATAGGAGAACTACCCCCACCTTCCACATGCACACAGTCCCTTATCGAGGGGAATATATCTATCTAGCATAAGCAACATTGCTTTTGTGACTGGCTTCCACATTTCAAGAGCCAGCTATTCAAACTTCTTTCACGCACACTAGAAGGAGAATCCTGTGGCACCTTAAAGACTAATCAATTCATTATAGGAGCACTTCCCAAATCTACTGTCCTCCAGATGTTTTGGATTACAACTCCCAGCATTCCTGATCATTGGCAGTGCATGGAGGGGCTGTGGGGAGTTGTAGTACAAAACATCTGGAGGGTACCAGGCAGGGTGAGGCTTTTGTGTACTATAGTCCATTTCATCAGATGCATCTGATGGTAGGCCGCATCCTTGAAAGCTTATGGCATGATAAATGTGTTAGTCATTAGGTGGCACAAGACTCTTCCTTCTTTTTGCTCCAAAAGACTAACATAGTTGTTCTCATGGAAAGAGAGTGTTTGTCTCTCCACCCCACTTCCGCATACCTGGGCTACCAACCACCTTTGTGGGGGGGCATTTGTGGATAATACCCCAAAGCCTATCCTGTAAGCAACCAATTGGTCTGGTTTAATACATTTCGATGGCCAATTGGGAATCTATTGCATTCCAATGGCCATTCAGGTCTCTCAATCACAGTGCAGTAACCTGAAATTCCTCAGGCAAAACATGTTGCTGCAAGAAGAGAGTTGCTGGAGCAGTTGACTCCAGCAGCCAGATAGAAATTGCCACCTCTCCATTTGCCTGATGCCTTCCTCTGTTCTCTGGTATGAACAACCCTCCCATCAGGATTCCGACTTCCCTGTCCTCCGCTCCACCTGCACACTTGCCTGGTATGCTTCTTGCTGGCTCCCTCTGCAGCCTCTCCTAGCTCTTGCTGCCAAGTTCTCATTCGGTTCTTGGATTACTTTGAAACAACTCTGGCAGTGGCTTCCTTGGGAAATGGACTCTGACGCTCTGGCCACAGCTAGACCTAAGGTTTATCCTGGGATCATCCAGGGTTCGCCCCTGCCTGAGCACTGGATCCCCTGTGTGTCACCTAGATGAACAGGTTTGACCCCTGGATGATCCAGGGATAAACCTTAGGTCTAGCTGTGGCCTCTGTCTTGCTCATCCTCTGCTCAGGCCAATGGATAGATGAGGAACTGCTGGCTAATCTGTGGTTTATCCTTGCTGAGAGTTCTGCTTCTTCCAGGATTTAGAGAAATCCAAAGGGGGGGGGGATACTGATGGTGAAGTACAGCATGCTGGCACATAATGTTGCTAGTACAAACAGGGTATCAGGGGCAGTGGGCAGGAGAGAGAAATTTGGAGTATATTATTACTATACATTTTGATCTACGTTGGTTTTCTCTCCATTTCTGAGTCAAATTCAGAGTGCTTGTTACAGCTTTAAAAGCCCCAAAGAAAGATAGAATTGCCATCCCATTCCATCTTGTTGCAGGACAGGAATTCCAATGGATCTGCTGAGAGACCAGCTACTTTTGCTCACTCTCTCCCTCCCTCCCTCCCTGTCACTTAGCATTATTATTATTATTATTATTATTATTATTATTATTATATTTATTTGTATCATGCCTTTTGCCCAATACTGGGCCTCAAGGCGATCTTACAAAGTTTAAAACATACATTTTAAAACATAGGAAAAGAAATGTAAATAAACAAATAAAAATATTTTTTTTTTAAAAAAAAAAAAGTTTAAAATACACAACAAAATTATAAGTCATTAACATATCTGGAGGACCAAATTACTCTCCAAAGGCCTGCTGGAACAAACAAGTTTTAGTCTGCTTCCGAAAGCCCATCAAGGAGGGAGCCAGGCCCTCTCCCATGTTCCCACCAAGCGTGCCTGTGAAGATCGTGGGACTGAAAGAAGGGCTTCTCCAGAAGATCTTAAAGCATGGGCAGGCTCATAAGGGAGAATATGGTCTTTCAAATAACCTTAGCCATTCTATCAGGTAACCTAACCTGTTTCTATCCCAGCTGGTCATGATAAGAACAGTAACTTTAAGAACTGGTGCCTGAGTTTGTTTTCTTTCTCCCTCTTCACACCTGTTTCCTTTTGTGTTGTGTCTTTTAGTTTGTAAGTTTGAGGGCAGAGACCCTCTTGCTTGTTATTGATCTGTATGCTGCTCTGGGAAGCTTTTCAGTCGAAGAGCAGGTTAAAAAAATTGATTTCCTACATACATACTTATGTATGTACGTACATCAAACAAAAATAGCCATGCTGGTCCACGGGGAGAAAAAACCTCAGATCCTCAGTTTGGCAATATCTTTATTAGGACCAACCAAGACACCTCAAAAGATCATGAAAGCTTTTGAGTTCTTCAGAACTCTTCATCAGGCCAAGTGTGTGTTGCCAAGAGGCAATGGTTCTCTTTAGGAGTCAGAATACAATAAACACACTAATGGATAAAGGAAAGATTTTATTAAAAAAGAGCAGAAGGTTAAAGCAAACCACCACAATATAATAATTTCAGTGAACAGCTATAGAGTAAGATCATAAGCTTGTGCCCCTTCAATTGTCACAACTCCCCCCCCCCCGAATCAATGATGAGGGGACCCCAATAGGCCTGGTATGTAACATGTTCCAGATCAGCCTGCCATCGAGGTTCTGAACTGAGAGGGCCCCAGGGATACAGTACCTATACTGTACTACCCCAGTGATCCCTCCTATTCTGGATATAGTTCAATGACTTCAAGAATGTTTGGCAGTAACCCAGTATAGATAACTCCCATCCCAGCTACTCTGCTAACAATGTGGCATAAACTTGAGATCTTGCCAGAGACTTATGTACAAGCCTTGACCTACACATCTCAAATGGATAATTAGCCCTGGGAACTAATGGGAAGAGAACATAGCTAACAACGAAAAGAAACAACTGGAAATCTAGACATGGGGAGGAGCTATTCGTTGTGCACCAGTAACCCTTCGAAATGACAGTGCTGTTCCGTGATTCCACTACGTGAGACAGAAATGTGGTGATGATGATGATGATGATGATGATGATGATATTATACATCTAGGCTGTTTTGCAATCTCTTTATTTAACTGAAGTCAGCTGAGGTGAGTGTTACAGATCAAATAATATCACATTCCATGATTCTTATCAGAGCTTCAAACAGCTGAATGTTCTGACCTTGAGGGAACAAAACATTTATGTACATATTTGACTTCATTAGGTAGAAAAAAGTACTTTAAGCATTTGCTAAAACATGTTGCTAGATTTATTCATGTCTCTTTATATCTGGAAGTACAGATGTGCCAGAGTGAGAAGAAGTAAAGAGTTACCCCAACCTTCCTAAGCGTGAGGACTCCCTCTGTTTATTGCAAACCCATCCCCTACCTGCGCCTTCTTCTTAAACATTCCCTGCATATGCAACAAAAGCTGCACTTGTATGACATCTAAATGGGTACAGTGGGTTTATTTCAATGGGTTCCCAATTTAAACATGACTGTTGTTTTTAAAGAACTGGTTTATGTTGCATATTCTTTTCACAGAAGAAAATTAGGGATATCTTGTGTACTTGGTAACAAATGTATTCTCACAATGAAGAGCGCTGCCTGAGCACATGTTCCCACTTCCCACCCACTGGTGTGTTCAGAACAGGACTTTGGGGCAGATGTAGGGAGATCATCTGAAAAGGAGGACAGGGCTCCTGTATCTTTGAGGTTCATCAGACAAGCTACTGCCCATTTACGGAGGTGCGTGCGTCCTTTGGATGACAATGTCCACCTCCCACACGCCTCTCCCACTTCTTCTGCTGTTTTTTCTGTAGCAAAATAGACCCCTTTTATTCTGACTTTTTAAAAAAGGAATGTGCTGCCATCTCCAGCTGTATGCAGGGAAGGCGTTGTGATAAAAACAGCCTGTGAATGGGCCAGGTGGTCTTTGTTTGCTTCCTCTTTCCCCTCTGGGAAGAATGAGGAAGTGCGGAGAAGTAATGTTAAGGAAACACAATTTTCTCCTGTGTGATGATGCCCTTTAACAGTTGTATTGAAAAGGGAATTTCAGCAGGTGTCATTTGTATCCATGCAGCACCTGGTGAAATTCCCTCTTCATCACAACAGTTAAAACTGCAGGAGTCCTGCCTTCTTTTGTACCTGGTCACTCTAGTATAGCTCCTGCAGCTTTAACTATTGTGATGAAGAAGGGATTTCACAAGGTGCTGCATGGATAAAAATGAAATTCCTTTTTCTATGCAACTGCTAAAGATACAGGAGCCCTGTCCTCCTTTCCATACAGTCACCCTAGGCAGATATCCAGGCCCCTACTCAGCAGATTGAGTAAGAGGTTTCCCAGATGCAGCAGGGCTGAAGTAAGCAGAATAATACACAATACCAATGAAGGAGCACCCCATCCCAGGACCATTCAGTCCACAGTGTAAAGCTACTTAACTGCACCACTGCTCCCGTAACTCACTCTGACCCTGTTCAGACAACTTGCAAAGCCACCGTGGTTAAACATTTTGAGCTAAACGTTATAGCTTAGTGTGTCAAGTGAACCATGACTTAGCATGTCTTGTGAACCATTCCTAACCATGGTGGCTACATAACCACGGTTTAAACATGCTCACTAACCATTTGCTGCAAAAGGGCTAGCGGCCTAACCATGGCTTAGCATGTTGTCTGAACATGGCTTAGCATGTTGTCTGTTTGAAGGGCTGTCCTGTTCAAGCCCAGATTAGAGATAAAGGACACTAAGAAGAGAGAGCATCAGGGGCCTTGAAGTTGTCCATCAAGATGTAGCATCTGGAAGGCAGACTGAGCAGGCACATGGGCACAGTCTTTCCTACTTGGATGGGATGTATTTCTATTCAACACATACACACATTATACAAATCTGTGTCCTCTTTTATTCACTTTTTGACGCATTTCCTCTTTCCTTTTTCCCTTTTTCTAGCAACTTGTAAGTGGCCACCCTAGCCCACCTGTTGCTGGAGGCTTTTTGTTGCCACCTGTACAGTGTCTTGTCTGCCCTGTACCTGCTTCAGGCAGGGCCAGCCCTACCGTTAGGCAGAGTGAAGCAGCTGCCTCAGGTAGCAGATTTTGAGTGTGATGAAAGGCCAACAAATGGTTAGTTAGTTGGTTTCTCCCTGCTGTCGTTGTGGAGTGTGATGAAAGGGCAGCAAATTGTTATTTAGGTGGTGGTTGCTAGGAAAAGGGAGAGGTACTTGTGGAATTTTCTGCCTCAGGTGCCAAAATAATTAGTGTGCATTTGGGTACTATGCACCTTGGTGGGGTAGGGTGGTGTGAGGGGCACCGTTTGTTCCACAGCCTCAGGCAGAAAAATGTCTTGGGCCATCCGTGGCTTCAGAAGCAGGATATTATAGTAAACCAAGGCTGCAATTCTATACACTTACCAGGGAGTCATTTCATCCAACTCACTTCCCAGTAAGCATGCACAGGATTTGGCAGTGGGTTTTTATTAGAAATAACAACAGCTTAAGAATGTTTAATAGAATAGATGTTTTGTTATGCTCCACATGTTTACTCAGAAGCAATTGTGCAAGGATTGCCACTCTTTGGTAGAACGGGAGATGTTTCATTCCAGGATAAGTAGTCATGGCTGCAATATCATGCACACTTATTTTAGATAAAGGGCCACACAAGACATGACAATAAATACACAAATGCATTCAACCGGTCTGCTGGTTGTTGTTGTTTTTTAGGGAGCGATCCAGTGGCCCCTAGACCTTATGATATTGGGGATTCCTTTCTCTGAGGTTGGAGACAGCACTCCAATCTCAGAAAGGGGAGCTGGGAATCCAACCCCTCTCCCGTGTCCCTCCGCAGCCAGCGCATAAAGTACCATGTCAGCTGTCCTCCAGGGTCAGAAAAGCGACCTCAGAGAGGGTGGGAAAGGGGGTGTTTCAGTGGGTGTGGAGGGGAGGAGACTGGAGAGCCCAGGGATATGAGCTATCTTGAGCCTCTTCCAGCCTCTTTCCCTCCCTCTCTTTCCCATCTAGGGAAAAATGGAGGGAGGGAGGATGGGAGAGGTGAAGTTTGCCTACATCATTCCTCCCAACCTGCATTGGATGAGTGGAAGCCTCTGGGTTCAGGGGCTTCTGATCACCGAGGGCGCAAACATTTATTTATTTATTTATTTATTTATTAAAAACATTTATATCCCGCCCTATATCAATAAGATCTCAGGATTGTGTCCTTAAAAAAAGGCATGGGGAAATACAGTAAGGGTCAGGTTTACACACCACCCCTCACTTCAGACTTGATGGAAATCTTCTTCTCTGGATCTGCTATTAGCCCTGGGAGGAAAGCTTTTATTGGCTCCTTCCCAGACAGTGGTGTAGTAAAGCCAGGGCTCTCAAGGATGCACCACCACCACCACCATCATCATCATCATCATCATGGACACTGACATCAACTGCCACCCTGTTGCCTCTGATCTTAGCTGCAATCCTCACAGTAGTTGACTGAATTTTCCCAGCAGCAAAGTACTTTGGGCCGGCTTGGTCTTGAATGGGCAATTAAGACCCATCAGCTTTACCAAAGACCTGCTCTTACCAGATGAGCATTACTAGAACTGGTTTGTTGACATGGATCAACAAGGCTGAGGAAATATTTGGACTCTCCTTGAGGGGGTGGCTATAGGGGCTGTCATGATGAGTACCTGCACTTCAACATTTAGCACCACTCCACTGCTTTGGAGAGGAGAGGGGTGAACTTTTGCATTGGGTACCTTGCTTTGTGGTGGTGATCCTAATCTACCCTTGTGGGTGGGGGTGGGGAGGGCAGAAAGAAACTAGATTTATTAAATGCGTCCATGCATTTAATATCAAGTCTAGTTTGGTCCTGGGTCCCATTGAACTCAGTGAACTTCTTTCTCTCCAAAAGACATAAGAACATATGAAGACCCCTGCTGGATCAGACCAAGGGTCCATCTAGTCCAGCACTCTGTTCACACAGTGGCCAACCAGCTGTCAACTAGGAATCCACAAGCAGGACATGGGGGCAACAGCACCCTCCCACCCATGCTCCCCAGCAACTGGTGTATGTTGGTTTTCTGCCTCTGATACAAAACAGTGGCAATGTTTTAGACACTGGCAGGTCCAAGAAAATAGTTTCTGGGAAAGGGGGCAGTTTAAGCAAACAATTCTGTGGGTTCTGCAACTGTTATTCCCTCTGCAGGTCTTTTACCCCAATCCAAAGATTTTTTTCATACACGTCCCACTCAAGGATAGCCTAGAGGATTATGTGTGTTAAAGCAATGGAGGCTGCTGGCTCTGATGTCAGAGCAGTGGTGAATCTGTTCCGGGTTTGCCAGAACCAGCAAGAACAGTAAAGGAGCTATTCAAGGTGAAGCACTAAATCCAACCAAATCAAGCTTCAAAGTAGTTACTTTATAATTGTTGCCACAAGGTGGCACTACTCATCCATCTTGTGTAAAAGTTACAAATGTGACTGGAAACACCTCCCCCATCACTCCACCAAAACATTATAAAAATGAAACATGAAATGCTGCCTTATTATTAACATTGCTTATAAGGTATCCGCTGTGCTTCTCTAAAGCCCGCACAATGTGTCTCTTACCTGGTCATTGAAATACCTAGCAAGGCATATTAATTAACAAATATATAATCTCTCTATCCAGCAGCTTCTCTTCTGGAATGCAAAAAGCCCATTATGAGTATCATCAGATGGGGGGAAATCACAGTTCCCTACTGTCACTTCTCTACCCCCGCTCCTGTCCCACAATACTTCTCTTTCTTTGCGGAGAAGTAAGAGGAAGTAAACAAAGACCACGTGGCTCACTCAGGGGCTGTTTTTATTGCACAGCTTTTCCCACATACAGCAGGAAATGGTGGCACATTCTGTTTCTTTTAAAAAAAAAAAAAGTCAGATTTTTGGGGGTCTATTTTGTGACAGAAAGAAGGCAAGAAGGAGCGGAAAGTGCACAGGAGGCAGACATCGTCATCTAAAGTATGCCCTCAAAACCGTGAGTGAGCGGTAGCGAGAGTATGATAAAACACTCATCTGATGAACCCCTACATTTTGCTGCCTGAGACAGAGCCGAATAGAATTCTTACCTCCACCCCCACCCCCACCCACCGCAGCCACAAAGTCAAGGTACATAGTTCCCAAAGTCAATCCAATTATTTTGGAACCTCAGGCAGAAAATCCAACAACCTCCTGTCTTTATTGTTTTTTTGTGTTTTTTATTATATACCTGAGGCTCTCCCTGGCAGTAAAATGCAACAATATACAACAACAACATAAATAACTAGCAAATTACTGCTGTTTCATGACATCCAAAATCAGCTACCTGAGGTGGTCACCTCACTCTGCCTAATTGTGGGGCAGGCAGATAAGACCTTCATGTTTCATTGTGCAAATCCCCCTTTCTCTGAGATGCTCTTGGCAACATTAGTCCCAACAAGCTCAAAGAAGCTCATTTTGGAAGCAGTTAATGGCACATCTACAAATAAAAGTTTGGTTGTTTAACATTTTTGTTACCTCGTTTAATCACACTTCCATGACATCACTCTGATCATCCCAGAACAGCAAGGAAGCTGGCAAAGATGGAAAGAAGGGGCCATAATGTCTGGGAAGACAGATGATGGTGTCTATATGTTCCAGATGTACCACACAGGGTGGAGTGAGGGCAGAGCTTATGGAGGAAAAAGACAGAGAACAATGTTCAGAGGGTGGTTGCTGTGGTGAATCATGCCATGAGAACCCAGCGAGGGTGTTGCAAGTTAAACCAGCCTTGGATAAGTCCCTGGGTTATGTGAGGGCTGTTTAAAGCCACCCTTGATGGTTTCACATGACATGATAACCCACAGAGACTGCCTCCTGCAGCTTGAACATTCAAAAGCATGGGCAGCACGTACTGCACTGACATGGCTTCAATATGCAACAGTGGGCTGTGGTAATTGTGCAAACAGAGTCAATATGTTTGGGTCTACACCTTACAAGGCTGGCTCAAATTATTTTGCTGTCTGAGGTAAAGGAAAAGATGATGCCTCCCAGCATTCCACATAGGAAAGCCAGCCCAGCAGTTTAATCTTACACTGGTGATGGGAATGTGTCCCCCACTGCACCTGAGGAGAGCAGCAGGTTAGTTTAGGGGGTGCAGGGGGTCACATACATATCTGTCCGTTGGCCCTTGACCCCTTCGCGGCACTCTGCCTAATGGTACAATTGACCCTGCCCCCGTAGAAAACATTGCAGAGACACAGAAATCTGTTATAAGGCTTAAAACTGGGCAGGGCAGAGCATGAGAGCCGAGGAGCGCTATCTTACACATGACACAAGGATGGCCACTATTTTGATACAGTGCCTTGCATGCCTAATATTGCAACGGATTGACAGGAAGCACAGCAGATTGGTCTTGCCAAGCAATGAATTGTTATACTGCTGGAGCAACATACACTGCTCTTGCACCCTGGTTGTGGAATGAGCTCCCCAGAGAGGCTCACCTGTTGCCTGCATTTTAGTCTTTTGGGTGGCAGGTGAAGATCTTATTTTTCCAGGCATTTTAGTCTTTCAGTGCCTGTGAATGTATTTGAAACCTTTGCAGGTTCTAGTTTTATGATTTATGGTTTTATTTTATGTTTTGTTTTTAAACATTTGTATTATATTTTACCATGTTGTATTTCATGGTTTTAATTGTTGTGAACCGCCCGGAGTTCTTTGGCTATTGGGCGGTTAAAAATGCAATGAATTAATAAAATAAATAGCTCTGCATAGGGTGACCAGGTGCCCTACTTTGCAAGTGACTGTCCTCTGGTTTGAAGGTATCCTCTATTTGATGAACTGCCCAGTCCAAGTCCAGTTTAATGTCAAAGAACCATAAGGAGGAAGTCCAGGGACCTTGAAGTTGCCCATCAACAGTTAACACCTGGACAGCAGGTTACCTGGGCCAGATCTACACCAAGCAGGATATAACACTTTGAAAATGATTCGAAAACAGTATATGGAAGTGTGTCCTGGGTCCCAACGGTTGTGAATACCATTATAAACCATTATAAAGCAGTAGTGTAGATTCTGCCCTAGCCAATCTTTCCCAGTATGGTGAGATGTATTATATTTCTATTTAAATTACAGAAATTATTTCTAAATTTGCAGCTATAGATATAAATTCGCATGTGCAAATATTATGCAAATCTCCCCCCAACACACACCTACTTCCTTCTTTTTATCAGTCCTAAAGGTTTAGAAGGTTCTGGGATATACTCTGCTTTACATTATTTTGTATGGGATGATGCATATTGACATCCTATGAGCGTCGTCACAATAAGCGTTTTATAGTGTGCTCATTACTGGCCACATATGGATGTTTGCGTGTCCTTTTGATGATGCCCTCTCCCTCCCATGCATATCCTGCTCCTTCTGGTCCTTTTTCCGTTAAAAAGTAAGACCCAGAAAATCTGTCTTTTTTGGTTTGAAGCAAAGCGTGTGCTTGTGTGCAGGGAGGGGGTGGTGGAAGAGCCCACTGAATAGGCCACATGGTCTTTGTTTAGTTCCTCTTTCTTCAGGGTCTGAAGTAAGAGGGAGCTGCCCATCCTTATTGTGGGATAGAAGCACGATTCAAAGCATCCGAAGGGAAACACGATTACCCCACCCCTGTCTGAAGAAGCTCTATATCCAAAAAACCCAAAGACCAAAAGTGCAGTGCCAAGGCAGCTATTAAAAGCCAACAGTTAAAAGGAGGGTTGCACTGGGGCCTAGTAGTTATATTTGCCCTTGGCTAATTAGAGAGCCGGGGCAAATATAAATACTCGGTCCCAATGCAAGCTCTTCTTCTAACTGTTGATCTTTCTAACATCATTTCCTGACCTTGAGGCCAGAGGACTTATTTGAGATTCTTCTTTCAGATATTATTCAGAACTCTTTGGTTGAGCCCAAAGTCTGGGCTTTAGAAACATCAAATGAGAACTGTAATATAGGATTTAAGTTTTCTGTACACTCTTCATCAGCAATGTAATGTAACTTTGCATCTCAGCAGATGCAGATGAAAGAAAGCCGGAGGTATTTAGTCCCTCTCACAGTACTGTTAACATATAATCTATAAACAACCCCCTCCAGCTCAAAGCTCCCTTACTGTGGCAACTTTTCATTACACTTCGCTCAGTAACCCTGCAGACAAAATTATTCTGACTTTAAAGGCTGAGCAGGTTATCCCTTTTCATGCAGAGCACCACAAGCCATCTGATAGTTTAGCATTTGGGATGATTTCAGCCCATAGAGATTCAATTAATTTTTCATATGCCCAGAAACAGATTCAAGATGTTCTCTCTCAACTTGGACCAAAAGATCTCGGCTGCTATCTAAGTTCTAGATCAGCAAGCAGCTGACTTCAGATGTGCCAAAGTCATAATTGCCATCATGTGTGCTCACTAATGCAGACGTACTGGAATCCAGCAAAAATAAGTCCTGGATCTCTCTCAATGTGTGAGCTTCACATCCATGTTGGCCTGTTGTTGGGAAGTGTCATCAGAACATGCCTGCATCCCTGTTACAATAGAAGGATGTCTTATAAAATAAACACAGTCTGGTCCTGTCTAACCATCCAACATGTGCATTGTCTAGCAGTACTGTATTTTGTTTTGTTTTTAAAAAAACCACAAGCATAGGTACAATTTCAGTGAATTTTAACTGCAACAAAATGTACACTAGTCTTTGGCTGAGATCAATAGGACTGCACAGGGAGCATCTACAGACACAACTGGTTTCAAAGGGCAACCCGTCCCTACAGATCTGGACACATTTCAGATGTAATCTCTAATGCAGCATGAGAATCTTTGGTCAATAAAAGTAACAACAGAAGCCTCTAGGCACATGTGGAAAGCTGCTAGCACATAGGGTGGCCATGTGTCCTACTTTACAGAGGAGAGACTCTATTTCATGGGTGGGCAATCTCTGGCCAGTGGGCCTAATCCAGCCCTTGAAGGTGGCCCATCTAGCCCATGGAGTCTTGGGTCCCTCGCCCCAGTGGGTCCCCTCCATGCCCGAAATCATGCCCCCTGATCTGGAGACTACCAGGGGCTTTGTGGGGAGGCGGGGAGAGGAATTTCTTTGTTATCTCCACTTTGTGATTGGAGATAACAAGGGGGAATTTCCCCCTGGGGAAAACAGCAGCTGCAGACTCCACTTGCACTTCCAAGAGTTCCTGCAAGCACTGGATAAGTGTGCTTCACTCATCCTTCCTCTTCCCCTTGTGGGGAAGATAAAAGACAAAGAAAGCCAGGAACCACTTTCAGTGCACATGGGGCATCTCCATGTGCCCCACCCCTTCATCCCCCCCATCTGATTTTACTTGATCTATTTGAACACCTCCTGTATTTGAAGGGATGTCAAGTCCAAATCCATTTCCAAGATAAAGAACCATAGGAAGAGACAAGAAGGTGGTTCAGACCTGGGCAGCAGGTCACACAGGTCATTGGGCCACAGTCTTCCCTTTATGATGAGAGGTATTGTATTTCCATTTAAAATATAGTAATTATTTCTATATTTGCATCATGTTTAGATATAAATTAGCATACACAAATATTAGGCCAACCTGTTTCCTCTCTTTGGCAATGCGTAAGTGGCCACCTTAGTCTGCATGCTCATCATGACACCTTTGGACCGCAGATTTGATGAAGGAACCATGAACTCAGATTAAACTATCTCTGCGATGAGGCCCACTTGGACTTTTTGTTTCTCCCAGGCATTTAACAGCATATGTTGAGTTTTAACTGACTCCAGAACTAGCTGTGGCCTGGCTGAGTGTTTAAAAATTGTTTTAAATATTAGCTGTTTTATGGTTTAAATTTTTGTATATTGATTTTTAATGTTCAGTCTTTTAATCTTTGTAAACTGCACAGAGAGCTTTGGCTATGGGGCAGTATATAAATGTAATAGATAATAATACATACCCTTGACTCTTAGATTACAATGGGCTACAAATGATGGATATTGACCTAATGATATGTACTCCAAATTCTCTTTTATTCTTGATAGTTTCTTTTTAAAAACAATTTATAGATTAACTTCCTTCAACTTGATCCCATCCCAGGGGACAGACACATCTCTCCCCCCCTCCCCTCACATCCACCATAGGGGGTTTCTGTATAGTCACTGCTAAATAATTTACTAAAGAAGCATCCGTGTGTGTTGTTCATAGTGTCCAGCTAAGATCATCTACTATTGGAAGCAATGACACTGTAGTATGAACTGCCTGAATATTTGCTTTTAGTAATGCTTGTGTATTCAAACCGTCTTGGACAGATACTTTTGGTTTTTTACTCCTAAGAAGTATAAGTATATATTAAAAAGCTGCACATGCATACTTGTTAAATATGTTATTCCACAGAAAGAAAGATATTGAAGTGTTTTATCAATGCGTATACACACATCATACACACACTTTAAAGGAGTCCCCCCCCAATTTACCACATATTTTTGCAACTCACCTTTAGTTAAGGTGAGTAAAAAAAAGTTCTGCCATTATAAGCTTCACATTTCTACTACTTATAAAAAATGGTACCTGTTGAAACTTAGCATCCATGATCTACCCAATGAGAACTACAACTATGCAAAGTTTTTAAATAATCTGATAAAAATTGCTACAGGTATAACAAGTTACAAAGTGCTGAAAATGGATACATTTGTCTTTTTTACTCTAAGCTGTCACTTATATATCATATATTCATTATTATTAATATTTATTTATATAGCACCATCAAGTTTTCATGGTGCTGTACAGAACAAAATAAAACAAAATACAAAACACCCTGCCATATGGCTTACTATTATTATTATTATTATTATTATTATTATTATTATTATTATTATTATTGTTATTATTTATTTATTTATATAGCACCATCAATGTACATGGTGCTGTACAGAGTAAAACAGTAAAACAGTAAATAGCAAGACCCTGCCGCTTAGGCTTACATTCTAATTAAATCATGGTAAAACAATAAGGAGGGGAAGAGAATGCAAACAGGCACAGGGTAGGGTAAACAGGCACAGGGTAGGGTAAAACTAACAGTATAAAGTCCAAACAACATCAAGTTTTAAAAGCTTTAGGAAAGAGAAAGGTTTTTAGCTGAGCTTTAAAAGCTGTGATTGAACTTGTAGATCTCAAATGTTCTGGAAGAGCGTTCCAGGTGTAAGGGGCAGCAGAAGAAAATGGACGAAGCCGAGCAAGGGAAGTAGAGGCCCTTGGGCAGGCGAGAAACATGGCATCAGAGGAGCGAAGAGCACGAGCGGGGCAATAGTGTGAGATGAGAGAGGAGACATAGGAAGGAGCTAGACCGTGAAAAGCTTTGAAGGTCAACAGGAGAAGTTTATATTGGATTCTGAAGTGAATTGGAAGCCAGTGAAGAGATTTCAGAAGTGGAGTAACATGGTCAGAGCGGCGAGCCAGGAAGATGATCTTAGCGGCAGAGTGGTGGACAGAAACCAGTAACAAACAAACAGGGAGGGGAAAGGCCAAAATATTTGTTTCATATTTTGGTGAAAATTACTGATATACTTCATTCAACTTTGTTGAGATCAGATGTGTGTGTGTATACACACACATATTATATGAAAGAAAACTAAACTGTAATCATTGACACTATCTCATACCATACAGGATAATTTTATTTTTATATATGTTTTGGACTTGTCCTTGTATGATTTTTTTCTGGAATCATATTTATGAAAAACTGAGGAAACCATAAAGCTTACTGGCTGACTTTGGGCCAGTCAATATCTCTCAGCTTAACCTACCTCACAGGGTTGCTGTGAGGATAAAACGAGGAATGGGAAATCACATATAAGACTTTGATCTGCTTGGAGGAAAGGCATGATATAAATGAAATTAGTAAAGTTTAAAAATCAACAACAACAACCCATCTGATCCAAAAGTGGTTCTCTATAGAAATGTAAAGGATGCTATTACAGTTGATGATTTGTTTATTAATCACTGCAAAAAATATGTCTTGCTTCATATTGGAAATCATAAACATATTTAGAACATGGCCTTCTTAGCCACATTTACATATTATAAGAAATCAAGAGTCTCTCACCTAAACAGTTGCTGAAAAATATTGTCTATGGGTGCAATCCTATAAACATTTAGTCAGAAAAAGGCCTACAACTCCCAGCATTCCCCACCCAGCCATGCTGGTTGGGGCATGCTGGAAGCTGTAGGCCATTTTACTGTCTGCACCTATATAGGATTGTGTCTTACGTTGACAACATTATATTTGGTTTTGTGTTCTTTTTAATGAACTTAATGAGTGTGCATGTCTGTCTATCTGTCTGTGTGTGTGTGTAGAGAGAGAGAGAGGATGAGAAGCAGGCAGAGTGTGTGCTTTCAACAGGATGTATCAACTCAGTTTGGATTTTGAGACTTGAGTTACTGAGAAGCAGCTGCTTTAGAGTATGGCAAAGTGAGGAGCCTAAAAATATCGGTCAGGTATCAAGGATGCAATATACAACATCTTAGCTAAACATATGGAAAGTTCTCCACAACCTTCATAGATTTTATTTATTTATTTATTTATTTATTTTACTTTTAATCTGCCCAATGACAAGCACTCTCTGGGCAGATTACAAACAGGGCAGATACATGTCAAAGAGAGAAGCACATCCAAAGATTCAGCCAAAATGGGTGGCTTTATCAGCTCTATATCAAAATCATCCCATGATAGTTGTTCCCTGAGATCAGGTGGTTAGTTTGAAAGCTATGCAGTCTGAAGGTGCCCCCCCCCACGAGTGTTCTTTGTAGGTATTTATGCTTGCTCTGGAAAGGGGAAATACAGGACTCTTTGTGGATTGCAGATATTGAGCTCCATCAGATGGAGGGAAATCACGGTTCCCTACCGTTGCTTCTCCTCCCCCGCTTTCATTGCTCGCTACTTCCTCTTTCGAAAGAGGAAGTAAGCAACATGCATGTGGCCCATTCAGTTGGCAGGTTCTGATCGTGCTGCTTCTCCTGCACACAACAGGAGAGAGTAACTTCCGTCTTAATTTTAATTTGGACTTACTAGGGTGTTATTTTGTAACGCAAAGAAGGCAAGAAGGGGCGGGAGGTGCTCAGGAGGCAGATGACGTTGCGAGAGGGACCCGTGAAAATCCATGAGAGCCCAGTTACGAGCATGCAATAAAACGCTCATCTGATGGACCTCATTGGCTCAGACATTTGCATGTGTGTTGACTTGCCACTTTGATCCAATGGATAACCTATTGACTTTGGAGGCCTGAGTTCCTGTTTCAATTGGGCAAGTCATTCTTATCTGTAAAATGGAGATAATAGCACTCTGCCTCACAACATAAGGCACTTTGCACATTAAAATCATTATAAATAACAACATTTTAACCATTCTTTAAACGGATTTACATGCCCAGCACCAGATGTCACTGTGCCAAAGCTGATAACAATATCAACTTCTGATATCAGAATAAAGGATATCTGGCAAAACATTAAAGGGATGAAAGAACTATGAAGAAAAACAGACCTTTTGACAAATACAAACTCAGCTTGATTCTCAAAGGATAATGGTTAGCTGTCCTATGTAATGATTGAAAACACGTAATTAAAAGATGCAAATATAACGTTTTTGGAAGCTATTTGTTTTATCCATATTTTATGGGTCAGTGTTATGATTTCAAGATATTTTCCTCTCTGGAAGGATGTTCAAGTGGAGAGAGTGCCACAGAATTGTGGTGCATTCAGAGAAGGACTTTGGAGCAGAAATTCCAGGATCCTGCTGGGAAAAATGAACAGGAACACCCCCAAACCCAGCAGGGCTGTCTTACCACATGTTGAAGTAAGTGAGGCAATACAGTTTACCATCTAAGGATTGGGTGTCTTCTTAAGACCATTAAGTCCAGAGTTTAATATTACCTAACTGCCCCACAACTAGCTTCATCCCACATACCTGCTTCCCTTGGATTATCCCTGTAGCGCTAAGCTTTCGTGTTGTTGTTGTTTTTGCTACCGGGCGACAGCGATCCTTTGCATACCAGGAAGTGAGTTTAAGGGGGGAAATGTAAAAAATCATTTAAAAAATCAACGGATGACCCAATTCAATTCAAATTTGGTATGCTTAAAGCTCTCCCTAATATCTATTACTGTGCCAATTTTGGTGTCTTTATCTTTACAGCTTACACAGATGTAAGCATTTCTTTAAAATCCTGTTCCTGTGCCCCAGCGGCGGCTCGGAAGATACACTCAAAATGCAGGGGCTAAATATGGCAAATCTTTTTGCTTTATTGCACAATTAAGGCAGGATGCATGGGAGTACTTCGCAATCAAAGCAGATTATAAGGTGGAAAACTTGCAATTCGCAGTGATTGCACAGTGTAATGCTGGTGTGATAAAGCTCTACCACAGACTGTACAGTTCACATGGTTTTTCAGAGAAGATGGCTGAGCAACTGGAAGATGGTTGCCCACCCATTCGTAAGGGTATTTTCTGGAAAATGCACACAGACTATGCATTTTAAAGCATTTTATTTTCATATTAACTCCTCTATGTGCTTTTTCCTCCTATGGAAAAAAAAACATACGTTGTGCTTCAAACATGGAGCTGGTGGTAAGGAAGCCATGAGCATAAAGAGAGGGACTAAACGTTAATAAAGTTCTGAGAAGATCACAAAATGTACTCTTGGCTTTTAGCCTATAATTTGGTGGCTTTCAGGGGGAGAGTGACAGGTTCCTGAGAAGTGACATAATCTAACTAGAGTAATTAAAAAGGAGAACTTAATCAATGTTCATGTATTAAAATATTATGGGGGTATAATGTGTGGTTTTACTTTTACAATTTTACTTTTACAATTTAAAATACCCAAGGAAGCTTAATGTTAGGGTTAAGGGATGAAACATTCCCCACATCTCTCAGTCTCCATGCTTTGCTTCACAGCATCAGCCTTCCTTCCCTTCAATGGTCTTTGTGCTTCTCTCACCACAATCTAGGTTCCTCCAAATGGGTTAATCCTCCAGCTGTCTGGAATTGTGATAAGTTCTGAGAGGCAATTCCCGTGGTTTATGCACTTGTCTTATTCAGTTTTCAGAATAAAAAGCAAATGGATCACTATTTGCAAATATACATTGCAGGCACAGGAGACCTCAGTGAGGGAAAAGGTTAAAGCCCTTCTATTCTTCATCCTAGGGACCCAATCCAGATGGAGTTTCCTATGCTTACTCTAAAGAAAAGAAGAAGAAAAATGTAGCTATGTCTTTAATGTAATGTGTGCTTTAGTCCAAGTTTTGTGGGTGAAAGTAGTACAGAATTCTAATTCATCCTCTAGAACTGCCTATGACTGTTACACCACAGATCATCAGGACTTGAACACACACCATTTGTGACTCTCTTCATTTTCAAAAGCTCTGAACAGGTAGCAACGGACTTCCAGATGACATCAAATTCCACTCTAGGTGATTATGTGGCTTTGTCCTAAACTGGAAATTGAACTTACAGCATCACCAGTTGAGACCGCCATGGTCGCCTTAGCGGATGATCTACACCTGAGTATTGACAGGGAGAGTGTGTCCCTGCTGGTACTCTTGGACCTCTCAGCGGCTTTCGATACCATTGACCATGGTATCCTCCTGGATCGCCTGAGGGGATTGGGAATCGGGGGCACTGTCCTTCGGTGGTTCCAGTCCTACCTCTCCGGCAGGTTCCAGATGGTGATGCTTGGGGATAGCTGCTCCTCAAAAAAGGAGCTACTTTGCAGCGTACCGCAAGGTGCCATCCTTTTCCCAATGCTATTTAATATTTACATGAAACTGTTGGGAGAGATCATCCGGAGGCATGGGGCGGGGTGCTATCAGTATGTTGATGACACCTAAATATATTTCTCTAAGCCTTCGACAACAGCGTCAGCTAAGGACAGTGTGTCTCCTCTGAATGAATGCTTGGAGGCGGTAATGGGCTGGATGAGGAAAAACAAACTGAAACTGAATCCAGACAAGACAGAGCTGCTCGCTGTCAAAGGCCACAACCTGAGTTTGGAGGTGTGTCAACCGGTTCTGGATGGGGTTACACTCCCCCTGAAAGACTGTGTTGGCAGCTTGAGGGTGCTTCTGGATCCGTCGCTCCAAATGACAGCCCAGATATATGTGACAGCCAGGAGTGCCTACTATCAGCTTCTGCTGATACGCCAGTTGCACCCCTTCCTAGAGTTGAAAGACCTAAAGACGGTAGCGCATGCACTGGTAACCTTGAGGCTTGACTTCTGTAATGCACTCTACATGGGGCTACCTCTGTGCCTAGTCCGGAAACTTCAATTAGGCCAAAATATCGCAGCCAAGCTGGTCACTGGTACACCTAGGGATAACCACATTACACCAGTTTTAAAATCTCTTCACAGGCTGCCGATTAGTTTCTGGGCAAAGTACAAAGTGTTGGTTATTATCTTTAAAGCCCTACATTGTTTGGGTCCAGGCTACCTGCGGGATCACCTTCTCCCATTCAATCCACCCAGCACACTCAGGTCCTCTGGGAAGAATCCACTTCAGCTAGCAAAAACTAGATTAACAACTGTTGCCCAGAGGACCTTTTCTTCCACTGCTCCCAGACTGTGGAATCGCCTGCCGGAGGAGATTCGTCAACTTGACAGTCTTTTAGAATTTAAAAAAGCAATAAAGACTGATCTATTCCGGCAGGCCTATCCAATGAAATTTTAGAATGTTTTCAGGATGTTTTAATCGTGTATGGTATGTTTAATCCATTTATATCATGTTTTTATACTATTTGTTTTATACTTTGAATTGTTTTAGTTTTTGTGAACCGCCCAGGGAGCTTCGGTTATTGGGCAGTATAAAAATGCAATAAATAATAATAATAATAACAACAACAACAACAACAACAACAACACCCATGCACAAAGACCTCTTGTGCAGGACTAGCACAAGAACATAATCATGCTGTGACAAGCAAGCATTGGAGGCTTTTCTTCCAGAAGGGCACAGCCTTTAACAGCCTTCTCCAACCTGGTGTCTATCTGATGTGTTGGACTTCAATTCCCAGCATTCCTCAGGCTGGCCTACAAATTGAGAAGGCACTAGATTGGGAAAGGTTCTCCTACCATGTCAGCGAAGCCTCTCTCTGTCCCCTGTATTTAGGGTACTTTGGAAGGCTGCAAGGCCAACAACAATGAGGCTTTTAATTAGTAACTATCTTATCTTTCATTTCCTGCTTTTGTATACATTGGTAAGATAACAGGATGTGACCCCAACTCATTTTTTCTCATAGCCCTTTATAATCCAGAGGCTGAATAGTCATATATTGCTCTGATCCATAGACTCGTTTTGACAAATCAGGGGTGGGGGTGGGGAATCAGCTCAATACATTCCACCCTCTTATATGTCCATGGTTGTAAATTCATCTTTTCAAGGACTTTGTATAGATATTACAAAAAAAAGTACTTTTGACCCTATCCAAATAAATGAACGATGAGAAAGATAGATTATTCTTGTTAAGAATACCACAGAGACTTTCTGAGCACTTTACCATCCTTGGATAAATGCCTTGGATAAATGCAATCCTGTGCATGTTTAGACATAAAAAAAGACCTAGAATTCTCAGCCAGCTATTTCTGTCTAAATATGCATAGGATAGCGCCTTTAGTAACTTAATGAAAATGTTTACCTTAGGAGTTCTCATTCAGTCTTGATCGCATGAAGTTATGGTATGTAATGTATATGTTCTAATGCATTCTGCCACTGCCCATAAGGGCAAAAATGCACTCCACATCAGATGTCAAGCAGTTGCTCACAGGAGTTATTTAAAATGGAATGAGACAGGTTAATGTTGTCATACTAAAAATAAAACTGGGGGGGGGGATTTGCAAAAAAATAACTTTAAGATAAATAAGATAAAGCATGATATAATGCTGGGGAAGTAAGGCAAAGATGTCTAAGGCTGCGATCCTACACACCAGTCTTCCCCAACCTGGTGCCCTCTAGATGTGCTGGACTACAGCTCACAGAATCCCCAACACATCGGGAAAGCATCAGGATGGGGGAAAGCTGGTATACACATTTACCTTGGAGTAGGTCCTACTGAAACCAAGAGGACACTTCTGAGAAGGCACACATGGGATTGTGCTGTAATTCTTCTCCAGTAGTTATATCTCCTGCGAGCCACAAAAGCCTATAGGAAGCCATAAGGGATCTGGAGGAAGAGGGGACCGTCGGACAAGAGAGTCCCACTGGTTTGATGAGGGTCACAGCCTTCACGTCTTGATTTATTTATTTATTTATTTATTTATTTATTACGTTTATATACTGCCCCATAGCCGAAGCTCTCTGGGTGGTTTACAAAAGTTAAAAACAGTAAACATTAAAAAAAGTATACAAAATTTAAAAACCATCAGAAACATAAAAACAACAGTATAAAAACAACATTATTCATTTAAAAACAATTTACACAGCTTGAAATAAACTTGAGTGAACAACTTCGTGATGGGAAATAACTCCATCCATTCAGAGGCCAATGATGAGTCAAATCATAAGGCTGCATCACCAGGCCCCGGTGACATCATTGAGGGTGCTGTCAATCTCCCGGGAGCCTCCAAACCCCTTCTCCACCTCTGAGCCTCCAACCCACACCCTCTCCTTCCTTCCCACCCTTCTTACTTGGATGCTGCTACAGGAGCAGTGTGAGGAAGGGGCGTCTTTCTCCCCACTGCCTTCCTGCAGAGTAGGACCTGCTACATAGGCTGGCAGCATGTCCTCTTTTATAGAGGACAGTGCTCTCTCCAAAGGGCTGCCAGAGAACTGTCCTCTCGTTTGGAGGGCTGTTCAGTCCAAGTCTGGTATAAAGCTCAGAAAGCTGGGACTTCAAATTACCCATCCACAGCACCTGGACAGCAGGCTGAGCAAGGTACACAGCTCACCTGGTCACAGTCTTCCCCACTATAGTGAGTTGAATTGCATCTATACATAGACATTAACATATGCAATTTTTATGCAAATCAGTGTCCTCTTTCTGGATGATGCATTTGGCAATTTGTGAGTGGTTACCCTACTGCTAGCCAGTCACCAGAAGCTCTGGGAAATGTAGAAATTAACACCCTCATCATCCTAAACAAAACAAAAAGTCACATTGAAATAATTTTCATGACGATCAATGAACTTTACTTGCAAAAAATGTTTTTAGCTTCAAGGCGTACAGCAATTTAGCTCCTTATTTTAGAGAAGGAGTCAGTCCAGGCTACTGTACTGCATGTGTAACACTGGGCCTGTCGTTTGCATCCCAAGTCTCAAATTTACAGCTTAGCTTTCCTTTCTTCTCACGCTGCAAGATTCAGAGAAATCCTTCCTGCCCTGTGTGTTTATTTGGACTGTACATTCCACAGACAAACACTTGTTATGGAAAGTGAAGCTAGCCTTCCCGCTGTTTCTCTTCTGTTTACTCAGAGTAGTGGAGAGCAATGCAGTCCCAAAGCAATCATACTCCACTTCCAGGAAAACTTGGCATGGGGGAGGAAGATGGGAGGCAAAGCTGCCATTTTAGAGTTTGCAAGAAGCAGGCTTGAAAAAATATATGTGTTAGATGAGTGATACTTCTTATTTTCAAAAGGATTAAAAACAACAACAACCACTTGCAGGGGTGGGAGATGAATGGATGAATTGAGCCTGTTAATAATTTTCATTGAGAGCAGAAAGTATACAGGGCTGTCAAGGTGCTTGTGTTGCGCTGTTCCACTCCTGCACACCACTTTGCGATAGTGGCAATCAGGGTGCTATTAGCCATGGCAGTGCAGCCTGCTTAAGAACATTGGAGATGTTGCCAGTATGGGGAAAAGATAGTTGCTTTTTGCAAGAAGGCTTCTTGTACTTATGACAAAGTGCTGAAGCACAGAATAATGAATGTGGAGAGCTCTTGTGGTAAAGAGCCATTACAGAGTAATCCTGTGCATGTCTGCTTAGAAGCATATTCAACTGAGTTCAAAGGGACTTGCTTCCATTTAAATGTGTTTAGGATTGCAGCCTTATAGTGACATTCTGTAGAAGTCATCAACTTAACATCCAACATTGAAAAACTGAGAACCTAACACCCACCCATCCACTTCATGTACAGATATGCCATATTCTTCTGAGAAGGCCTAGGAATACATGATTCTGCCTGCCTGCTCAAATCTTAGAGGCTCTGCTCTATGTCCAGTCACCAGAAGAGCCTCATTTACTTGTTGCAGAGGACAGGGCCTTCTCCATTGTGGCACCCATGGTTTGGAATTCTCTACTCCATGAGATCAGGCTGGCTCTATCATTGCTAGTCTTCTGACACCTTTAAAAACAGTTTCATTCCACCCTGCTTGAAGAGCAAAACTGTATGTTGTGTTAACTGCATTTTAAAATATCATGCTTAGGAGTGGCCACACATCTTTTATAATAAAAAGCAGCTGGAAAGACCCCAATCTAAATCAGGACCATTTCATTCTCCTGCCGAAAATTGCTGCCATAGGTGCTGGGTGCAGCAGTTCACACCTTTTGTGCAATTTAACTTTGAAATACCACCCTCTTATATTTTGTTACTCCCATTGTCTTTCAAATTGTCATTTTCATGCTATTTCATTATTTTATTAATGTGCTGTTTCTACTGGTTTCTTTGAAATGGAATTGTCCTTATCCATCTTGGAGGACGCTTTGCGGGCAGGATAAAAATATTTTAATAGATAATATTTTTTTCATATCTTAAGATGAGGGGCTAGCATGTTAACTCCTATGAAACATTCCTTCATTGCTTGAAAGTAGGGCTGACAACTGATTAAAGAATTTTTAATCGATTAATCATCTACTTTTTAATCAGATATCCCAGCCTCCCCAACCTGGTGTCCTCCAGAAGTTCTGAATGATACCCCACACACACCATTAGTCACAGCCACTTAGCCAATTGTCAAGGAAGATGGGAGTTCTAGTCCAAAACATCTGGAAGGTACCAAGCTGGGGAAAGCTGAGATATTTAGTTCATTAATTTGATACATTCAAATACATTTGCAGATGACCATAATATAAACTAAGTGCCTTTTTGAATTATTCAAGGAAGAAAAAATGCACAGTTTAATAAATGAAAGCTACCATTTATTGCTAGAAAGAAAGGCCATATGTAGTATTTTATGTTTCATCCATTTCTTTGGTCCCCTGCTGATTAATCAGCTGAAGTTTCTGTCTTCTAGCGATTAAATCAATACAGGCTTTCTGCTCCATTGGTGAGTAGTTTGACCATTGACTGGGTGGAAATGTGATCTGTTATTTAACTAGTAAAAATATGAAAGAAATATGAAAATAAGCAAAATCTGCCAGTGCAGAAGAAATGGTTCTACATTGTATTTAATGTCTCTGTACTATAAAAGTTAATGGAAACCAGTCACAGTGATAAAATCTGGAGCTACTATCTTAAATAGAAGGAATCTGGGGGTTCTTGTGGCAGAAATAAAGACTGGAATTTAAATTCTAGGGATTTCCTTCTTTGCTTATGAGCTTTTCTTTTTTGCTAACAACTACTGTAGAAAGAGTTGGAAAATGCACATTTCAACGAAGCAGAAAAGCGAAGACAAAACAGCATATTGAATTTAGATCAGAAAGAAACTTCCACAGAGCAAAACCAGAAGGCAAGTCAAACCTACTGATAGAAAGGCCAAAGTGGCATGCTTTAGGTTAAACAAAAATCCTTCGTGCTATTTGCAATTGAATATAGTAGGGGGGAAAGGCAAAAAAGAAAGTTCAAAGCTAGATAGAATAGTACAGAAGGAGAATAAAAGTTGTACAGAGGAGGAGGTGAATAGAAGTAATCCTAATATTTGTTTGGCTACAGCCACCATACGCACCCAACAATAAAGAGGAAGGGGAGGGGGGCTAGAAAAGAACGTAATTCTTAGAGTATAAATGTTGAAATTCTCAAATTAGTGGCAAGTTTGGAGAAAACTACAAAATGCACACTCAATATCACCTTTGTTTACATAAATCCCATTTTCAGATAAAAGAGATGGAAGAAAAACTATGAATGGATACACATCACTTTTGGATCATACCTTCACTAATGGGTGGTTGAATGACATTAAAGTATCTAGGTTACAACTTAGAAGAGAATTTCCAACCATTAGTCAAATGAAATAAAAGCTTCCCTTTGAAGAGTAGAAGAGGAAAAATCAAACTAGCTCATTAATCAAGAAAAAACTAAAACTGAGCTGAAATTTTCAGTTCATTTTTTTTCTTCCTATGAAAAATGTTGGGAGGCAGTGGAGAGAAAGGAAGGCTAGGAGAAATTCTATAAAAAAAGAAATTGGTCACTGTGGGGCGGGGGGAGACTTAACATTAAAGTTTGTGGTGGCAGCAGAAGTGGCATTTTTCTTTTGTTCTTTCTCTTAAGTAGTAGTACTACCAATAACATATATACAGTATGATCAACATTTGATTACATTTACGTCTGGGATAGGCAATGTGACACACATGGACACCAGTGCACCCTTAGACATGGTTCTTGGTGTACAACGAGATGCCTTACCCTTTCCACTTCTTATTTTTATTTTCTTACTGGCTGCTTGGATTGCTTCAAAGCAAAGTGAGGTGCTCCCACCTTCTCCCATGAATAGCTCTGGGCTACACATGGAGCCCAGGGACATTCTTAGGAAATGAAGATGGTAGGTGCTTTTATCTGCAGCTCACCCATTTTGTGGTGGTGTCCAGGGCAGTTTCTCAAATTGCCAAATGGGCTCAAAGACTCCAAAAGGTTGCCTACTTCTTAATTAAGCCCTTCCATCAATGGAGCGCCTTCTATCAGCAGAAAAGGGAAGGGGATGATTCCCTCTCTTTCCCCATTCCAGGACCCCAAATGCCCTAAAATTCTGCTCCATAGGGTTGGAGACACAAAAGGCTGCAGGGGGGAAGGAGAGGAGGAGAAAGCTGAAGTCCATTTGCATGATGTTAGATTTTGTCCATAGGATTGTAAATTGGGCAAGATCTATACTACTGCTTTATAATGGTCTATAATGGTATCGACAACTGTTGGGGCCTAATGACACATTCCATATACTGTTTTCAAACTGCTTTCAAAGTGTTATATCCTGCTTGGTGTAGATCTGGGCACTAAGGTGCCAATGAACTCAAAGTGAAAAGTTAGTGGCTGAAGTCCAATTGATTTCAGTGGAAACCAAGTGCAGCTAAGGCTGTAGTCCTATATCCACCAAGTCGACATGCATATATTGTGCTGAAATTTAGGCCTAATCTACACCAACGAGGATTTTGCACTATGAAAGTGGTATATAAAAGGCAGGAGCCCCACTACTGCTTTATAGCGGTACTGAAGTGCACTGACAACTGTTGGGGCCCATTGACACATGCCATATACCACTTTCATACCACTATACCCTGCTTGGTGTGGCCTTTTATATACCGCTTTCATACCACTTTCATAGTGCAATATCCTGCTTGGTGTAGATTAGGCCATCGTCTGCATTCAACCTGCAATATTTTCATTGAGCTATTATAACAATATTCAGTTTCCTCCTCTGCACATTTTCTTCAAATGGATATACTAAATGCCAATACATAAATATATACATATACATTCAACAGAAAGAGGCAAAGCAGAAAGGGGCTAGAGTTCGAGCGAACAGCCTTTACTAAAACCAAATCAGTTTAGCCTGCATGATTTGTGTTCATGTCTTTCTTTATTAATTTACCCAATGATGTTGAAGTAAATGCACCCATCTTGCCCTTTCCTCAAGTAATAATTTCCCAGAGAACCACATGTTCTTGCTCTTTTTGTTTGTTTATTTTTAAAAAACCTCTTACAATACAGGAGAAGCCTTTTATACTATGCCTAACAAGTCAGCAAAGGCCCTACATTAGTGAACACCAGTCCTGCCATTAATTTTACTTTGTGACAGCAGCTTCCATTTGCTGCGTACCTGGATCAGGAACACCATACAAGACTGGATTAAGTGTTGCTCTACCTATTCTACAGAATGGGGTCCAAATTCATTTGGTTGTGGGACCTCTGCATGATTCAATTATTGCATGTTTTCCTCCATGTGAGTAGCTTCTATCTTGTCCTTTCCTCTAGTTGTCTTCAAAATTCCCAGCAAATCCACTGGGAATTTTCCCCACATATGTTCCTAAACAAAACAGGAGAATCATGGCCATGTTCCAAGCATGAGGGATATTTAGATTAAATGTAGCCAGCCAGCATGAGAAATAAAATGTTCTATGGTGCACAAGATTTTAGCAACAATCAAGGCAGGCTGGAGTGATAGACTCTTATAAGTGTGTGTGACTATTAACAGTTTTCAGCCCTAGCTATAAACACAACTTTCAGTAGGGTAGACCTGTGTCCTTCTTTACAAAGGACAGTTCTTTTTGGAAGGGCTGTCAGAGGACAGTTCTCTATATGAAATTGTCCTCTGTTTCAAGGGTTGTTCAGCCCAAGTCTGTTTTAAAGATAAAATTCCATAAGTGCAGGACTCCAGAACAGGAGCTTCATCCCACGTACCTGTTTCCCTCGAATTATCCCCTAAAGCGCTAAGCTGTCGCCGTCGTTGTTGCTACTGGGTGGCTAGATCTTTTGCATATCAGGAAATGGGTTTAAAGGGGGAAATGTAAAAAAGTCATAAAAAATCAACGGATGACCCAATCCAATTCAAATTTGGTATGCTTAAAGCTCTCCTTAATATCTATTACGGTGCCAATTTTGATGTCTTCATCTTTACAGCTTACGCAGGTGTAAGCATTTGTTTATTTTTTCTTCAAATCCTGCTCCTGCGCCCCAGTGGCAGCTCGGAAAACAACAAATGATACGCTCAAAAACTAGTAGCAAAATATTGCACTTCTTTTGGTTAAGAAGCACAATTAAAGCAGGATGCATGGAAGTACTTCACAGCAAAAGCAGATTATAAACTGGAAAACTTTGGAGTCCTTTGCACGCAATTCACAGTGATTGCACAGTATAACGCTGGTGTGATAAAGCTCCAGGACTCCAGAGTGCAGGACATCGAATGTTGGGCTGTAGTTACAGGAAGCCAGATTCCAGCTGGACATCAGGAAAAACATCCTGACTGTTAGAGTAGTATGACAATGCAACCAATTACCTAGGGAGGTAGTGGACTCTCCCAGGCCAGATCTACACCAAGCAGGATATTGCACTATGAAAGTAGTATGAAATCAGTATAAAAGAGGCAGGAGCCACACTATTGCTTCATAGCGATATTGAAGTGCACTGACAACTGTTGGGGCCCATGACACATACCATATACTGCTTTCATACAGCTTTCATACCACTTTCATAGTGCTATATCCTGCTTCATGAAGATCCGCCCCCATGCTAGAGGCCTTCAAGAGGCAGCTGGACAGCCACCTGTCAGGCATGCTTTAAAGTGGATTCCTGCATTGAGCAGGGGGTTGGACTCGATGGCCTTATAGACCCCTTCCAATCTTACTGTTCTATGCTTCTATGAAAAAAAGGAAAGCAGGAGCCTTGAAGTTGTCCATCAACAGTTAGCAGACAAAGCAGGCACACAGTTCACCTGGGGGGACATCTACATGAAAACCGAATGAGAAGCACTTCTGGGTATTATTTGGATTTTCATGAAATTGGTTTTGGTCTGTCAGGGACACATGAAGCTATACCTAAAAATCCACTTTTCACTGGTCACACAACAATACTTGAAACTCCCATACTTCGGAGTTGGGTAGGCAAAGTAGAACTCAACATCAGTGAGAGAGGCCTGTTCCACATCCCTGTCCATGTTCCCCCGTTCAGAGAAGTTAATTGGAAGTGGTGAATTAAACCCCCATAGTATAACCCCACACCTTTCGCCTGACATCCACCATTGGGATAAGAAAGATATGAAGCATTCAAACTGTGCTTTTATGAATGGAGAAAACAGGTTGCGTTCTGTGAATGAGTGAAGGCCGTAGTGCGGTAACCTGCCTGATTGGAAGGAGCATTCTGTGAATGGGAAAAGCAGCCCTACTGAGTGGTAACAGCATGACTCTGATTTTCTCAGTGGGAAAAAGACGCTAGATTCTCAATGGCTAAATGCTTGTGAATGTGAAGTAGTGCTAAGTGAGAAGAAGTCTGTGTCCAAAAAGAGGGAATGGGGGGGCACACCCAGGATTTAATGTGGAGGAGATGGGGCACACTGCAGCGGAACCACGCCAGAGTCACATTTAAGTGACTTCCCCCAAAATACACCCTTTTCAGAGGGAAGTGGTGAGATGCCTGCAGACATCATCTGTCATGAATGACCATGATGTGCGCTTCTTCTGCATTATATCAGTCATATAGGTTGGGCTCGGCTCATGGTTTTCTCCACTGTTGTGAAATGTATTGTATTTCTCTTCACTTCATAATAATTATCTATAGATTTGCACCTATATATATCAAGTAGGCTGCCTGTTTAAGCATTAAGCAATTCATTAATTACTACAGCAATGTACGTTTTGTTTGAACTATGTGAATGTTTGATGATTTTAGTAATCACAAATAATGTCTACAGAAACTGCTCTATGGCTACCTTGCACCACCAACCTGTATCTTCAGTACCTGTATATATACTACCCAATCTTTTAGGTGTTAGATAACATTTGAAGAAAAAGGTCTTACCTTTAGATTTAAATATTTGGTTTCCAAGGCTACATTATCCTAGATCCATTTCCAGGACTCTGCTGAGATCTGTTGGCCTAAATCTCTCTCCCATTTTTTGTTTTGTTTTGTTGATGTACGTTAGACACATAAGTCCTCCCAGATGTGGACTTTATTGTCTATGCTTTTTCCGATTCATTCTGGTTCTGATGGAGCCAATGGATATCACATCAGGTGTTTTGTGTTGAACCCTTCTTCTGAACTGGTCACCTGATTGTGTATATTGGTGTGTAATGGGTTGTGGTGTGCGTCTCTTTCAGTTCAGTTTCAACAGAGACTTTCAGATAATGTTTCAGGGGGGACATTAAGCTTCATTACAGCTTTTGGTTCAATTTCAGGTTCAGGTTCAGTCCCTGATGACTATGCACAAAGTGTACATTTTTACTGTCATGCTATTGTATTTTAATGGTTTTTAATTTTTGTGAAACTCTCAGAGAGCATCAGCTATGGGCTGGTAAAGAAATATAATAAATGAATGAAATGAATGAATGCCTTCTCCTGCACTGCAAATCCAGGGCTGTCCTTGAAGTGGCAAGGCTTATTTGCATTTTCCACACAAGTGGAATGGTTGGTCGGTATTAACAAACTGGGGTCGCTGACATCAAGAAATAATGGCACTATGAACTGGAAACATCACTATCAACTCCAAGCTATAAAAGTTGACTGAGAGGATTATACAGAGCTTCCTAAAATGAGAATGAAAGTCAGGGCTGAAGTCCAGGGCCCTACAGCCCAGCCTCCCCCAAATGACTACCCAAAGAGTCACAAGTGGTGCAGCAACACGAAAGAGGCCTGGTGTCAGCACCTGGGTTGACCTGGGCATGCTGGTGCCCACAAGGGCTGTCACTGGCCACTGCAGCATCCTCTTGTTCTTCTATAACTATGTAGATGTTTGCAGATGCCCATTTGATGTAATGTTAAAAACGTATTATCCTCCCCCCCCACCCCGCTTTTTTTTTTTTACAACAACATGGTGCTTATTGCTCAGTAAATGTGTTTAGCATCAGGGCTGCAGAAGCAAATACCATTTTATTCCGGCAGTCATGCTGCTGCTATGATTTAAGTGGGTTTAAAATGCAAATCTGCAGGATATTTTTCTGTTTTATCAGGGTTGGTAACCGGCTATATCTGGTGTTGCTCTAACATATCAGGAACGTCAAAGCAGTTGTAAAGCTTGTAATGATTGAGAGGGGGAGAACCAATTGAAGTAATATACAGCTGAAGTAATACACATGGCCGTCTGAAGGGAGGAGCCCACAAGACCGTTAGGGCCAGGGTCTAAATTTACTGAGCTGCACCACTGTCAGTTTCTTTGTTCTGAGGCTCTGCCCTATGACCATATTGAAGAGCTTTTTTCTTTCTTTCTAACTCCATGCATCGAGAGGTGTGGAATTTTCATAACGTAATGCAAATGCTTCTCCACATATTGTTGTCATTACATCACTGAATGAGGAGGGAACCATAAGGGCTGTTGTCTTCTCCAGTCCTGTGCAGTAGGTTTCCCTTGGCCTAAGCTGTTGTTGCCCACCTGGTTTTCTCGTGGTTTTGCAGCATGCACTGTGGCTTTGATCAGAATCCTGTGCCTGCTTGCTTTCTTACACCTAAGAATGCAACACACCTAATTACCTAATCTGCTCTCTCTAGTTCATGTTTCCCCAAGAGTCCATTTCTCATTTTATGTTAAATTCTCCCTTCTGTCTCTCACACTCCTTCACGATGATGTTGTGTAAGGTCTCATTAGATTATCTGTCTAATTTGGATCGGAGGCTCCTTAGAGGAGGAACCTTGTGTTTGGTCTAATACATAATACTTCATCATGCTGTTAGATATGTCTTCTGGGACTGTATTAAATAGGAGTGGTATATTATTAAGGGAAAGCATCTGGCAGCTTCTGGCACCTGGGGTCTGTTCTGATGTGGCATCAACAAAGTACAGTGAAGTATCGTTAAACAGCCTTGCTTCTTGAATACAGGGCCAGTTTCACCATATTTATTTGTATTATCATGTTCATGCAAGGGATATTAATGTGACACCCCACCCCAAACACACACACACACACACACACACACACACACACACACACACACTGAAAGAACACATGAGGGGGGATGTGGGGAACCAAAGACTCCTGCCTCCACCGATCATGCAAGTCATGCCCATGTCCCCAACAGCAGAAACACACTCTCCTCCATCGTCACATTTCTTGTACATGGGAAGGGGCTTTGCACATGTAGCCTTGTATGTAAGTAGAGCTCCTCCATGCAATGGTGCCACTAAATAATTTTAGACTACGGGCTCAACAGTTTTATGCCCCCCCCTCTTTTGACAGTCTGTCTGCATTACTTCAGTTGTGAAGCTACACAACTAACATTTCTGTTCCCCCTTCAACTTCCATTCCATGCTTGAAAACTGCTTCTACATTCCCGATATGTTAGAACAACAACAACAATAACAACACTGTTTGCATGCTGAGTATGTGCATATTTAAACTTACTTAAATTGTAGCACCACCATGATTATGGGAATAAAATGCTTCTGCCCCTGCCATTGTCTGGGGGGTCATTTGGGGGGTCTCCGAGGCTGCAGGGCTCTGAACTTGCTGCACCTTTGCCTCCATGCTAGGTGGTGGATTGAATGGAGCAGGTCCCCCATAGGTGGATAAACTCTATGTGTATTCCTTAGCACATATCTGGAATCCTTTCCCATGCCAGCCCAAAGCGTGGACAGTGTGGTGTGGTGCAGCGCATCAGCAATGGGGGACAAGGGTAATCTGTGCAGATCCATGCATTCTTTCAATGTATTGGGGAGGTGTAATGTGGACCTCTGTATAGTAGTAGCCTCAGCAGGGAATGAGTGATGTCCATCATGTTCCATGTGAAGGCTTCTACACAAATATTTTGTTTACTAATCAAATGCTGATGTGGATCCTTCCCACTCCCATATCATGGGGACTATGCATGTAATTCTTTCTTTTTAAAGGTATCAATGTAGGGGTTTTTTAGGACTGTGCGGAGAGAATGCTGAAGTTGGCCTTTGCGCAAGATTTGCTGTTGCTCAGGGATTTAGTACCATACCAAAGGCATCTGGACAATGAAAAACAAAATCAGTTTTAACTCTTATGAGATGTATTTTAATTTCAAATATTCTCCCTTAGAGCTCCTTTGGTATTCTGAATCTAGTTCAAAACACACCCCACTTGACTATTCAGCATGTCTGAAAGTCAAAATTTAAAATGAACTCCAAGGCAAGGAAAGAGGGTGTTTACAGGAGCCCAGTTATCAAAAAACCATAATAATGCTAGTTTGGCACCTAAAAAGAGAGATACCTAAGTCAAGGGGAATTTGTGAAAGCTTGGTCTTGAGAGGATTGGATTGTTTTGCCGTTTCTTCATTACATATTTATCTACCCCACTTTTCTTTCAAGGATCTCAGAACAGTGTACATATGGTTTCAAGGTGGCCTCCCACCCAGGCAGCTTACAAGGCCAGATCTGTTTGTCTTCCATGACAGAATGGCTTCATGGGCCTTCAGCTCATTCTCCGGCTACACATTTGCTTGTAACTTCTTTTATTCACAGTAGATGGCAGCCTGTGAACATGGAAAGGTGATCATTACAAAGGGAAGGGACTAAAAAGAAAAGAGTCAGGTTGGAATATGGAACACATTTGGTGTAGAGTAAGCACACCCGGGTCTGACAGGATAAAAGGAGGATGAATAGATAGGCTGATAAAGCATATGAAATTACCAAACTACACAGCAATGGCCATATGAGCAAATAAACTAAGTATGCTTTCATTGTGATGATCACAATCATGAGGAATAATATTCAAGAAACTATAAGCCTATTTATTTTATTCTTCTACAGTAATGGGTAGGCATCTCCTTTTTTCTTTTAAACAGAGCCCTGGCATCTACCAGCTGAAGTCATTTATAAAATGGCAGCTCGGAGTGGAGCCAGCTACAAAATGGCAGCATGAGCTGCAAGCATATGCACACCTGTCTGTGACTAGACTTCAGTTAACATAGGCCCTATTCACATGATCACGGGGATGGGTAGATAGGGGAACTAAACTGTGGGGAGGGATAAGAAAACCATGATGTGCACACACCTCACAAGACCGCAGAACCACACAGAGCAGCGTGGTTCCCTTACCCATCCACGTAGTGTGGTTTCCTTGTTGTTCTCCCATGGTGGCAGCAGCATATTCCATCGCCCATCGCAGCAGAGATCAGGTTGTACCGATTGCTCCAGCTGTCACTATGCGACAGCGACCATAGAGCATCACTGGACGTTTGCTAGAGCATTGCCAGAAGCTCCAGACACTCTAGGAAGCCATCTCCATGGCTGCCACTTTTTTCAGTAGAACGATGGGATTTATCCATGGAGCACCCCACAGATGACATGGTAAGCCATGCAGGGGGCCCTTACCCCCACTGCAAGTGGGGGTTACCTGGGGTAGGCACTTTATGTATCATAGGGGAGGGAGAACCACCCATCACATGATACACTAATCCCATCTGGGTCACTCCCGAATGTGATCCACAGTGGGTTAGCATTATATGTGTATCCAGCCTTAGTGAGACTTACTTCTAAATAAACATATCAAATGGCAGCTTTGGTTGCTATACCTCCGAGAACCATATACTGGGGTTACCTGCCTTCCGGTAAAAATATACATCTAAGTAATTACAAATCAAGGTAGGGTGGCCAAGTTTCCTCCTTTACTTAGGACAGTCATCTATT
The DNA here is from genome assembly GCF_023053635.1 of Elgaria multicarinata webbii. NCBI lineage: Eukaryota > Metazoa > Chordata > Lepidosauria > Squamata > Anguidae > Elgaria > Elgaria multicarinata. The sequence goes on from NC_086178.1 coordinate 68,466,427, forward strand.
TGAAGGTGTCCTCTATTTGAAGATCTGTCCAGTCCAAGTCTGGTTTAAAGTCAAATCACCATATGGAAGAAGAGCAGGAACCGTGAAGTTGCCCATCAATATTTACCCCCTAGACACCACAATGAGCAGGCCCACAGGTGAGAAGTATTGATTTTCTATTTAAATTATAGAAGTATTTCTAAATGTGCAGCTATACAAATAAATTAGCATATGCAAATATTATGCAAATTGGCACGCTCTTTTGGGGTGACGTGTTTCCTGTTTTTGGCGATCAAGGGTTCTGATCTCAAACTGTAAACATGTACAGTGACAGAACCAGCCTCTTGCAAACCTTATCTTAAACTGCAGAGTACAATCTTATGCATGTTTCCTCAGAAGTAAAACCCCGGCATAGCTATCTTTTCCAACATTATCAGAACACCAGACTTGCTCTTCTGTGCTTGTAAATTCGAAACTTTAATTCATTTTACACAAAGCCAACCTCTTGCAAAGCTTATCTTAAGCTGCAGGGTGGCATAGGATTGCAGCAAGCATTCTCTTTTCTTTGGCCTTGAGCTGGGTTTTGAACACTTGGTAGATAATGCATTATTTCAGTTAGGGCTCATCCCTGGAACCTACGAAAAAGGTTACCCGTTGTTGGTTGTTGTTTTTCCTGCCAAGGCCTTTGTGCCATTGTGTATTGTATCATAGGAAGACATTTAGGAAGTAAAACATTTTTCAGAATGCAGATGAGATGATGGGGAAAGCATCTCTGGCTATATTTCTGAGTATCCTAAAAGTTTCCATGATCTCAATTGCATTTACTTCAAAGTAAGTAGTTTGGGACAAAGGAGACCCTTACTCAACCCATCCATCCCAACATGGCACGGCAAGCAGTAGTGGCCACTGTTGCTAACAATGAATGAAAAAGACTTAAGTTTCAAACGTGGAAAGTCTGAACGTCTCAAAGACTGAGAGTCTCAAACAAAACGGGATTCTTAGGGCATGTTTAGACCTAGGGAGGGGAGGGGGAGGATCTCACGATATGGTGATCGCAAGATCCTCCCCCTCAGTCAACATTTTGGATTTTTAAATTTTTTTAAATTGCTTTATTTATTTTTCCAAAATATACATATAAACAAATATTCATAAGTAAACGCATGTTCATTTATACAATAATCTTTTTTTACCTCCCAAAATTATAAACAAAATTACTTTTCATTTCAAATTTTATCTTTTAACCCTTCCCCCCCTTCCCTCCCTATTCCCTCCCTCCCCCCCGCCTGGTACATTTCTCATAAATTGTCCCATTTCTTTTTCTAGGATGTTATATCACTTCTATTTATCTCTTCCTTTATTATTTTTATAGTTATTTTCTAAACATTGCTTCTTTTCATGAGTCCCAGAGCATCCCATACGCCTCTGCCAGAGTTGTTCTGTTTGTTTCTTTCTTCATATATTCTATATACTTTTTGCCAATCTCTCTTAAAATTATCTTTTTGTTTTATTCCTCTTTGTAATTGTAATTTCTGTGTCAATTTTTCACTAATTGCTATTTCCTTTTCCATATAGCTACTGTCAGCATCTTTGCTGTTTTCCAATTACTTGCTATTAGTTGTCTTGCAGATGTCAGTCAACACGTGGCCATTTTGGATTTTTTTTTTCTATTGAAGATAGGTGCACAAGCACACTATCAAAAAGGTAAGAGTTTGGGTTTTTTTAAAAAAAGATCTTGCTCCCCCCTCCCCCCCCAATGGGCACAGAGCTCCTGAAGAGCTCCGTGCTCCATGCTCGGTTCCTTGCTCCTCGCGTTTACTTGCGAGGAGCCAGGACAAAAACAGGATGGCTACCCACATGTCCTGTGGTGTCGGGACGATCCTGAGACCACGGGAAAAGTCAGGATGAAAGCCATCCCGGTTATCCCGGAGAAAGGGAGGGATCATCCCTCCCTGCCCCTGGGATCCCCTGTGCATCATGTGGACGCACGGGGATGATTCCAGGGTGATCCCCGGGATAAGCCCTTGTGTAGACATGCCCTTAGAGAGTGGCGTGTGTAGCGGGGTGGGATGGGGGAGAAAAGATTTTGAGAGAGATAGTGTGTGGGGGAGGATTTCTTTCAAAATTAAATAAATTATAAATTTTCTCCAGTTGTGATTGTCATGACGTCTAGCTTTTTAAAATTCAGTGGCTTATGCTGGGATGGGACCTGCTTTTCTGAGCAGATATCCCATGATAAAGCAGTGGGTGTCCCAGAAGCAGCGGAATCAGCCAAGTTGCAGCCCTAAAACTACAAATTTCGTTCTGGTCCTGCTACTGCCAATGGAGTCAGCCCAGTCAAGTTCTTGTTCTCCTCCTAAACTAAACAAAAAACATAACAGTAGCAATGATAAATTATGTAATACATTTAAACTGGCAGCAATAAAACTAGGAGGTATGGAGATTAAAGATGTCTTCAATTTTTGGTGAAACAAATACAAAGAGGACCCTGACAAATTTCACATTGGAGAGCATTCTAGACTCAAGGCATTAGTACAGAAAAGGCCCTATCTGTTGGGCTTGCTCATCCCACAGATTCCTCCCAAATACAGTCCAAGCCACTCCAAACAACTTTGCATTACACAGAGATAGCTCCCAACATTATTGCTGGGAAAATCCATTTCTCCCTCAGCAAGTCTGAGAACTGAAGCTAAGCTCAACGGGAACAGAGATGCCTGAGGAGTGGTGATAGCGGGAGATGACGTCATCCCTGCTAATTAAAGTAACCCCGCCTTAGACCCTAAGAGCCCTGGCTCCACTACAACACTGCTTTCTCATTATACTAGACTTCACAAAACCTAACAGGAGGCTTATGGGCCTAGCACACGCCAGTGTTGATGCATGCCAAGGTCTAGGGGTCTCTGAGCAGGCCTAGTGCTGTCTGGAATGATGGAGGACCCTACAAAATCTTCTGAACATCCCGATTTTGTAATTTGCCCAAGTGCTGGGGGCTAACCTGCCCCAAAGCTGGGGTGGGGAAAATTCTTCCACAGAATTCTTTTGACCCACCTCCAGGAAAATAGGAGCTACAGGAAATGGGTTCTGCATTTTATTAATATATTTACCATAATTTTAGGTCATTTTTATGGACAAATACCCTATCAAGGCAACTTACAAGATAAAATAACAAATATGAATTGAACACAGTGATGATAATAAAAATAAAATCCAACCCCCAAATGTACAAATATCCAATAAATAATCGCAGCTATAAATCATCAGAAGTACGATAAAGCACATCTGAGAAGAAAGCTGGCAAAAATGAATGGGTCTTTAAGGCTTTTCTAAAGGCCAGTAATAATTGGGTTTGACAGACTCAGCTGGTAATACAATGCATTGGGCTGGTGGAGGGCCAGTTTAGGCTGTTTGAAATATCTGTAATTTTTCCATGGTTATATATTCTTCTAAAATATGCATCCAACTTTATGAAGCAGAGATGCCACAACAGAAAATAGTGGGTTTTTTAGTGAAGTATATATATATATATATATATATATATATATATATATATATATATATGTTTTCGCCCTTACAAGAAAAGAGTGTAGCATATGTATTGTTGGGTATTTGGAACCCCAGCATATGTTTCAGCATGGAGCTCATATAGTTCACTATTATTCTACCACTTCCCACCCCTTCATATCATATCTTCCTTACCATTTGATGGGATGCTACAGCAAACCAAGCTCAGCTCAACCCAAGGTAGTTTGGTTTCCTCTCTCCAGGGCTGACCCCAAACATTTTGCTGCCTGAAGTGAAGGACAAGATGGTGTCCCTGCCCATCTCATTTACAGAAGCTAACTGGGCTGGCAATTTACTTCAATACTTGTGAAGGGGTAGTGGGCACCACCACACTTGAGGCAGCAGGCTAATTTAGGTGCTTCAGAATTGAGTGTGTGGCATAAAGAGATCTGTCCTCCACCAGAGGAAAACAGCTGGGGGATTCAGGAGGAACAGCTGGGCTGCTACCACTGTCCCCCAGATTGTGCCACCTGAGGCGATGACTGCCTCACTCTAGCTGATGGTAGGGCCAGGCCTACCTTTCTCTCTGCTACACTCCATTTCTCAAAATTTATCAGAAACAATCTTAGTGAATAATGAATCCTTAGTAGAACACAAGGTACCAATCCTAATTTCCTTTGTGTCCTGGGACTAGAATCTGAAATGGCAGGTTATAACATCATAGATGTGGCCATATGCAGAAAGAAACAGCTATGAACTTATTCACTTTGGGAGAGCGAGGTCAGTTTACATTGGCTGAAAACTGGGTTCCTCGCTTTCAGATTGGCTTGATGATAATATTTTAGTTGTTATATCTATGAAACCAGATGAGTCTACAGATCCCAGGCATACTTCGTATGTATAAACAATAATAGACTCAGAGTTGTCTTGCCTTGTAAAAACACACCATTTATATTTTTCAGCTTAATGAGCAAGAGAAGGGTTGCCAAGGTGCAATTACACAAAATATATACTGCACTGATTAGGGATTCTGGTTCTTTAATGTTCAGAAGAAGGCTTTGAGTTCACATTAAATCTTTTTTTCTCCCCCTCTAATGAGATATGGCTTTATCTGACTCAGGGCACAAAAAAGATACAATTAGCTTGAAAAAAACCTATGGTTTAATCAGTAAGGAAAGAATGTTTCTTACAAAAACATAAGATGCCATCCTGATTCTGCTACAGCTCTCTCAATAGGATTGCCATAGCTGGCTGACGAGCCTCGCAATGAACAAAGTTAATCACCTGAAGATTCCTAAGAAAGCCTCAGCAATGGTGGTGGCAACTACTCCCTAGTTAGGCATGGTGGTGGCAACTACTCCCTAGTTAGGTATGACCAGGCTGGCTGTGTTGAGATGCACAATGTGGGAAGTGGCATAGTCAAAGAGTAATTCTCTGGCCATTCTGCCGGCTCTGTTAACTTGGAACCCCCCAACCTAGAATCTTTTCCAAACATATGCCAAAGTTTTGTGCCGTTTTGTGCCGCAAACCCCGAGTTTTGTGCCGCCCCAGGAAGCCGGGAAACAACATGCCCTTAGGTGTGGTCTGGTGAATGAGAAAAATTTCACATTCTCAGACAAACTCCAAACCAGTGCCAAACATTAGTACTAGTTTTGTGCTGTTTTGTGCTAGTTTGGAGTTTGTCTGAGAATGTGAATTTTTTCTCATTCACCAGACCACACCTAAGGGCATGTCGTTTTCATACTTTAGGATGTGGCACAAAACTCGGGGTTTGTGGCACAAAATGGAACAAAACTAGCACTAATTTTTAGCACCATTTTGGAGTTTGTCTGAGAATGTGAATTTTTTCTCATTCACCAGACCACACCTAAGGGCATGTCGTTTTCACACTTTAGGATACGGCATAAAACTCGGGGTTTGTGGCACAAAACAGCACAAAACTAGCACGAAACTTTGGCATATGTTTGGGAAAGATTCTAGGTTGGGGGGTTCCAAGTTAACAGAGCTCATTCTGCCTCCAGTTCAACCAACTGAACGAAAAAGAAATAGTTGAAACAAGCAATGACAGTGCAGCGATGGGAAGCAAGGGTGATGATGGAAGGGGAGGATACAGCAGGCTGGGTTGCCAGTTTTTCATCCTGTAGACGGCTTGGGTGAGAGCTTCACAGTGGTACTGTTTGCACGTAACAAAAAGCTACTGTGGGTGAATTTCCCTGTGGCTTCTCATTGTGGCAGTTGCTGCCATTTTGAATATTCAGGGAGTGGTAGGGTGCACCATAGTTTCTTGATACATGTGAACATGGCGAGGGTGAGTTGTTTGGATTGTTGACAGGCCACCCATGACTGTAAAACAGCCTATGCATTCTGTGTGGCTTTTCAACAACCCCAACAACCAAGGTTGACACGTAATGATAGCCTACCCCCTGTGGCTCAAATATTCAAAATGGCAGCTGCCTCTGTGATGAGAAGCCCCACAGGGAAATTCATCCACAGGGGCTTCTCATTATGTGTGAACTTCTGAACTGAGGCTAGAAAAAGTGGTTTCTACTATAAGATTGATATATGGCCAGGTGAGAATATGGCTGGAGCCTGAAGACTGGTCCACACCATGAGAGGTGGCAGCGGCTAATCTTTTTGGAAAATATGAAGGATATAATCAGACATGAAGAGGAAGTACTGACATGGGTAGTATCCAGGGAAGAATCTACATGGAGACACTTCTCAAACCGATTCAGTTTAAAACTGCATTTTCATCTATTCGGATGCAACAAATTAAAGTGGTTTATACATTAGCCCCTCCCCCCCCGGGTTTTGCGTGGAGGACTGCACAAGAAACTGCATTCGTTTGGGCACATGTGGGTAGAGTCTTGCGGCATCAACAAGCTTCCATCTTTTCAAAAGCCACTAAACTTTCGCACAAACCACTGCAGTGGATAATCAGGGGTTTAAAAGAAAAGGCAAAGCAACCCCCAATTCTCCCTACCATGCTGAGTAAATGCAATCAAAGACAATGTGACTGACTTGTGAGTAGACATGTTTATCCATGCTGTTTTCAGCTAGTTGTTCTTTGAGGCTATTAACCTTATGTGAATAGGTGAACCTGCACAAAAAGCGGAGATTTTAAAAAAAGAAACCCCAAAGCAATGTGCTAACTTTCTCAGGAGTAAGGCTCATTTGTGGGGAAAACAAAACAAAACAAAACACAGCAGCTGCTGAAGCTAGTATCACCATTTGAGGTCACACAGACTCCCAAACTACACTTATGCCAGCGTGATGGGAAAATCTGTCAGAAAATGACTTTGCAAAAATGCAGGTTTTATGACATGAAAACCAATGGTTGCTGTGAAGTGGGGGGGGGCATCATGTGCCACGGCTGTGTGTGAGGTGAGGGGGAACCAGAATAAATTCCCCGTGCGGATTGGGCCCAGGTGATTCATCCATTCCATATGATTATGTCATTAGAACTCTACTGGAGTCATATCTCTACTGGAGTCATTATCTGTACAGCACCATGTACATTGATGGTGCTATATAAATAAATAATAATAATAATAATATCTCATTCAGCCCTGGGGTAGTGGCCACCAGGCCACTCTGGTAATGAATAAATAAGGCCTAAGTGTATCTCTCTATCTATAAAAAAGTAATGTGACCTGCTTAGGGATTTTAATATATCAAGTGGTATAGAAGTATTTTAATACATAAAAGATTGTACCCTATTTTCTGTGTTTCTTTGTGGCCCTTTGTATTTTCTTGTCACATGGCAGCAAAGATATGGCCACACCAACTGTGGTACACCAACATAAACATTCTAAAACATTTGTAGGCCACTGAACAGGGACTCTATTACTAGAACATAGAATCAGCACCCAGCACACTCTTAAAGTTAAACTTCTCAATATAGTAAATGCAAAATCCCATTTATATATTTTTATTTTTCTATTAATATAGCACCTCTAGATCAGGGCAGGGGGAGAGGTAAATAACCATTTCTCTCTACATTGTGTACCCAATGAAAATCAAACCCCAGAACTCTTACTTCCGCCCGTAGGAGCTTCCTTGAGGATGTCTTGATGTCATCTTTGCCCTGGGGTGGCTCCGATGATGCAGCCACAGATTTGAAGCCACCATGGGGCAAAGAGGCAAAGATGCACAGCTGAAAAGTCAGAGGTGGAAGGTGACCTCCTAATGGCCACCGGAAAGCCCACACTGTCTCCTCTCATTAGGACAACTTGCCACCACCACACACCAGGGATAGTGCGGAGCAGCACCAACCTGGCACTGTGAAGACAGCCCCCTTCAAATGACAAATAGTACCTTGAGATCCTATAACAATTAAAAGGCACTGTGCAGCCCTTCTGTGTTTTCTTCTTTTATGGATTCTTTTTCTGGTACAAAAAAAAAAAATGGTGGAAGAAGTGGTGAAACACATGGGAGAGCTACAAATGGAAAGTGACAGCATCTGGTCCCCTCTTTAAAATTCTGTGAATGAGGCAGTGCGATGACATAACAGGAACATAGGAAGCTGCCTTATACTGAGTCAGATCATTGGTTCATCGAGCTCAGTATTATTGTTACTGACTGGCAACAGGGTCTCCAAGGTTTCAGGCAGTATTCTTTCCTAGCCCCGCCTGGAGATGCCAGGGATTGAACTTGGAACCTTCTGCATGCAAAGCAGGTGCTCAACCACTGAGCTGCAGCTCTTCACTTAATAAAAAGCCTTGTCTGGAAGCAATCCAGGACCTGCTGCATTATGAAATGGGACTAATGAACAGCTCACTTTCTGGAATATCACCAATTTGACTGCTTCACTAGATGCCACACTGCATTTATTGTATGGAGCACATGTTCTGGTTTCCTTTAAAAATAGTTGCATTTTGGCTCCCATTTAGATATCCCTTTGGGTTGACGGAGTTAATGCTACTCCCTAATCAACCGAGAGACTTTTTTATGTTGTTGGTGACATGATTGGCCTGCTTCACAAGAGGTAGATTGGTAGGTTCATCTGCTAATATGAGTAAGCAGAAGAGTTGATTGCCATGGCACGGAAAACTAGAGTTAATAATCAGGTAAGTCAGAATATATATATATATATATATATATATATATATATTCTCAGGAAATTCTACTAGAGTGAATTTTTACAAACTACTAGTGTTCCTAGAAAATACTGGCCAGTTAGGACTATTGATTCAAAGCCCACCAGTAATGGCTTGATAATTTTGCAAGGATAACGCTTTTCTGCATATGACAAAGTCCTTTTTGTGGCTTACAAGAGTGGTTATGATGTCTTTGATACTGAAGAGCTTGAGATCACTTTAAATATGCCAAAGTGGAGGCATTTTTAACAACACCCAAAAGTGTTCCTGAGTATGAAGAGTATGTAGAAATTGCAAATAAGACCTGAACATACACAGTACATTTCTCCCTTACAACCCCATAAATACCCTGATTTTACAGCTGCTACAGGTGAATGCTGTTAAATGGTAAGCATTATTTAAGGATAAGACTGGCAACTGTGCACTGCTGGGCTTCCATAACATCACTGGTATCTAGGATATACTGTCATGTGTACAAGTAAACACATTAAATATATATTCTTACAATGTGGCCTAATTCACTGTCTTGCAGTGAACCTATGAAATTTAAATATTTAATCAAACCTGAATCCATCTTCTTCAGCAGTTTCAGCAATTCAGCTGCAGCAACAGCTTCAGTTTCCATTTCAATTAAGGATTCAGTTTTGCACCTAATTATTCCCATATCAATCCTATTCTAATCAGTTGACCTTGACCACACATGGAAGGCATTTGGCTATAAATTCTTATTCAGCTATTACGTCATCAACTGCAAGTCAAATGGTAAAATCTGGCACCCCAATGCTAAGCATGTTTACTCAGAAGTAAGCCCCATTGATTTCCATGGGGCTTACTTCCAGGTAAATCAGCTTCGCTGAGCACTGTAATCTTTACCAGACCAGTGCTGTATCTGTGCAGAACAAGAAATTGTTTAAAAGTGGTGTATTATTATTTTTTAAAAGAATTATATATCACCTAAGTATCTTTAAGGATTGTGTTGTTAGTGTTTATTTTAATTGGTTATTTAATTGATTAATCAGATGAAAACAAGAATTTTTATTAAGCGAAAACCTTAAATTGGTTGAATGAAAAGGAATGCTTCTGAGCATTTGGGGAAATGGAAAATATTGCTCTAGAGGGTTCTTCCAAAGCCAGCTGCACCAATATGATAGTTCATCAGGGAATCTTAATGATATCGCATACGGTGAACCAGGACTATGACTCGTTCGATATTTCAGCATCACATAATTGTTTCAGAAAATACTAGAGAAGACTTTAAAGTTTAGGGATTGGTTACAAGCCAAAGGCATGGAACATAAATCTGGTCCCTGGGATTCATTAAAAAAGCTTGGCTATTGAGCAATTGAGTAATGAAACACATTATATATGATGGGGTTGAAGGCAATTACACACATATCTTAGAGGGCAAACTTTAGTGACCTCTTTCCTCCCTTTCCCATCTTTAAGTATGTGTGTATGTGTGTGTGTGTTCCCATTTATATTTCAAACTTCACTGGTCATTTGCTTGGAGACAGCCACCTTGCTGTTGCACTTATTATTTCTAAGTAGGAAAGTATGGACCATTCTATTTTTAGTTGGCAGAAGGGACAAAACTGCCATAAATTTTCTACTTTCAGAACTCATCTTGCATCAGGTCCCTTGAAGATCTTCATGAGATAGCATCCCCCTCCCCCTCCCCAATGTGCACATTGTTATTCTCATTCTTCTATACTCTTTTCACTTTACAGTGTTTATTAATGTAACTTTTTCTTTCTACAATAATAATACAGTTTGGCCATACCCATTGATTTGTTTTTGTCTCTTTTAGGGAGTGAACAACTACTGTACAAGATTCTGCAAACTCCTGCACAATTATTATATTATTATGTTGTCTTAACACTCCCTTCAGAGTGGAGACCTCCTGGGGGCTGTCTATATGTGGGGAAAGCCCAGGGTGACTCCGCAGTGGTGCTGTGTTGTTTATATGACACAGAAACCACTACAGAGCCATCCCAGGGCTTTCCCCAAAGATCTGAAATTAAAAGGTTGGTGACCTCCACTGACTTTTTTTCCTGTGGAGCGGGGCAACAACGGCGCACCTGCCATCTGTTGTTGCACTGGAATCATGCCGGAGGCATGGCCGGGCAGATGGAGACCCCTGATTGATTGGCATCTGCCCAGACAGGGCGGCTGGGTAGGCCATCCTTAGGATTTCTCTCTGTAAACATCTTTAAAGATATCAGCTTATTTACATTGATGTTCAGGTTATTGTACATTAATTCCCTGCCCCCTTAAGCTCCTTTATCACACCAGTGCAGTGTAGTGGCTAAAGTGTTGGACTGTGAGTTGGGAGATCTGGGTTCTAGTCCTCATTTGGCCATGGAAACCCACTGGATGACTTTGGGCCAGTCACAGACTCTCAGCCCAACCTATGCCAACCTATGTGGTTGCTGCGAGGATAAAACGGAGAGGAGGAGGATTATGTACACGGCCTTTAGTTCCCTTGAGGGGAAAAATTATTGAGGGGAAAAATTATTAGAATGTAAGCCTATGCGGCAGGGTCTTACTATTTACTGTTTTACTCTGTACAGCACCATGTACATTGATGGTGCTATATAAATAAATAAATAATAATAATAATAATAATAAAAAGTGGGGTATAAATGTAACAATAACAACAACATAAATAATTTTCCAGTAACAGGCCTGATTATAGTTTTACACTACATGGGTTGCAAATTTTCAGGCCTGTTTACTTCTCTACATTGTAGCCTTTACTCTGGGAATGAAATACAGTGTGACGGGGTGGGGAGGAAGCAGAGGATGTGGGGAGGGTCATGGGGATCACTTTGGTCTGTTAATCTGCCTCCCTCTTGCTTTCCCTCCAAAGTTCAAGAGCAAACTCAGAGCATGGAAACTTTGCAACTCAGCACAGGCTTAAGGAAAAGTCAGAGGGAAAGCTTAACTAGGGGGCAGGCCTTTTAAGAGGACAAAGGAAGACCTGATCTATCATCAATAGGAATTAATGTAGGAATAAGCCCCAATTTCTCAGCTCAATAAACGTTAGAACATTAAAGAAGTGGGACTAATTTCTGTCATTAACTATTAGAATTCCTTGTACTGTGAAAAGCTCCCCACCTGCTCCTTCCAATCAGCACAAGTGAAGCAAAGCAAACAGATCCCATTTGTCTGTGCTTCAGTTGTCTTTTTCAGCCTTCTTGGTAGTTTCTCCATGAAGAAGAGTTTGCCATTATGATTGCCAAACTACTCTTGATCCCCTATTTCCCTTTGTTTACCCTCTCCTCCTCCTGAGCAGTTTACTCTTATATGTACCCAATCTGGAATCTCATTTAAACCCAGTACTTATCAGCAATTGGCCCATCATCACCATGAGCACACATAGCCAGAAATCATGGATCTGCAGTTGTAGTTATAGAGTTGCACCAATGCAGTCTCCACTTGATAGCAGATTTCATGAATACAATCTACCATCTATAGTTGATTTCATGATTACAGAAAATTTCATGAATACAGTCTATACCATGTGTTGATGCTGCTGGTCGTGACCTGAGAATTTTTCATAATGAACATTGCAACCCTGTATACATTTACTGAGAACTAAGTAGGACCTGAGTTAAGTAGGACCTACTCCCAGGTATATGTATATAGTTTTGCAGCTTTAGGAAAGATTATTTACTATAGCACTTTTATCTACTGTGTTGTTGTTTTTAAAGAAGTTATTTTGATCCCACCTTTTAGGGGTCCAAGTCTTCCAAGGTGCTTTATAAAATAAGAAAATAGAATTAAAATGATTAAAACAACCCATTAAACAGCATCAGATTAAACGTAGTGAGCCAATGATAAAACAGTGAAACTATGCTCTGTTTTAATCTTGGTCAAATATCCAGAAAGAACACTATTGGGCTCTGCTCACACCAAAAATTCAGATTGCACGTTCATTCTATCATTTGGGCTCTTCTCCACTGCTGAGCTGATTAATCTCCTTCTTCCCTATTGCCCAGCTGATTGATGCTGGAAACAGCCCAAGAGCACCTTGATAGGTGCCTCTCAGCTGTTTCCAGCATCCAGCCGGCCCTACCTTTAGGTAGAGTGAGGTGACTGCTGCAAGCAGCTTATCTTGAGTGTTATGAAAGTGAAGAAAACTGTAGACTATTTAAATTATTCTCATTGCATTTTTGCTGCCAGTGAAGGAGAGAGGTGCTTATGGGTTTTTCTGCTTCAGGTGCCAATATAACTAGACCAGCCTTGGATATTATGTACCTTGATATGGAAGGAGATGTCATTTGTTGCTCGCCTCAAGCAGAAAAATGCTGTGGACCAGCCCTGCCATCATCAGTCAGCTGGACAGCAGGGGGAAGTGCATGATGGGATTGCTTAGACTCTATTACATGCCTCCCCCCTCCACTGCCCAGCTGATTGGCACTGGAAACAGTTGAGGCATAAACCATTCTCTTCAGCTGTTTCCATTACCAAGTAGCTGGAGAGTGAGGAGAGGGGAAGCTCAATGGAATATGCTAGAAGGAGATGTTTTAAACTCTCCATTCCCATATGCTAGGTGGAATGGGTGTGATGTGCTACAAAGTAGTTATCTTTTAAGAGAGCAGTACAGACTCCATTTTGAGACACAGCCAAGAAGCCAGGCATCTTCATCCCCAGCTTCAGAAAAGATGGGAAAAAATCACAGGAATGGGGTTGAGAGTGATCACATAAAACGAGGAGCTCCATCACACCAGTGATTTACCACCGCACTGTGGTTTTGCAGTGTGGTACTCACATAACATCATCTCTGTCCTGCACTCACCTCGACTTCCCCCCTTTTTCCATCTTATTTTGGAACGGGGAAAGTCTGTTTTTTTCCTTTCCATGTGCAATAAAATCACTCCTCCGTCCCCATATAAAGCTGTCTTTGCACTATCAGCACATCCCAATTTTTTTTGTTGGTGGCATGTGTGTTGAAGGGTGGTCTCACTGATGAAAGACGGTGGGGAGGTTCTCCTCCAGCATGCTGTTTGAATTCTTTTCCTCATTCTGCTTGGGGACACATGCTGAGTCAGTGGAACGAACGGATGGTCAATCGTACTTTAACTGCTCCAACTCCCACTCTCTTTCGGCTTCCCTCTTTCTTCTTCCCACTGTATGGGTGCTCAGGTGGAATTGCACAACTGGGAAGGGGGAGGGAGCGTGGGTGCATGAACGCACCGTGCAGATCAAATAGCAGAAACAGGCACCAACGATAAAGCCCCAAATCGCCCATGCTGTCTCCCATTAAAAAACTCCTTTTCATTTATTGTGTGGTTCCCCAAAGACATCCATTGCTGATTGCTAACAACCCCTGCTTCACCTATATTGTTTAATACAATCCTAGGGGAAAGCGTTGTGTGTTGTTTTTCTGTAATTGCGCAGTTTCAGGCTGCCGTGATTGCATATTGTTGTATTTGCGCAGAAATAATAATTAAAAAAGGTTTCTGCCCAGTAAGAGCCAGTTTGCGAGAGCTGGGGGGAATCTACACTATTGTATCTATAACGGTACATATGGCTCTGATTACATCACTGGTCACATGACACGTTCTTTGTTACATTTTATAGTTATATGTTCTGTTTTACCTTTCCATTGTTACCCTTCTGCAGCGTTGTTTAGCTTTCAATGTGCACTGTTCTATCGCTTTATTCCCTGTCGCATTGTAAATCCAATGCCACGTGATCCTCCATTCTTCTTCCTGGTTGGGACAACTTCATCTCCGTACATAAAAGGATGAAAAAGTAGGCACAGAAAACACAAAAACAGAAGAGACACAAAAATAGAAGAGACAGTCTGGGCATTGGGAGGATCATAGGAAGGACAGGATCAAGGATCAGACAACGGAGCAACAAAACAGTGTGCTGTGGTATAATGTTACAGGAAAAGGTAAATAATGCTAGTGAGCGCAGTTAAAAATAGTAACGTTAGAATTAATAACGGAACAAGGGCAAACAATAACATTTTAAGCTATAGTATAGATTCCCCCCTGGTGTAATGAAAGATGCTGCACCCCACACAGCTCAAATAAAACCCCAAATCCCTTAAATGTTAGACTAAAAACCAGAATGAGGGGGGTGCACCCACGTCCACCACAATGTCCTTCACAGCCACAACAACCAATGAACTGCAGGGGGAAGGAGAAGGGAAGTGGCAGGGCGGGTGCAATAGTGGGAGAGAAAACAAGTGAGAGGAGATTTCGTTAGTGATAGTAGTGATATGAGGAAGTGCAAGCCAGCACAGGTGAAAAGCTGCACAAGCTGAAATAGCGCAACAATGCGCACACGTGAAAGTGACCAGAGCTCAACATGGTAATGAAATAAAGGCAGATAACATGGGGCGAACTAGGACAAAAACGTAGGTGTGATGGAGCTCTAAGTTAATTCAGTTTCTAATTGACTTCTTAAAATGCACTCCCCAAAGGAAAAGGTGGGAGTAAAAATTGAGCAAAATATGAATGTGCTGGATTAGCAAGAGTGATATCTGGTAAGATACCTGGTCAACAACCTGCAATATGTTGAACTCCAGCCTTGACATCTGCCTTTAAGACAGTCATCAACACATAAAGTCATCTTTTGTTAAAAAGAGAGAGGGGGAGAGAGAGAGTTAGTAGAACTTTTGTTTCCTGCAAGTACAGCCATCATCGCTCCCCCCCACAAGCACCCTCTTTTGTAATACAGGGTGAAAGACCAGCTCAGTCTTTCTCCCATAGCAAGTAGCACTATTTCCAGTGCCTATGAGCAGTGTCTTGTTCATCCAAGTTACGATATTGCTGCCTTTCTCCGAGCTGTATAAGAACTCTCAGGTCTGAGCAGTCCCAGTCCCTCTCTTCCCAGAGGCACAGGGCTATGCTACTGAAATCGCTAGGTGCCTTGCCCCACAGAGGTAAGGTGCTGCACTGCTGCTGAAATCGCTCAGAGTCTTTCCTCCCAGAGGAAAAGCTCCCTGCTGAAATCACTGAAGGGCCAGCCTCTTTCCTGCTGGAATCACTGGGCTTCTTGCTTGCCAGAGCAAGGTGCCCTCAGTAGGAGCCTTGCCTCCCCTAGTCAAGGCTTCCTGCTTCCTTTCCTCTTCAACTGAGACCAGGAGTTGCAATGCTCACTGTTCCTCTCTGCAGGAAACGGCTTCAGTACAAATTGTAGACTCTACTCTGTTGTTCACCTCTCTCTCTCTCAGGCTTGAAGCATACATAAAAAGAAAGACTCCTTCCTGCAGTCTTGAAAACTATTTTAAGACCTGGAGCTCAGCATCACCAAGAATGCAGTTAATTTCTAGGACTGTGCACTGCTTCAATTCCAGATCCAAATCCTGAACCAAAGTAGGCTGATGTGGTCCGAAGCGGGTTGGGTTGATCCAAAATGCTTCAATTTGCTTCGGACCAATCCAGACAATGGCAAGCCACTGCCCCCACCTGCCAAGCCACACGAGAAACGGCCCTTTATAGCCGCTGTTTTTTGCAACATTAGATTTATGAAAATGCCAAGATGCCAAATTCTGTAAAAATGGCAGCTCGTATGGGAGATGGGTGGCTGCCAGGCGCAAGTAGCCAGGTCCAAGTCCTGGCCACTTGCTCAGCTTGGCGGGCAGGGCCAGTGGCTTGCCAGGTTCAGAGGCAAGCAGGAGGGGAGTCCAATGGACTTCTAGTCAGCCTTGCACCCAGGAAAATGGACATTTGAATGTCCGAGGCTCAATTCGGTGGGTCTGATCTGGCTGCAGTGGATTGGGGCTGATTCAGAAGCTCTGAATCAGCCTCCAAAGTGGGTTTGAGGGGGGGCAGTCTGTGTGCAGCCTTATTAATTTCCCCATTAAAGCATAACTGGGTAAAGGCTGGAGCATCCCCCATTGGTCTAAATGCTAAATCCATTTGCTCAGCTAATTCCTCCCAAACTAGCTTGCACATCTGAATCTGTGCAAATGTCAATAAATGTCCCATTGTGGCATTATCCTCTCCAACAGTGTCTGAGTGTGGATCTCTTTGGGTGGAAATTGCCATCTCAGCCATAGATGCTCCGTTTGCCAATGTCTAAAGATAAGCAGGTATGTAGGTCTTGTTAGAATGTGTGCAAGTTTTTACATGGATCTAACTAGAGCACATCACATATCAGAAGCATTTGTTGGGGGGGGGTTCCCATTACATCTGAACCAGGTGACACCTTGAAGACAATTAATTTAACTTATGTGTTAGCAAAAATTCTTAGTATTCAGTAACTTATGATGCTTTAAAAGAGCTTGCCATGTTACAGGTTAAATCATTTGGCCAGATATCTGTAGTCTCGAAATTTTGATCGTTCATATCCCAGTTCTTTAGGCTGTGATCCTATTCACACCTACCTGAAAACAGTGAGACTTACTTCTGATTACAGGATTCTGCTCTTAATTCCTACCATCCTCCGTGTCTATTGATATTCCACTGTAAATGTTACTCATGCCAGCATCATCTGGATTATTTTGTTTTCTGCCACACTTCAGTGCAGAAACCATTCAGTCTTATTTTTAAATGTGTTAATAATAGAGAGAGAGAGAGAGAGAGAGACTCTGCAACATAAATTGGACACAGGAGGACAGCTGTAGTCTGAACAGGAAGTGCTGGCCCAAGGCTAAATGAAACAGCTGTTGCTATTGTTCTGGATAGAAAGTGCCTTTGCAAATTCCACACAGCCCAGGATCAGAAAGCAGATGTTAGTAATTACAACACATGAAAAGAAGGGCACAGGATCAGGCAAGTGACGAAAAAGCAACGGGACCAATAGATTTATAACTCACTGCTGCAGACCAGCAACTACCAGCATGTAACAAGTGTCAGCATTTATCTCTCATTCTTCCTGTAAAGTTCACACTAGGGGGTGTCATCACTCATTGTCTCCTGGTGTTCAAGTTGCAATCCAATAACCAAATGATCTGAACACTGTAAGACAAAGGTGAAAGAACTCTATCAGTTCTCAAAACAAAACCTACCATATTCTACTTTCCAATAAATAAAAATGTCTTTCCCTAACATTTTCTTAGTCTTTAATGTATGATCATTGCTATGTGAATTAAAGCTACAAATAAAATAAAAAATAGAAATGTTTGATTTTTTTTAGTAAGTTTGATTTTTTAAAAAAAAAAAAAAGAAGAAGAATGGAAGTGTTGCCTGCTACATGTGCAAATTATCATTGTGCAAACTTACAAACCTACTTGGGTTCAACCTCTGAGGTGTGCAGGATAATGTTCAGATCCATCACTAGTTTGAACAGATTGGATTTTTTTTAAAAAAAGTATAGTGAAAAACATGTTGGTACTCCTGTGTGTTGCTTCCATGGTGGCTGTTATGATAGGACTAACTGCACTCCTGCCAGCTAAGTAGCATAAGAATTTCTGTAGAAACAAGAGGCAATGCAGCAACACCAATAAAGACTCTAACAATATTCCTGGCAATTCCCACCATTCATGATGTTTCACACTGATGATACCCACACATTAGCCATGCATGGAAAGTATCAATCAACACACAGTGATGGCATGTATAATATCACACTGACAGCACCCTAACCAGTCCGTACATGTTTTGTTTTGTTTTGTTTGTTTATTTATTTATTTATTTCATTTATATACCGCCCCCATAGCTAGAGCTCTCTGGGCAGTTTACAGAAATTCTAAAATTGAAATAGAAACGAGTACACAAAATTTAAAATTCTAAAATGCAGAACATACATACATAAAGCATTAAAGAGCACTTTAAAAGTAAGTATTGCTTATTTTTGCATTTTTCCAAGTTTTCTACACAATGTTCCACACAATGAACACACAATGAACAATCTTGCTCCAAGGAAGTGCCCAGAGCATCTTTTTGTCAGAGGCCCCCATGGCTCATCAGATAAGAGGATGACAACTGACACCTTCATCCACAAACTCTTCAGGCTCCTGTCAGATAGAACATCTAGGTGCTCCAGTCCTAGCAGCAAGCAGCAGAATAACAGAGAAGAGTAGTAGCAGCAGCAAACTGCAAAGAATCCTTTTAGCTGGGGTGGGGGTGGGGGAGCCAGACCCAAGTGAAGGACTGCCATTCCAATTGAAACAGTAAGACAACTCCACATGACCATTGGCCATGCTGACCGGGGAGTTGTAGTGCAAAACATCTGGAGGGCCTCAGGTTGAGGAAGGCTAGCCTAGTGGGTAGAAAAAAGCCTGCATGTGGAACTGATAGCTCATAGATTTCCTAGGAGAAATTTTAGGAGTCTGCTGTGGTACTGGTGTTCCCCCATGCAGACAATGTTTGCAACAAAGCACACAGCAGATTAATTTTGGTATCTGTATAAGGGAACATGCTTTGTGCAACAGAGTGGGATGGAAATTGTAGGAAGGAAGAAAAAATGTACAGTAGCAAGCTCCCATGAGGCTGTGTTGCACTGCATTGCAAGAAGCCAGGTTGCTCAGTGGGAAAGAGGAGGTGTAGGTTTAAGTCCCACTTCTGGGAGATGGTGAAGGGACCTCCACAGGGAGAAATCTTCATTTCAGATGTCATCCCAGATACAATCAGTTTTAATGAGATATAGAGCAGCTACAAGAGTAGACAGGAGAAGAGACCCATGATGGAGCCATTGTAGTCTTCCAGGAGCCCAGCCGTAATATGTTCCCTTCCCCCAGCTCCATCTGGGACCAGCCATATAGACCTGGACTGAAGGGGCTTTATGCGGAGCCATAGCTCAGTGAAACAACAGAGGTGCAACACCCCAAAGGACATGGGTTCAGCCTGAAACAGACTCAAGGAAAAGGGCTGGAAAGACATTCATGCACACCAGAGGTGATGCCAGGTGATTCATGAGTAAGGAAGCAACATGAGGCACCAGGATGCTCATCTCCTCCATCCCATCCAGCCATGCCATCCCCAATGTACATTTCATGGTTGTTACCAAATGCTGGTTATTTTCCAATGGAGTGTTGTCAAGTTTACAGACACCCCTAGGGTGGCCACTTACACATTACCCCCCCCCCCCAAAGGAAAGGCATCATCAAAAAAGAGGACAGAAGAGTGCAGTGATTTGCCTAATGTTTGCATATGCTAATGTGCAGGTGCAAATGTAGAAAGAACTTTTACTATTTAAATACAAATACATCTCCCCAGTCCAGGTTGTTGGGCATCTTCAAGAGCTCTGCTCGATCGTCTTGATATGGTTCCTTATCTATAAACCAGACTTGGACTGGAAACTCTTCAAATAGAGGACTATCCTCTGTAAAGTAGGACACATGGACACCTCCCCCCCTCTCTCACACACACTTTTTACAACCCAGATGCCTGATTTATCACACCAGCAGTACCTGGGAGGGTGGGAGACAGGATGACATTTTGCTGTCGGAGCCAGCCCCACCATCCTAGCTGGGGCTTCACTGGCAAGGCTGTGGCCAAAGTTGTAGTCTCCAAACATTGGTGGGATGTTATGGCAGAGAACCAACTGCCTTCTTCCCATGGTGTGACCCATCATGGATACAGCTGAGGTGAGTAAGAGATGATAAGAAGAACAGAGACAGAGTTGAAAGAGTCACAACTTTGAGTTGGGTAGCATTGATGGTGGACTGACAGCCTCATGGAGGAATCAGGTTGCCAATGTGTTCTGTTCTTTTGTGCCATTGAAGGCAGCATGATAGGCAGAGGAGCAACAGGTACAGCGTTTCCCATCACACTTCATATCCAGGCTAGGTAAGGCAAAGCCTGTTGTATTTCTGTCTGCCATTCACTCTGCAGAAAAACACGCACACATGGCAACGCCAGAGGGTAAATGCTGGCTCTCCAGTGGGCACTGCTGCAGGCCTTACTTGTGGTCTGCATGGCACTGAGGGTGGGGACATCCTTCCTTCTGTGTGTTTTGGATGGTTACATGGAGTCAAGCAACATGGGGACAAAGATTAATAATGAGTAGCAATTGCAGTGGATGGTTGCTGTGACTGGGGGTGTTGGGGGTCATTAGGAGTTGTTCAGGGGTTGCCACCTAGACCAGGTTGAGCAGACATCAGGCTTGCCAAATCTACAGTGTTTTTTCTAGAAGCCCAAGATCCACCAACTGGAGCCCAGTGCAAAAGACATTCACTTAGAATTAAAGAATTCCAAGCCCAATAAATTGTTCTGGGTATCCTAACAGAACAGAGCTCTTGGTCTCTCCACACATTCTGTTGTGAAATCATTTTGTTGTTCCCATTGTTAAACTATTGGGAGTCAGAAATACTTGCTGATTTACTTTAATCACTCAAATATCTACGAGTAGATCCCAATCGACCTTCTGCCCATTTCTAG
The DNA here is from genome assembly GCF_023053635.1 of Elgaria multicarinata webbii. Lineage (NCBI taxonomy): Eukaryota > Metazoa > Chordata > Lepidosauria > Squamata > Anguidae > Elgaria > Elgaria multicarinata. The sequence goes on from NC_086178.1 coordinate 68,487,287, forward strand.
GTGCTCCATTCCACATATCCCAGCTGATGGATGGATGATATTCTGGAGGTGACAGACTTGACCTTGGGGGAGCTAGGGGTGGCAATGGCCTACAGAAAGCTCTGGCGTGGGCTGGTCCATGAAGTCACGAAGAGTCGGAAGCGACTGAACGAATAAACAACAACAAAAAAGGCAACCTGGTGCCCTCTAGATGTTCAGGACTACAACTGCTATAAGCTCCATCCAGCATGGCCAATGGTCAAGGTTTATAGGAGTTGTAGTCAAAAATATCTGGAGGGCACCAGGTTGCCTGCCCTTGAAAGGTGTCTACATGGGTCTACCATCTAAATGAGAGACTCTTACCTTTGTCAAGTTTGTGCTCCCCCCCCTGCACTTAAGATATGGGAACTAACTCTTGCACTTTGGGATTTTGTGAAACTTCTGTGTAGATATATCCTAATTTTCAGCTACTGTCCCTCTTTGAATGAGTAGAAAATAAGGTGGACAAAGTGACATTGTGAGCGTGGGGTGGTTTTTGATGAGAGTTTGTAGGCTGAACATCCTTTGGGAAGCATCTTCAACACTTAAAAATATATAATCAGAAAAGAGTTACCCCCAGAGCGAAGAGCAGGGACTATGAGAAAGGTTAGTCAAAAGGTAAACCATGTGTTTGCCATCTTTGCTCCTGATATGGAAACCATATGCTTAAATACACTAGCAAGCATACTTAATATAACACTCTTTTTTATTAAATCTGGTTTTATAAAACCTATCCACCACTCTCTCTGTTAGTGACTTCCAGAGAGGTCACATATTCTTCATTGCAACTATCATTATGTATTTAGAGTAAATTAGACTGCCAGATAGACTGGCTCTGATTATTGCTGCAAAGGAGCAAGAGGGCATCTTATTTTTCTCCCCTGCCTCTGATAAATTAAAAGAACTGTAATGGGTGATTTTTGCAACCTGCAAAAGGGCAAGCCCATCTGTGACTCATTTAGCATAGCTTTAAAGAAGATTTATTTGATTAATTCGGGCAGAATAGAGAGAGGATATAGGTTTCCCCCCTCCTTTTCAGTCCTACTGCTTATGAGTGGGAGAAGAGAAGGAAAACCCAACCTTGCGTAGACATTTCAGGAATGAAAAATTGCCAGCATGTTGTTATTATGGGAGCAAAGTTTGCTGCCTTGGTGGTGAGATAGTGGATTGTTGCCTGGCCAACTGGAGGAACTCAGCTCAGGAATGGCTTTAATATCCTATAGGCCCTTTGCCACCAGAAAAGCACTCTACAGGAAGAAACGCCACAAAGAAAATCGGCTAGAATAACTTGACTATTTACCTCGTTTGGTAAACGATCAAAGGGAGCATTTGTAAAATCCCATTGTTTTATTTCAGATTAAATCCTTTGGAATAAATTCCATGCTCAGAAATGGTTTCAAAATCAGTAACATGGATTAAAATACTCCGTCTCCCCACGTTGGGTGCATTGTGGTAAATTCTCTTGAACATCTATAATATGGATTAGTTTAACTCCCATGCCTACATTCATTACTCCAGCCCTCACCACCTTGGGGCCTCCAGATGTTTTGGATGTTGAATGCCAGGACTTTTGACCATGCTGGCTGGGGCTGATGGGAATGGACATCTAAAACATCTGGAGGGCACCAGATTGGGGGAGACTGCACTATTTTTCCCCTCACAGGATCACGATGGTGAAAATATGATGAAAAAATTAGTTTCTTCCCCCACACAACCATGTTTTCCATGCAAGTTGATTGGATGTTTCTGCTTCTTCCTCACTCCATTTTCTTTTCATTGTGGATTAATCAACATGAATCCTTCTTGTAATTGCTAATGCAGGATTACCACTCTAGTCTTTAAAGAAGGGGTGGGCCATGCGCAGTCCACAGGCAAGATGTGCCCCCTGGTCCTCTAGAGCAGCTCTACCTCTCCCACAAGGCACCATTGGAATTTGCAGTGGCGGCAAAAAATATTGGCAGTTTGCTGCTGAATTTTTACAGCAAACCGCTACAGAGACTTCAACAGCTTAAAAACAATTCCAGTTTTGATATCAAACCAGTTGTTTCACTCTTGCTACTGAATCTCAGCAGTGTGGTCACAGCAATAGAAGTGCTACCTGTGAGGGGGAGGAATGGAAAATGCCCCCCAGAACCCTGATGTTGTGCCTTAAATGCTCCCTTGGGAGCGTGGAATGTGTTTGCTACTGTGCAGCTCTTTGAGAAAATTGCTATTTATTTCACTATTTTCCTCCACAATAATGAGAGTAAGACAAATGCTAGTAACTGATTGTGTAAAATTGGTTGTTTTATTATGGTTTTAATTTTCGTGAATCGCCCAGAGAGCTTCGGCTATTGGGTGGTATAAAAATGTAACAAATAAATAAATAAATAAAACTGAAGAAAACGGTAACTGAAGAAAAAGGAGTTCAGTAGGCTGAATGGAAACAATTGGTTGGTTCATCAAACCACGGTGAGTCTGTGAGCCACCTTTTGGCCAACAGTTCAATGCAACATCCTAGTAATCAGAAGCACATTCTGATTGGCTTAAGCCAGACTTCCCCCAACCTGGTGCCTGCTAGGTGTGTTGGACTACAACTCCCAGTATGGTGTTGGGAGTTGTAGTCCAACACACTTGGAGGGAACCAGGTTTGGGAAGGCTGTCTTAAGAGTAGAGTTCTAGAGCAGGGGTAGGCAACCTGGTGCCCTGCAGATGTTTGGATTATAAGACCCATAATCTCTGTCCATTGGTTGGGGATGATGGGAGTTGTAGCCCAAACCCATTGGGAGAACAACAGGTTGCCTATCCCTGTCCTAGAGGGACAGGATTATTTATTGTTAAGTTTTAAATGGAGGATCATCATCATTATCATCATCTCATATTCTTACAAATCTTACAATTTATCTGCACCTGATGGCTAGTAGCACCTCTGTCCTAATGGTCAGATGTTATGTATGACACTACATATGGCTAAGTCCAGAAAAGGTCACAGTCCTAATCAAGTGGCACTACAACACAATGTAGTTGTGTGAGATTCTGCACCTGCTGTGACACGGGGATTAGGTGCAAGGAGAGAGATAGAGAGAGCAGATTAACTGAGACCATGTGTGGTTCTTCTAACCACATAGCAGTGCTGACTTGGAGCATTAGATGGTGGGGTGAAGTGTGAATGGTGATAGGTCAAGACTTGCCACATGACTTACCCTGACCTATTGATGTTCAACAGGTTCTTATCATAGACATGTGGGGGGGGGGTGAACCTAAGGTGACACACACGTGAATTTTCAGTACTTAACTGAAAGCAGCCTGCAGGAAGGATGTCACTCTGTTCCTGCTTTTAGCTGGAGAAAAACCTTGGCCACCAGTTTAAAGTAATGCCAGCAGTGCTAATAAGGCCTAGGTATGTCCTTCTGGTCATCGTGTATTTCTTTCCATTAGCCAGCACTGATACGTAGGTTGAATCGCAGCTTGATGGCCCCCAGGCTCAAGATCCATCCACTGCAGACTTTGGTCCTGACCCACATTACTTTTCCTGAAGGAGAGCCAAGGGGGAATGGAGGCATTTCCCCCCTCACTGCACAGAAAGGAAGAGCTTTCTGTGCAGCAATAAGTGGAGTTAGCCCCAAACTCCACTACCTTTATCTTGCCTGACAAGCAGGAAGAATGAAGAAGATCAAAAGCAAATGAAAATCAATAGGATTAAGGTACTGAAATTCTTCTGTTTTGCCACAGGCTGTCACTCTAGCTCCACATACTTTGCAGCTGGACAAGATTTCTCTAGGTAACAAAACAGATGAAACCAACGGAAGCGGACAGACTCGTTCAGAAGTTTGCTCCTCCTTTTTCCCCTTTTCTTTTTCTTTTTCTTGCCGGTTTCTTGAAATATAATCTCCCCCGAAGATTCATCTAGCAGTTTAAAGCCATACACGTTTAGTTAAGAGGAGGAGGAAGCAATATTCATCTTGATAACATACATGCTGTGCTGTAGGGAAGCAGCTTTGGTTGGCGGGCTGGATAGGACTAAAAAAGGAGACTCAAATGGCAGCTTTAAAGTTGCAGAGCTTTGCATGTGCAGGCCATTTGTGCATCTTCTGTGGGGTGGGGGGACCTAGGGAGAAATCTCTGGCCACATTGAGTGTTGTTGGCCCCAGCTGGCCACAAGACAAACTCCACTGAGGACAAGACATGAGTGTGCCTCAATTAGGGATATATGGATTTTGTTAAATCCATTCCGTCTGTCTTTTGGGGATTGTCAGGGGTCTTCTGTTGCATCATCTGTTCATTGATGGAATCAGATTTTTTTTAACCTGAATTTTGTTCTGCTTGTACTACTTTGCTTTAGCACTAATTTGTAATGCTGTGCTGAAAATTTTACCATTCCATTTCTGGCATTTCATGTGTGGGGGAGAAATGAAAATGTGGACTGGGAGAAGTGAGAAATTTCTCCTTGAGGAGGGGGACAGGGTTTCCACTTATCCAGTTGTTGAGGGGGGTCTTTTTATTTTTTATTTTTAAAAACACCCCCAGCATTTTCAGGAGCCCCAGGGTTCTTCCTGAATGCTTACAGGAGAGGGTGAGGTCACATGGTCTCCAATAGGCATTCACTAAGAACTGCTGGGCTCTTCCAAATGCTGGGGGAAGGGTTTTTGTTTGTTTGTTTTTTAAACATCCCCTCAGCAACTGGCTGCACTTAAAAAAGATATGTGGAAACCCTGTCCCCCTCCCCAAGGAGAAGAAATTCCCTGAATTTTCTTCCCTCCCTGCAAAAGAAGCAAGAAAAACAATGCTTCTTTCGCAGGGAGAGAGAAAGTTTCCAAAAATAGGGGGCAAGATTCGGCCTAGCACTACATTGGCACTAATGCACACTCATGCAAATGTGCATTAGATAATGTGAATTAATGGTAATGCATATTCATGGTAATACAAATTAGTGCAAATCCCCCCAATGAAAACTGGAAGATTCTGCAGAATCTTTGAGACTTGGAAAAAGCCAGTGCACTAGAGAATCCACAGGTTGGATTCATGGAAAACCAATCTCTTAAAAACTGCATTGTGGATTTCCACCCCTAGCCTCAACTGAATCCTCATTTCCATTTCAGAAATATCGGCCAAATGCAAACAATTACCGAGACCTCAAGAGACTTTGTATCAAGTGACAATGGGTACACTCTTCTCCAAAACAGGTAATATAACATATGGCTTGGCCTGTTTCAACAGTTCCTCTGCAGCAGGAGTCATCATGGGATGGAAGAGCTGGCATGCCTCTTCTCCAGGGATGAGGGAGAAATTTGGCTGGTTTGCATTTTAACTGAATATGCCCAAAAGGAAATTCAATTATTCTCCCAAATTTGCACTTCTCTGTATTTTGCAATGGAGCACGCCAATAAAAAAAAAAATGCCCCAAATGTGTACATCACAAGAAAGTGCACATGAAACTGCTCACATGCATGAAAATAATATTCAAAAATACATTATATTAGGGTAAATTCGGGGGGGGGGCAAACAGTAGGCAAAATGGTATACACACATGTGTGTATTAGAAGTGGGCACAAAAACGCATACACAATTCCATGTGAACTTTAATAATTGAGTTGGAAATGGGATAAACCAAACTGGAGACTGGAAAAATGAGAAACAGAGAGAAATAGATTGACAACTTGTATACCCCAACCCCTCTTTTCCGCAATTCAGGGATATATCACTTAGGATGTGGGCATTGCATGCAGATACCTATAGGTAGACATATGTAGGGCAGTTTGAGTAGCACCCCCAAGCTGTGGAACATCCTCCCCAGGGAGGCTAGGCTAACCTCTTCCTTACAGTTCTTCAGAAGGCTCACTGAGACAACACTGAGATAAAGTATATTGGCAAAAGTCAGCAAGACAGAAAAGTTCAATGCTGCTAAAAGCACACGTGCAAATGTATTTGCCACCACTGGGCTAAGGATGTCAGAGAAGTCTGCAATGGATTCAAATGAATTTGGATTTTTATGAATCCAACCTACAGAGTCTTCATTGGAATGGCTTCTTCTAAATCATGTGGATTCTATGGACTTGCATACTGTTTTTTAACTTGGGGGGGATTTGCGCTATTGCACATTTGCACAAATGGGCATTAGTGGTAATGCAAAGTAGCATAAATAGAATGAAATTCTGGTTTAGAAAAACCAATTCCATTAATGAGCAGACAATGGAACAAAAGACACCTGACAATCCACAAACACAGATGGAATGAATTTTACAACATCTGTCCCCCACCCCCACCCACTCCGGCAACACTGGGTTATCAAAGACTTGATGTGTGGGTCGCCCATGGCTGCAGAAAGGCTTGGACTAATATAAACATAAGCATACTTCTTAAGACAGCTTCCCCCCACTACACCATCTGGTCTCCTCCAGGTGTGTCAGACTGTAACTCCCAGCATCCTCAGACAGCCATGGAGTTGGCAACTCTCTCTATTCTGAGACTTTTAAAAATGTGTTATTGTTTATGTTCCTAGAGGTTGAACACTTTGCACTGTATCACTGCAGTGGGGGTGCTCATATGGTGGCACATGTTTTTTTTGTTTTTTAAAAAAATCTGGGATGTGGCAAAATGCTAGTGACCACCAGGTGGACTAACCTCTCTTCTGTTGCAATTGACCACAGCTTTTTACACCTTCTCTCCATCCCTTATTTGTTTAAGTCTTCAAAGAAGAAAAGCCTAATAGGCAGTCTCCCTGAACCAGGACCCTGTCAGATGTGTTAGACTACAACTCCAGTCATCCCAAGTCAGCATGCTGCACTATTGGGGATGATGGGAGTTGTAATTCAACACACATGAAGAACACCAATTTTGGGAAGGCAGCTACAGAGCTTAGGGTTCATCTTCAGTGCTGATTTGCACTGCATGCACATCCCTTGATCTCTCATTGCTTCATGTCTTATCACCTGATGATTTATTGGTGATTCTGTGGAATGCCTTCAATGATGTCCATGATGTCAGGGTCTATGAAAGCTATAATGCTTGTTAGGTCTGTGATGGGCTGTCTTGTACCTGCAAGTAAACACTTACAGCGTAATTCTATTCATGTTTAGACGGGGGGGGGGTGTTGGGGAAAGCCTACAACTGCCAGCAGCATGCTGGCAGTTTTAGTTCTTTCTTCTTGCTTAAACATGCATAGGATTTCACCCATAATGTTTGATGTACTGAGTGGAGTGGAATAAGGAAAAACATACTACCCTCCTATCCGGTGTGTAGGGAGAGGTTATTGTGAAACAGTCTGTATCAGGCCTCTATTCTACTAAAAATAAACTCTGATCTTTAAAATTGTTTTCTGGAAATAAGCCTGATCAAAGTTCTGCGGCAAAAACCTTATTTAGATTTTCATTCCAGCTCAACTTAGAAAATAATGTGTCCAGGTGGCATGGGAAATATTTGCCATGTCTAAATAGTTTCACATCGCCCAATGTGCCATCACAATCTTCAGCATTCCCACAGATGTTTCTTGTTTGTCAGGAGGAAGTCGTCCTAGTTAAGGCCACAGTGTTTTATCTCTCTCTCTTTTAAATTATGAAAATAACGTGTGAAAATAATTTGTGTTAAATACTCCTGTGTGCCATGAGAAGAAGAAGATTTGTTCAAGTAAACACACTCAAGATCGGGAGAGCAAAGAAAGGAAGAAAGAGCAACTGAAACTCTCAAGTTATTAGAATTATGATGGTGTTGGAAAAGAAAACCAGAAGACTCAGCTTTCATACATCCTTAGAATTGGCCAGGAGCAGGAATGACAATCATCTGCAATGCATTGCACTTAAAGAGGCACCATGTATATTCCTAACAGAACAGCAGGTCTTTAAATGAGGTACCAACATACCCAGGACATTCAGTGTCAAATGTTAAGTCCCTGTTCTGAGCATCAGGTTTTACATCTGCCAGAGAGCAGTATTCTTGTAGTGCTCTGGATTGGCCAATGTCCAACAGGATCTTAGAGCATCTGTACATTAAGAGAATTTGTGTTGTTTGCCCGGGGCATTAGTGCTTCCTGGTTGTTTGGCATGATTTTTATGGCTGCATTACACAAGAGAAGGGGGGGGGGTGCCGACCACTTGCTTTGAATTGAATACTTCCTTTCCATTCAGTTTCATTGAAACAGCACCATCTAAGGGCAGAAGATCCTGCTGTTTCCTAGCTATTACCCATTTAAAAATGGTCCTTTTCATACCGGGATTTCCAGAGGATACCTTGGGAGATGTCCTGGACCTTGATGACCTGAAAATGTCTGTGAGTGGCCAATCACGAGTATGCTATAAATCACTCATTTGAGGAGCCCTTAGAAGCACACCCTAGAACACCTGTGACACCACAAAGTATTCTGAAGTGTACTTTGTTCTAGTGAGGAGGAAAACAGGGCACAAAAAACGAGAGCATGCCAGAATCCTTTGAACACTGAAAGGGATAGTGGGGGCATACTCTCAGTTTGCACAAAGTGGAGACTGTCTAGAACTGCCACTGCCTTTAGCTGTTTCTTCTTTTTGATAACAAAACAAAATAAAAATGCCTCACGACTTTCAGGGGTTTTTTCAGAAAGCTTAAGCAATTGGAGAGGCTGAAAGAACAGAATGGAATACACGTTGTGAAAGGAAGAGCCCCCTCCCACAAGCGACCGTATTTCTTCGATTGTAAGACGCCATCGATTGTAAGACGCACACTAATTTCAGTACCGCCAACAGAAAAAAAAACCTAAGATACACCCACGATTCTAAGACGCACCCCATTTTTAGAGATGTTTATATGGGGGGAAAAGTGTGTCTTAGAATCAAAGAAATAGGGTACCTCCTTACAAGTAAGGTAAGCACTGAAGCCTTGTTTCCTGAGAAATTTCTCTAAAATTCTCAACATCCTGTGAAAGAGGAAGAAAAACAACTGCCTCTTTCACAGGGAAATAAAGAGGTTGCGAAAGAGCAGGCAGGCTTTCGACACAGTGCTAGTCCCAACATCAATTTCTCATAAGGTCCTTAAACTTTCATTGTTACCAAAGGACTCCAGAGCTAATAGACTGAAAACAATGGGACTAATCCTTTAGTTTTAGGAGTTCAGGCAGGGTGGCCACTCATGCATTGCCAAAAAAAAAAGCAGAAATACATGACCCAAAAAGAGGGCTCCAAAGTTATTATTATTATTAATGTTTTCATATGCTAATTTATATGTACAGAATATCTATCGACAATAACTATAATTTACCAAGATATACAATATATCTTACCATAGGCGCTTTGAGTGGCATTTTTTGGCAGAAAGGTGGGGTACAAATTAATTAAATAAAAGGGAATACTGTGTCCAGGTGACCTCTCTGCCTGCTCAGTCCAATGTTTCAACTCCAGAAGAATAAGTGATCAAGCATGTACACAACACTACACACTATAGCAAAGACTAGACAATGGGAAACCCTTCTTCTATTTTTCCATAGTATCTCTCCAACACAGACGGATTGGGCTTATTTTATTTTTCAGACTTGCTATTTAAAGCCAAATCCCATATTTTGAACGATCCATTCATAAACATCTGCGTGGCAAGAAGCCAGCACCGCTCCTTCATCTATGTATGTACACTGGAACATCCAACTTGGAAAAGGTTCTTTCCCCCCACCTCTTCCCCTTGTGTATTGCTAGCCAGAACAAATGTGATCATCTTTTAAACCATCCTTGTGCTTTCATGTGGTGTTTTGGCATATTGGTGCCTGAAGTGTCCTTAATTGTTGTTGCAATAATAACACAGGCATCCTTTGGCTTGAAACAGCATTCTCCAGCTTACGCGCCTACAATTCCCATTACTAGCAGGATAACTGAAATTCTTCAGCAATCCCATATTTGCAGCAATTTATTCTAAATCATGTTACTCGAGGGAGAACTCTGCACAAGAGTTTAGAATAATTATTATCTTGCTGGAAATGTGCAAAGGTTCCAAAATGGTCCTGAGAATGAAATCCTTAATGAAATATATACTGTCAACATCCTGGACTAGGAGTTATTGTTTTCCGGAATATTCTGAGTCTTTAATCTTGAGGGAACGATTTGGCACATCTCTACCCTGATGCCCCTGCTCAAGTAGCCAAGAACCTCATTGTTGTGAAAGATATACAGTGGATCCTGAAATGCTATCTTGGATAGGTTTCCTACATTCAAGAGAACATCAAGCGGCAATGGGAATCAATGTAATTGAGATTTCCACCCAAGCCCTGTCAGTTCAAATGCAAACTCGATGGTGAACAGGTGTCCTTAGGTCCTGATGTTGAGAATGCACTTGACCTCTCTCACTGTGATTTACTCATCTGTGGAGATTAACCTAAAAAGAGAATTTGCTTTTACTGGACCAAATGTCCTAACAAGCATATGCAAATAGAGTCATATAACACAACATGAATACTTTATTCATTGACACCATGTACATTTCCTTCATGCTAATATATTGCTAAAGATGCAATTTATTTTATTTTTTTGAAAAATATATATCTGAATGTCTTAGTCTGGAATCCAAAATGTATTCTTCCCATATAAATCAGCTCACATTGATTCATTAATGTGTTCTGCATGTATCTGCCCGACATGACCATATACCATATTTCTCAGCAGGATCCCACGCTCATGGAGTGTGCTGTATGGTCCAAGCTTAATGAAAGAGGCAGCTGTTCACTATTTATTTTTATCCTCTTTGTTAGATGTATGGCCACGTACCCCATACATTACATACCATCCATCCTCTGTAGTTAATCAGGCAGGGCTCTTCAGAAACCATAATTCATTTATCCTGACTGCATAGTGCTGCTTCTTTCATCAGACATATGTGATCTCGTAAAGAGATACTGGACAGTAAGCTAAACTTGGTTGTTTCTAAGCTTTGCTTTCAGGCTTCAGGTTCACCAGTGTAAATTTTTGTATGGAATTTCACCAGTGTTTGGCCTGGCAAAGAAGACCACCAGCCCAGTATAAACTACAAAACTCCACAGAACTCAAGAATGGCAGATTATGAGCTATGCTGTGGACTTTGCCAACCTGCACTAGTCTCAGTTGTAGTTGGATCCAGACTTAGCCATACTTTGTTGTTTCATTAAACTCAGTGGGTAAGTCAATCAAGTAAGTCAAGGCAAGGGTCTACTGTAAGTATAACTCAGTATAGATCCAACTCTAGGCTATTACACAAAAAAGATGCCCAATTTGCTTACACTCTTCCCAGTGTGTGTCAAACACACCAGGCATAATGGAAACAGATTAGTAGCTTTTTGTGCAACCACCTACTGAAAGTAGTACCAATGAGGTGGCAAACTGCACCTCTCCTAATCTCTCATTCTGTCACTGTTTTCACTCCACTGCTAAGTTTTGTTTGTTTGTTTACATAAAAGCTCAAACTTTATTCAAGAGGTGGAGGCCTTTCTGCAATTGGCACAGACCAGGGGTGGCTAAATGCTAGCCTATAGGCCAGATATGGCTACCAGAGCCATTTCCCTCCTGCTCTCTCTGCTCTGCACAACAGATTGGATATACAAGATACTGTTTTTCACCTGACAGACTCCTCTCCCAGAAGAGGAGGCCTCTCTTGATCCCAGCACAGTATGTGTATACTGGGGCAAGTCCCTGTTACATGGGTGTGTTCATTTTAACTTATGGAAAAATTAGAGATACCACACAAACTCTTGGCTTTGAAATACAAGCTTCAGGGGCTGTTAGACTCAATTTGATTGCAAGGCAAACATTAGGACCCCATCATTCCTCTGGGCTGAGATTAAAATCTGAGCCAGAGAAGAATCCAGCAACTTCAATCCAACACAACTATGCTCCAGCCACCCTCCCCACCTGCGAGTTTACCTTCCTATGACTCCAGCAGCAGTGAGTGGAAGGGAGGGGGAAACTCTCTCCCACATTCCAGCCCCTGGTGTGCTGCTTCCTATGTAGTGTGCGAGATGCCAGTAGACCTGGGAAATGCAGTTTTCCCAACAGCTACTGTAGATGTCAATAGATTGCATTACTGTCACTATTTGAAGATTTAAAATGTGGAAAAGAAACTAAAGAGCTGATATCGAGTTTGCTGACTGCAGCACGATTGATGGTAGCTAGGAACTGGAAGATTCAAGGGGAATACTCTATTGGAGAATGGTATAAAGAAGTATGGGATATAGCTATTAATGATAAACTGACTTGTAATATTAAGTGGAGAAAAGGTATAACCAAAATAAATGAGTTTGAAGGAATCTGGAAACAGTTCCTAATATTTGTGTTTACCAGGGGAAGTGGGAAACCGCCAGCAGAAGAAACGATAAGATTTTGGAATCAGGAATAGATCCCGAGGTGGGGGGTGCACTTTTATGTTAAAAATGATTATGTATGGTATGATATTTTATAGTTAATATCTATTCAACATATATGTATTCAACATTTATTCAACTTGTATGTAGTGGTTGTTTTGATGTTTTCTTTTATTGTAATGTTTTATTGTATGTTTAATTAATGTGGAAAAGCAATAAAAAAATAAAAAAAAACTGTAGATGTCAATAGCCTTGGAAACACTAAATTTTCCAGACCTCTTTGTGTTTGGCATCCTGAAAATAGTGCACCATGTAAAGAGACACACACCCCTCCTCACCTTCCTCTTTTCCATTGGCCACTGCCAGAACAGCAGGAAGGTAAATGGATGGAGGGGAGGAGGCTGGGTGGATATGAGGTAGGCTAGAGGTTCATAGTTCAGTTGGTGGGAGGGTTGGGGAATCTTACCACATTTTGTCTCACTAAAATTTCTTGGAGTACACTTGAATAAAACTTGAGGGTTTTTCTCCTACAGATTCTCTGATAACACCCTGAAAAAATACATGTTTTGAATGTGATCACTACAACTCTTCTCCAAGCGCATCCTCTGAGGGAGGTTCAGAGGGTGTCAACAAGGGGAAGGGCCTTCTCAGTGACACCCCCCCACCCCCCGATTCTTGAATGCTCTTCCCAGGGAGGTCCACCTGGCATCAACATTGTCATCTTTTCAGTATCAGGTTAAGATGTCCCTTTATTCCCAGATGTTTGGTGGCATATGATAGAGGTTTTAACAAGTCCTGGAATATTGTTTATTGTTAAGATTTTGTATCTGTGTGTGTTGTGTGTAATTTGTTTTATGTTACCGTATTGTGTTTTGAAGCACCCATCATGTTCAAATTGCCCTTCTTCATGCTAGCTATTTGCAATGGGAGGAAAGTTGCCATTGGCACCAATGGGAACCTTCCTCTCATTGCTAATAGCCAGTGTGCCCCCACCTCCCAATTCAGATCAGGATCACGATTAGGAAATTGTTTAAAAAACCCTCACATCATTTATTTATTTATTCATACCCCACCTTTCAATGAAGAAAAAGGTGGCTCCTGCCAGGGTTCCAAACTGTGCTAGCTATTTATTTTGTTAAAAAAAAACAGCCACACAAGAGCTAAAGACAGGAATAATGTCAAGCCTTTTCTGGCTATTCTTTGCATACGTAGGGATGCAATCCCAATGAACTCAGTGGGACTTCTTTGTAAACACTCATCAGGTCAAACTCCTATTGAAAGCAATGGAATAGGAGCTTTCCATTTAATAGAGGCTAAGATAAGTCCTATCGATTTCAGTGGAATGTACAGCCTGATCCAAACCACAATTACACCAAAGAAGCCCCAGTCATTTCAGTAGGACATGCAGCCCATTCTTTTGCATGTCTACCCAAAGGTACATCATGCTATGTTGCTGTGTTCAATCTGGCTTACTCCCAAATAAATGTGCAAGTCAGGCTCCAAATGTGCATTTGGAGCCTGACTTCCAACCCTGTAACTTTACTAGAAGTGTGCCTCATTTTATAGGTTCCTTTAGTACAACTGATTTCACACTTGATATCTTTATGGGAGATCCCTTAGCACTGCCATAGGCCTATGAGATTATTTTTGGAGTCATCTGCCACTCACTAAAATAACAGCTCAATTGCGAAGAGTCTATTCAGCTTTCTATCACCATTTCTGACAGTGGTGTTCATTAATTAAAATTAACGGATCAGTTCTTGGCAATATCAATTGCAGGGGTGGGGTGGGTGGGTTCCAGGGTCCCTGTGCTTCCTTTTCAATAAAAAAAGGAAAGAGGGAGGTCTGTCTCTCAAGCAAGGGTGGAGGACATGTGGCCCTCCAGATGCTGCTGGACTGCAACTCCCATCAGCTCTAGACAGCATAGCCAATGGTGAAGGATGATGGGACCTGCAATCTAAAAGCATCTGGATGGCCACACCTTTCCCATCCCTGCTTTAAAAGTACCATGGTTCACATGTGAACTCTGAGATTGCCAGACATGGAAGACGAATCCTTTCAGAAAAATTATAGGGGCTAGAACAGCTTCACATGCCCTCCGGACCACCACCCCCATCTCTAAATTTGTTCCAGTGAAGCTTGTGTATGTTTTCACCTCTCAAGTTTCAGATGCAGATGCTGCTCTATACTGCAGGAGGTATTCCCTGGACTTATGAAGAGAGTGAATGTGTGAGTCCTCATTTGTTGCCATTTTGGAAGAGTTGGCTCATTCTTCTGACCTCATACTTTGGCTATCCTGCCTTCCCCTCTGTTCAGCCCTCTGGGAGCCCAATTTCCCCACAGATTATCCTTTTGGAGGCAAAGGGGTGCCACACTGCCACATAATTGCCAAAGTAATCATAATGGAGGTTGTATCTTATCTTCTGTGAATTTCATATCCCCCCATCTGTTTACAGCTTTACTTTAAACAAATTTACTTGGCTGTACATGCTATCCATTTCGATGTAGCTGATTTTGGATCACAATGTAGCATGTTTTGGATCAGGGTGCCAATCGTGCAGAATTCATATTTGGCTTGTATTTTTATTTTTTTTAGGATTACCAGGGGGAAATCCACATGTGAAAAGAAATCACATTTTGTTTAAGGCACTTGTCCTCAGAGTGTTGAGATGACACCAATGCTTATTATTAATTCACCTGTGTCCCACAGGCACAAGTGCTTTGAACACTGCTAATGTTCTGAAAAGTTTAGCTGAAACGATAGGACCAACAGCCACAATACAGAATGGTATGTAG
The DNA here is from genome assembly GCF_023053635.1 of Elgaria multicarinata webbii. Lineage (NCBI taxonomy): Eukaryota > Metazoa > Chordata > Lepidosauria > Squamata > Anguidae > Elgaria > Elgaria multicarinata. The sequence goes on from NC_086178.1 coordinate 68,502,357, forward strand.
AATGAATGGAATCAATGAAAGAATGCCCTCTTCACATTGTTCTGTTTTCTGAGCTTTGCTTTGTGCAACTCATGCAGTAATGATATGATGCTGGTGAGATTCATCCCAAAATATTTCACAAGATTTGGCCTTTGGATTGTGAATGGAGTAGGGAGAGCACTACTATATTACTCCTTTTTTATAGCATTTGAATGAAACATAATTTCTGACGGAAGACTCTAATAATAAAGTATAAGTGGTCATCATGGCCATTTTGGAAAGAATAATGATAGTCATTAATAATGATAATTACAGTGAAAGGCTATATTAAGCTACCTCATTTCCCAAGTAGATTATGTGCCTCATTGTCTAAAGTGCACACATATATAATACACACATTCCAGAGCCTTCTGAGCTTACTCATATGATGTGTAGTGCAGGAATATATCTTCTGCCATGTTCTACATTGCTTTACCTTATTGCTGCATAAGACATAAAACAGGTTCCCTCAACGTCTTTGAGCATATAGAGTGGGCACATTTAGAAATCTGACAGACTTCTTGGGTGCTCTCACAAAATGGCTTCCATGGGAGGGCTTGCCTGTTCATAAAATGGCTACCATGATGGTCATGGCCAGTTGCAAAACATTCATTTCTCAGGAGGAAAACTTGTGAGACTAAAAAGGAAAGGAACTTGCCTAAGCCCTAAGGACAAGGCAAAGGTGGGGTCTGAGCTCCAAAACACAAAACCACTCTTTTGAACCCATATAAAGATGGCACTGCCTTCCAGTTAAAAGAAATGGCTGGTTGAGAAATGTTAGTAGGACTTTTCTGCCTCAACATGGATTGGATTGCACCCTTATTTTTATTTACTAGATGCCTTTCAATAGTGAGGTCTTCCTAAAGCAGCCTACAATATAAAACACTCATTATGCATCTCAATACAACAAATTCTTAAAATCAAAACAAATGTTAAACAACACATTTAAAAAGAGCCAGTTACAATAAAATAATAATTAAAACAATCCAAATTGGGAGGAGGGCTTTCTCTGCTGTGGCACCCTGGCTGTGGAACGAGCTCCCCAGAGAGGTTCGCCCGGCACCTACACTGTACTCTTTCCATCGCCAGCTGAAGACCTTTTTAATTTTCTCAGTATTTTAACGCCTAATTTAACTTAAATTTAAACCTTGTTTTAATTCCGTATTTTAACCTATATCAATTTTTGCTGTGTGGTTTTATCCTGGTTGTGCTTTTTATATTGTATTTTGTATTTGTGTTTTTAGATTGTTGGTCGTTTTTATGCTTTTCATGGTTTTAATTTTTGTGAACCACTCAGAGAGCTTTGGCTATTGGGCGGTATAAAAATGTGATAAATAAATAAATAAATAAAATCTTACCAGCAGAAGGAAAAACTTCTATGTGTCACTATGTGACTATTTTAACAAGTAAGGAACAATAATGACTTATATGAGAAACTGTATTGAATCACACTTGCGAAAAATGAAATAATGAAAACCAATTAAAAAACCAATGATAATTAGTCACCACAGTATTATGGCATTCACTGCAGACATGAACAGTTTTACATGTCATTAAGATGCAATCATTGGAATCAGTATCATATCATATCTATATATAATCATAATATCTAGATGTAAATATTGGTAATCAGACTCAGGTTTCTTGCCTTATTTACCATCAACTTATTTCAGCACTAACTTCTTTATGATCAGTTTCTCTTCTACAAGCTAAATACAAGGAGAAGGGAGAATGTTACTTTCTCATCCATAGGAGTCATTTTGTATTATTCACTGTAATTTAACTTGACAGTAACATTAGCTGCTATTTGTTGAGATTGTTAATATTAGGGTCCTTGCTTATATATGAGCAATTGACATTTATCTGTCAATGGGATAAGCCATCTAAGAAGATTGCTGATCATTCAAGGAAATAATTTGCCGCATTCTAGTAAGGATACTCCAAGTGGCATCCAGTGGCATCCATCTGCCAGCAACCCAGATGCCAGATGCTGCCTTGAAAGTAACTTCTCCAATCCCCCTTAGTCTGGTTATGTCTATGTGACACTATGCATGAACTCCATAACAGACAAGCCAAAAATGCTAGATGGTGCCAATTTTATTATGGAGCCTTATTATGGAGTTTGCAGTAAAGTACACTTCTGGCCTATGGACCACAACCTGGAAAGGTCCTTGGGAATACAGAATTAAAGGACCCACTAGGATACTTTCTCCTTCTATAGTTTTGTGACTATATGATTTCATCTTGAAATCACCTCCACTTAATCCCAACCCTGTTTTAAAAATTCTTCCTCTAATAATTCATATTCATACCACTTATTAGATCTCACACATCATTACACCATTCAGCTGTAAAATAAGATATAGTCAGAATTTTTAAGTTTACTTTTATTTCTTAGATGCCTGGGAGCAGCACTGAGTTCTAGCACATGATGCTCTTAAAAGTCATAAATTACAGGCTAGAGACAAAGTGTGTTAAAGTGCACTTAGGCTTGACAGAAAAGTGATTCATAAACCAACATGAATTGCTTTTAATTAGAAATTGGCTGCAATGTGCTCCTGATTTGCAAACTGAGGCACACACAGCTGCTTGCACATTGCCCAGAACACAATCCACCGATTCCAGCATCTGCTTAATTTTTCACTTGCTTCACTGGGGGTTGCACAGGACGTTACCCAGTAGTAGGTTGTGTCATTCCAACACTGACGATATGGTAATCTATTTTAACACCCACACTTGACATCTGCTGTACAAGTTAAAATACAAATACTGTTATCTACTGTGTAAAAATTATATTTCATAAAATCTGGTGAGACTTGTACAGGTGATTTTTTTTAAAAAAGGAAAGCAAGCAAGCCTGTAACCATGTGGTTGCACCAGAAGGGTTAGAGACACCAGGACATACCTCCACTGCAGGTAACCTGGAATTCAAACCATCATTTGATGTTGCTGTTAAATGTGATTCTTCTTCTTAGCTGCCACCACCCCCACCAACGAGATTGCTGTGCATAATGTGATTGTGTAACTAGAACCAGCATCTATTGGATAGTGACTGTAAAATCTCCAAGAACAAGAGACACAGTCCCCTTTAGGAATATAAGGACATAAGAAGAGCTGTGTTGGGTCACACGAAAGGCCTATCTAGTATAGCATTTTGTTTGCCGGATGCCTATGGGAAGCCCACGAGCAGGACATGAGTTTGCCCACCCACTCATGTTCCCACCAACTGGCATACAAAGGCATACTGCCTCTGATCCAGGAGGTAGCATGCAGACATCATGACTAGTAGTCACTGATAGTCTTATCCTCCGTGAATTTGTTTAAATGCTTTTAAAACTGTCCAAATGGATGGCCATCACTACATCTTCTTAGCTTAATTATGCACTGTGTGAAGAAATACAATCCCCCCCCCTCCACACACACAAATAATGCCTGCATATTCTTAAGTGGGGAAATGCACAAAATCTAGACTTGGCATTCTTGGAATTACCACACATAGCTACTACAAGAATCTGTCTTAACATATGCCCTGATTTCTCCTACCTCCAAAATAAATGAAGGGGCATAGCTCCAGTGGCTTTGCATGCAGAAGGTTCCAGCTTCAATTCTTGGTGTCTGTGGGTAGGGCTAGGGGAAAAATCCTACCTTAATCCCTGGAGAGTTGCTGCCAGTGAGTGCTGACAATATTGAACTAGATGGACCAATGGTCTGAGATGGTATAAAGGATATTCCTAAGTGTATAAAGGAAAAAAAGAAAAGAAAACAACAACAACCTACTCATGACATCAATATGGTGCTGTAAATAAGTTGTTCCATTTCCCAATAGACTCCTCACTCTTCATCTTGCTGCCCTGGCAATTGCAACTACACAGCCCACTGAAATCAATAGATCTGTTCATTTGCCTAGAACCTAAGGGTTTTTCTGGGCCCTATGTGAATTGGCTGGCAATTTTTTTCCATACCAGTGACATATTTTTTGCCTACAGACTGCCAAAACATGGGGGGAGGGTGTTTTTTGTTTTTGAGGCAGTAAAAGTTTGTAGTTGTGGTCTGGCAGAAACACAACCAACCAATAGGATATGTTTCCTATTGGGCTAGCTGCCAAGAAAAAGAAAATGGAATATGTAGGGAGGGCTCTAAAACCACATCTATACAAATGGAGAATTGTGCTGGCCAAGAGAGATAGTGATAATAGTGTTGTCCAGTAGACAGTATTGAACTTCAACTACAGCTTCAATCAATATCCAGCCATATGCTCACTGGGTGGTCTTTGGCAGGCCGCTTGTTCTCAACCTCAGAGATGGTTCACACAGGAGCCCATGAATATCTCACAGGGTGAGAAGATTTGGATGAGGAGGGGGAGAAAGCAGCATAAGCAATCACTAGCATTGCTGAACAGTGTTTAAAGAATCCCAACAGTCTCCAGTACAGTTTGGAAAGTGCCTCTAGACATGACAACTTCACAAGAGTGTCAGAGAAACACACCTGAAAAACTGGGCAAAAAGGAAGGGAAGCATCCATGTTTGACTAGGGATGGAGAGGAATCTGTTAGTTTCACTTTCTCCCACATTCAGATTTTTTTTAAAAAAAAATTCAAATTGTTTTCATCCTGTTTACAAAGAAATTTACCAATTTTGTTAAATTCTTAGCTATAGCTGCTCCTAGCATAAAGAGGACTATATTGTACCTGCTTGTCAATAGTAATTAAAGATGAGATGCCCATCAGAAAAAAAGAGGTGGCAACCCTAATTCAGCATCACAAACATAGTTGAGCACTCAAGGATTCAAAACCAGACTTTTAAGCATTAAGCACTCAAGGACCTTGGCTTGGATGGACAAATCTGTCACCTTTGCTTTCGCCCACATTGTGGTTTCTTTTAAATATAGATAGATGGATAGATAGGATATAGATGTAGATAGATTATCTCAAATTCTTTCTATGCTGATTATGGAGAAATTCACAAATTTCTGGTAAGTTCTTATCAAAAAATGAACCCAATAAAATTCTCAGCCATCTCTGCTTTTGACACATCTCCCTCTAAGTGGAACCAGCACATGCATCAAATCTAAATTCTTAAGTCTATGATACACAAGCCACACAGTGCAGTTTCTTTGAATTCTGTTTCTCCTTGGTAGCTTACTACAGAGTTCCTTGAGTGGGAAGAGGGAGGGAGGGAAGACGCTTACTACAGAGTTCCTTGAGTGGGGAGAGGGAGGAAGGGGGGAAGAAGAAGAAGAAGAAGAAGAAGAAGAAGAAGAAGAAGAAGAAGAAGAAGAAGAAGAAGAAGAAGAAGAAGACGAAGAAGAGGAGGAGGAGGAGGAGGAGAGAGAGGGGAGAGAGGGGGGGAGAGAGGGAGGGAGAGGGAGAGAGAGAGAGAGATGTGGACCTCTCCCCTCCACGATCCAAACGCAGCTGGTTGGCCACTGTGTGAACAGAGTGCTGGACTAGATGGAGCCTTGGTCTGATCCAGCATGGCTCTTCATATGTTCTTATGATTCCCTGTTCTGTCTTTTGATGTCATGTATGCCACATAGACTGCTTTGGAAAGGGGGGTTGGCTCAAAACTATAAAAATAAATTAACTAAAATCAGTTCTCAGAAGGAGTGACCACTTGCACATAGGATGTGATGCTTTCAGGGTTGCAATGTGGCCACATTTCACAATTAGGAAGAGGGGTTAAAAACAGCCCCCAACCCAGTTAAGAAATACAGAGACTGTTTACTATCTGAGGTTTTGTTTTTTAAAATCCCTTTGAATTTCATCATATTAGCTCATAAATAAATGTGGTTAATTCTGACCTGTGTACTTTCCTTTCCCTTTTTCATGGCACACATGCACACATAGAGATGAGAGGGCCTGATATTGTTGTCATCCAGAACAGGATATCCTTAACTAATTCAGATTGCAGTGCCCTGGCACTGAATGTCATCTTATCTGAGTACTAGTATTCTGAATTATCAGAAACAACAAGTACACTGATCATTTTGCTGACCATTTGCCTTCTTTCTTTAATCTGTTGCTTCCAATAGAAGTGTATATGATGTCAATGTATACAGCCTTCCTATAAACAGCTCCATATAAAGGATAAAAGTTCCATCCACATCCCACTTATGAGAATAGGAAAACTTCCATTGATAGTTATAATCCTGAATTGGGAGCAAATCTGGGCATCATTTACCATACATAAAGATGATGACTTATTATGTTGTCCATTTTTTTACATTGGACGAAATAGCTTTAAGACCAGACGATTAATTTCAACAGATATTGTTAGTACACATACCAACATTGCTCAGCTATACAAGTTCATTTTAACTGATGGTGCACTTTTAGGGCCTACAAAAATATTTAGGAATATGGGTTTTAATACGTAAACACAAACTAATAATTCCCAAAATCCTGCATTGTTCTGGTTTGATGATTTCATAGAGACCATGTTCAGATGACATGCTAAGTCACAGTAGTTAAGCATTTTGAGCTAAACGTTATGGCTTCGCATGCCGTGTAGACCATGACTTGGCATGTTGTGTGAACCATTCCTAACCATGGTGGCTACATAACTATGGTTTAAACATGCTCACTAACCATTGCTGCAAAAGGGTTAGTGGCCTAACCATGGCTTAGCATGTTGTCTGAACAGTCCCAATGTGTGCTGCTTAATTTCACACTTCTGAAAAACACTTCTGCCTTTACACTTGTTCTCTTCCTGCCCTACAGCTGTGTAAATCAAAAGTCACACCATTGAAAAGAAGAACTTTACATTTGTATAAACCCTGTGTTGCTTAGGAATGTGCAAGAGGAATATCTGTTTGTCACATTATCACAAATGTCAGGTGATCTGAAGAGGGATCCAGGGTTATTAAAAGTAACTTCTTTTCTAGGAATATCGAATTTACTGTAGAAGCTAAAAAGCAAAGCCTTTTAAGATTTTTTTAATGGCCTAGATATGAGAGTAAACTCTATTATGCCAGTTAATACTTAGGGGGAACCCCTTTGCAACCACATCAAAAAAAATAATAATAAAAAAATGATCAGATCCCATTGTGTTAAATAAAAAAGAGACAGTAAGCAATCCTATACATACTAACCTGGGAGTAAATCTTGTTAAATTCAGTGTGGCTTACTTCTGATTAGACATGCATAGGATTATGCTCTTAGGGTTTCAGTTTTAGTTTGCTCTTTTTGAGCCAACAGAAAACGGGCAACACAGAACCTGGGAATTTCTGGAAATGAATAGACTTGCACCAGAGCTCCTGGATGGGGGAGGACACAACTGAAGGGATTTTGCACTGACACTCGCTGACATTTAGAGAGAGCTTGAAGGGAGTCACTATCGTGAGAGGCTATAGCAACCTCTTGGCATATTGCACAAAAATAAAACCATGGCAAGTATCTCTGAGAGCTGATTCACACTGACCTCATTTCTGGCTCTTGTGAACAGGTGGTATAGGCCTGCCCTCAGCTGCTTGCCATGGGCACGGGCAGATATAGTGATGGTATTGGAGTCTGACAATATCTTTTGGCAATGCAAATCTAATTGTCCCTAAAAACACTCTTCTGCTCCCAATTTAAATCAATTGCATTACAAACATGTATGCCTATTTTGTACCTGTACAGTCTCTTTACACATGCTCCAAAGGCGAGGAATACATTGTGCACATGTGACCTTTGCAAAGGTCAATCGCATTTTGCTTAGAAAACAAAAACCTCCAACTGTTAGTGGAGGGGGGGGGCAACTCCCACCCTGCTGGGAATCCAAATTAATACTTACTAGGATTGGACTCTACCATTCCCAGGTGGGAATGGATAAAAACTGCAGCAGATACCCCAGAGAATTCCCTACAATCATTGGGAGAGGTGCGTTATGCATCTATGAAAAAGAGGGCCTTCTCTGTGGTGGCACCACGTCTTTGGAGTGCCCTCCTGAGGGACATAACATAAGCACTGAGTCTGCATTGTTTTCGGTGCCACATTAAAATGTCCTGTTTGCCCAAGCATTTTGAGGATAACCTTAACATTTTAAAGTTGAATAAAATTCTATCTAAAATCGCATTCTAAATTGATTTTTAGATTGATTGTATTGCAATTTTAATTAGCTGGTTTTATGGTTTTTATGCCTTTGTTAAATTTGTTATAATTTTATGTATACCACCATGAGATTGTCTCTGGCAATAGAGAAACACTACAGAAAATTTTAAAATTAATTGCCTCCACCTGCATTCTTTGATCACTCCCCCTTTCCCCAATGATCACTAGTCACATGCAATGTTATCACTTTCTGTTTGAAAGAATCTCCACTCAGTTATTGCTTGGTGATTTGAATTGAAATTGAAACATTAATGCACACTTTAACTAGTGCTGATCATGACACAGAACTATATCTGAAGGGCTATGTGCAAACCATAAGCTCATGTCAGAGAAACTACTAGACCTATAAATATTAGATCTTTAGAGAACTTACATGTGACCCTTTAACCTCCCACCCCACCCACACCTGGATGCATGCAAGGGAACACTTTTTCTTCCAGGGGATCATAGTAGTCTGAGCCAGAAGTCGCTTCCTGCTTGATCATCTGAATGATGATCTAACTAATAAGCCTATAAGACCAGAAATAACTGATGCATGAGAAGCCATGAACACCCTGTATTTTTAAGGTCAACAATGGAGCAAAATTACAAGGAAGCAAGCAGCAGCAGCAGCAGCTCACTTTAATGTTTGTGATGAGAAATAAACACAAACACAAATAAATCTAATTAAGTGGTTGGTCATGATTCTGAAACATGGGTTTGTTGTTGTTGTTTATTGTGCTGCCATACAGCTTTGAGCTCACATTTGCCCAGTGTGAGAGGGTTCTTCACCCTCATGAGAGGGTGCACTGCTGATTAATAATAATAAAAATAATTGGATTTATATACCACTGATTTTTTTTAAAAAAATACCTCTAGTGGTTCCTGCAGGAAGCACTGAGCTGTGCCAGGCTAATTGCCACCCATCTGGTTGGTATCACTGATACTGATGCCTTGCCACAGTGATGGTAGAGCTGCTGCCTCTTACTCCCCCTTTGCCCAGGAATTACAATTCCTAAGTGGCAGTGCAGGAATCTGCACACACACACACTTTAGAACTGCAGGGGTGAGAGGAAGATTTGGAAGGGACATAGCTCCATGCGAGGGAGCATCTGCTTTGCATGAAGAAGGTCTGAGGTTCAATCCCTGGCATCTCCAGGAAGGGCAAGGAAAGAAGCCCACCTGAAACCCTGGAGAGCTGCTGCCAGCCAGTGTTGACACCACTAGGCAGATGGGCCAGTTGTCTGACTCCACATAACACAGCTTCCTGTGTTCCATTCTGTTTCTCTCTCTCTCTCCTTTAGCATGTACAGATGAGGCTAACAACTGGTAAGCCAATTACAATTCAAGACCATGAGAGTTCGACCATCACTGGGTAGATGCCAACAGCAGAAATGTGGTGAACTCAGAGGGTTTTTTTATGGAGGCATCTGCCAGCATAACTTCTTTGTGAATGGAAGAAAGCAGATTCACATCACCTGTTTGCTGCAGACATGTTCGATTCAGGCTGCTTGAGAAAGAGAGTTTCTCCAAGTGGTCATGCAAAGCAAGCACGAACAGCTGGGTATCCCAGCACATGTGCAGTCAATCATAGCTAGTTGCAGCTTGATAATTGCTACTGCTATTTGCTTTGCTCTCAATATGGTAATGAGTTTCAAATATATGAAAAAACAATCTCAACAAGTTTCAGCAAGAATTTAAGCTATCTTCTTCTGACAACAACACAATCTTGCAATAACAAACATATATTGGTTTGTTGACACACTTATCTACAGTTCACTTTTCTCAAGTTATCATCCAGTTTTCTTTCAGTTCCTTTGGAAGGGGGAGGAAGATATGGTTGTATATTGCAAAGGCCTTTGTGCTCCACAGAGCCTTGATTATTCAGCCTGTGATTCTGGGTGGTACCAAGACTACACAGGTTGCAGCATTAATTTCTTGGAAAAAACTTCCATGCAGGAATTAAAATGAAACCCACATGTTGGTTTGTGACATCTCATGATCACCATATATTTGTTTCTTTCACACACTGGGAAGTCATAGCCAATTGCAGCAGTAATACATCAACATCATCATCATCATCATCATCATCATCATCATCATCATCATCTCTTTTCTTGCTCATGGTGGTTTTTTCAGACAGTCATGATGGGCTTTGCCAGGCCATACTGTCTTTTACTGATTCAGGAATTTCCTGACAATTTAGCAAGTTTTAAGTATAACTGCTTTCTGGATGTTGAGTGCATGTATTTTGGTAGGCCCAGTTTCTGAAGGTTTTCTGTATAGTTGTTTGATGTGATGCTGCTGAATGATGTATTTATTATTATTATTATTATTATTATTATTATTATTATTATTATTATTATTATTCCCTGTCTTTCCTCCAAGAAGCTCAAGGAGGTGTACATGGTTCTTCCCTAACTCATTTTATCCTCACACAACAACCCTGTGAGGTGAGTAGGCTGAGACAGAAGGACTGATTCAAAGTCCCTCGGACAGCTTCATGGTCAAATAATAATAATAATAATAATAATAATAATAATAATAATAATAATAATAATGGTTGAGTGGAGATTTTTAACCTGGGTCTCCCTAGTTCAACACCCAGCCATCCCCAATATGGTGCCCTCCAGATGCATTGTACTACAACTCCCATTATCCCCAACCATGACAGACCACTATAGCTTGAGATGGTGGGAGTTGTAGTCCAATACATCTGGAGGGTGTCATGTTGGGAAAGGCTGTTTTAACCACTATACAACATTCGATCTCGCATGATAGAGTCTCCCCAAAATGTACCATATGGAATGCTAGAGGAAGGGACAGTACCACATGCTTGAATGCCCTTCACACATGTGCATGAAAAGAAAACCTCTTTGCAGATAAAAACCTAGGATGTCAGGGAGAAAGAATCTAGTAGTATAGCTTTCTCACTGATGTGTTACTTTCCATATGGAGTGACATTTTGAAACAGGAAAGCATTCAAATGTTCAATTTCCCCTCTCTATTCTGAATGGTACAGTCCCAGGAGAATATTTCCTAACAGTGCAATCCTAGACATGTCTTCTCAGAAGTAAGTCCCAAGAGTTCAATGGAGTCTTACTCCCAGGTAAGTGGGTATAGGATTGCAGCCTAAATGTTTTAACCAACTCTCTGGTGGGAAGTTATATCTATTTGATTTTAGTTAAAATATTTAAAATGCCTGAGGCAGCTTACAATGATACAAACCCAAAAGATACGAATAAAAAGAGATCAGGAACAGCTGATAAAAACTCAAAGTAGTGTGGGTATTTGGCAGGCCAAATGCCTGCTAAAAGACACAAATCTTTGCAATCAAGCACAAGACTATCAGGGAGAGGGCAAGGTGGGCATCTTTCAGAAGGTAGATCCACCATGTGGCTGCAGAGGGTCTCTCCTGCAACCCAGCCAACCATAATTTAGATGTTGATAGGCAGGGCCAGCTTCAAGGGTAGGCATGGTTGGGCACCTACCAAGGACCTGAACCCCAGCAGGGGCCCATTGACAAGAGCTCCCCTGGAGGTGTTCCTCCTCTTCACCATTGCAACCTGCTTGTTCACCTGCCTCTCACCAAAGTGGTGAGAAGGAGGAACAGTAGATGCCACTGCTTACTTGCGCTTTGCTCTTGGTAGCAATGATGAGAAACGGGATGAAGAGAAAGAGCAGCTGGTGACAACAATGGTGAGAAGGTAAATGCACTGAAGCAACGGCCCATTGAGGGTATCTTGTCCAAGACCCCCTGCCAAAACAAACAACAACACAACAAAATCATGGGGACAGCACTGTTAACAGGATACAAAAAAAGAGAGCTTCTCCAAAAGATTTAAAATGAACAAGTAGCCTCATATGCATGGCTCTATACATGAGCAGCATGTAAATTACTAAATGCAAGGGCCTTCTGTACTGGCATTTGCTAATACATAATAGAATTTTACAGTTAGATGGGATATTGGCGGTCATTTAGTCCAATCCCCTGCTCAATGCAGGATCTACAGTGCAGGATGAACCCATAGCATCCCTCACAAAGCTGCTTCAATACCTCCAGGAAAGTTATGAATTTATTTATTTATATTTTTGTATTTATATCCCACCTGTCTTCCTCCAAGGAACCCAAGGCAACATACATAATCCTCCTCTCCATGTTTATCTTCACAACAACCCTGTGAGGTGGGTTGGGCTGGGAGTTTGTGACTGGCCCAAAGTCACCCAGTGGGTTTCCATGGCCGAGTGGGGACTAGAATCCAGATCTCCCAACTCCCAGTCTGACACTTTAGCCACTACACCACACTGGCATCCCTTAGAGACAAAACGTTTTCCCATTTCCTCATCTCATGTGTATCCAGGTGGCTTGTATCCCATGTTAGTCTAACTTAATTGATAGTCCTTTCAATGGGTCTACTCTAAGTAGGATTAACATTGGATACAACCCATTTCAAAGGGGAGGGTGTGTGTGCCTGATGCTAGTAAAATAATGTGCAGACTTTTGAATTCCTGTCATTTATAACCCACCTCTGTAGTTGTCCAGTGGGTAACAATGTGAGGGTGATAAAAGATGCAGTCAAAGTGGATTTTGAATATCAAATCTGTAACTGATGCCATCTTCATTACAATTTTCTCTGGGCCTTGCTCCAGCCCTGAAATACAAACAAAACATATTCTTGGAACCTTATTTGATAGTCACACCTGGGCTTTGGTAAATCTTCATGAGGAAGAAATTCCAGGGAAGGCAGCAGAAGAGCAGTCCCCAAGAAGCTCCTTTGTGTACCCCAGTAGCTAGCTGTTGCAACTTGAAGCAGTGTAAGAAAGATGAGGATACTCAAAGCTGGGCATGAGGGAAAATATGGTTTCTTAAGATGCCACAAGACAATGTAGCCTCTGTCCTACAATTTCTTCCCAGGTGGATTTAACAGTATAATACTAGAACCCGGGGTCATGCCATGAAACTGATTGGTGGGAGATTCCAGTTTGATGAAAGGAAATACTTTCCCCACACAATACATAGTTAAATTATGGGATTTGCTACCACAAGATGTAGTGATGACCACCAACTTGGACAATCTGAAAGGGGGATTGGACAGATTCCTGGTGAACAAGGCTATCAGTGGCTACTAGTCATGATGGCTACATATATTACTTCAATATTGGAGGCAGTATGTTTCTGAATGCCAGTTGCTGTGGAACATAGCTGGAAGGTGGTGTGCACTCATGTCCTACTGCTTCCACAAGCAGTTGGTCTACTGTGTGAGCAGAATGGTGGACTAGATAGGCCTTTGGTCTGATTGAGCATGGCTCTTCTTATGTTCTTCTGACTTAGATACATGCTTCTCTCATAATTCTATGGATCCAATGGAGAAGCTCCCATAAGCAAAAGTTAGTCAGACAGAATTCTGAGTGCTACTGACCCCCTATTACCATCAACTTAATTACAGCCTAAAGTTTGCTCATTTTGACTGGGCTAGAAATTATGTCTCAGATCCCTTGTCAACTGTTCGAAACTGTGAAGTCCCTGGAGAGGTGGATCATAATGACCGACCTTTTGTGATGTGTGTAAGATGTGGTGTGGGAATAGTTAGTAATATTTATGTCTGTATGATTTGTGTACACAAACCTGCTGCCATATGATCTCATAGCCCCACATATCATGGCATTCCACCATCACCCCACCCTGTTTTTCACATTGTTTATTGGTTAGATCCTTTTGGAATGATGGCAAAATATGAGTGTTGAACCTTTTCTCTCCCTCCTTCACTTTCTGCACACACACACACACACACACACACACACTTTCACCTCATTCCAGCACTTTTCTTGGAAGTAGATGGCACTGATTGTAATGGACCCCCCTGACCCCCCTTCAAGTCATAGACTTAACTTTGAGGTGTTTACATGTTGTGCAACAGGTTGTTTTATCACAGGCTGTTTGTATCTTCACAAAGATCTCCTTTGGTTTGGATATCCTATTTCAACATCTCCCTCCATCTGCCCTGGCTTTGCCATCAATGTTTTCCTTCTTCTTCTTTTCTATAGGAACAATCTGCCATTAAAATCGGACCAATTAAATCTCTGTCAAACATCTTTCTTCTATTCACTTCTTTTGTCCACTTTCCTTGCCTGATGTGAAGCCAATATTTCATGTCAATAATTGTGAGATCATTATCCTTGCGCTGGACGGACAAGGTCCATGAAGTTTTTTTTTATTATTTTGGCTAGATCTGCTCAGTTTGGTTGGGGTTAAGAGAGGAATGATAATGAACTCACTAGAAGCCGCAATGACCTTTGCAATAGTTTCCTAGCTACAATCCCACTATATTGATGTGGCTAGTTGGGGCAATGAACTCCAGAGTCTTTCACTGTTTAGTTAACTTTGATCACTTCAAGTTGAATGTGGCAGCATATCTTCGGACGACAGCCTCCTCTTCCACTGTGTTACAAAACTCACCACCCTATTTCCAGCAAATATACTGGTTAAGAACATATACCCAGATCATTCATCTTCAACTACCTTTTCTTTTTACAAGAACCAATTGACATCACTGAATTTATATTTACACACACAGCAGAAAGCAGCCCACAAAGAACGAGAAAGAACTCCCTTTTAAAAATGTTTTTATTAACATTTATTTTTATTTTTACTGTATTTTAAATTATTTAATTATTATTTTTAAATCTGCTTTCTGATCAGAGGGCTACCATGGGGGAAAGAGGCTGAGTAATTAGGATCTGCAGCTTCACCATTCCCTGCATTCCACCTTTTCTCCCAAATCTTTCCAATAGAAGTGAACACAAGCTGTATCTCTGCGCTAAAAGAAAGGATTTACAATATTAAGGCAGGCCTACTGGAGGCAGGCGCAGACACACAAGCACACCTATGACAACCCCTCCCCCTTTCACCCCATTACAATACTAACTGTCCACCCCATTTCCAAAACACATAAATCCACTTCAGGCTGCAATCCAATACACATCTACTGTGAGTAAGTCCTATCCAAGTAAATGGGGCTTAGTTCTGAGTAGACATGTACAGGATTGCAGACTTACAATGTCTATATGTCCATGTCTCTCTCTTACACACACACACACAATCTGGAGCAGATGGCAAATCCACTATTGACATCACATGCCGCAGTAGTAAGTCTGATGCAGCAATTCCCCACCCACCCCCTGCATTTCTTGTATGTGCTAAACGCAACCTGTTGCTAAGTATGCAAAATAAAGAAGTGCCCGGGCACATCAGTTACACTCCCACTCCTGTCTATTGTCGATGGCCACTCGTTGTCTCTGGAATGCAACCTGGTGGCAAAACTTTATTCGGCTTTTGAAGGACAATGTTGGACAAGAACTTCCAGCCATTACACAGCGGCCACTCAATTAGCCAGAAGCCTCACCCGATCCTTACGCACGCTTACGCACAAGCAAATCCATTCATTTCTATATTGGGGGTTTATGACGGGCTGTGTTTATTTCGTCACTTAAGCTAAAGCGACCAGCACCCCGACCCTCGACATACGGGTTCTAAAGAGGTCCGAGAATGGTGTGTTTGGAGAAAGGCTATGTATGATCTGTGCATTTGACTGGGGATTCAGTCTGATAGATGCTCGGAGCGTTTCCTCTTCTGAGGCCATAGCTAGACCTAAGGTTTATCCCTGGATTGTCCAGGGGTCAAACCTGTTCATCTAGGTGACACACGGGGGATCCAGTGCTCAGGCAGGGGCGAACCCTGGATGATCCCAGGATAAATCTTAGGTCTAGCTGTGGCCCGAGTCAACGTGTCCTGAGGACAAATTGGTTTAGCAGTCCGTTTTAAACAGGACCGAGGAAACTGGAATGTGAATTGGCTGCAGTTCCCAGTCGCCTAAACTCAAAGTCCTTTCCCACTGAGCTAGACATCGGCCGGTCGGTTTCTCTTGTCATTCCGGCAAGGATTTCATCGGATGCTATTTACGAGCGCATCGTCTGCCTTTGGGCACTCGTCGAAGGAACCAAGCGTGTTCTCAAAACACGAACATCGCCGCCACAAAATAATTAAGCGTTGTTGTTGTTGTTGTTAAACACCCCTCGCTCATTGGGCCCCCTAAATTCCAACCTACAGAGCAGGTCGCCCTATGTAACGTTAAAGCAGGCACACACACACACACACACACAAGGGCAAACCCAAACCTCAAGACGAACCTCTACTATGTTCTTCCCTCCAGTAGCCTGTGCGGCATGTGGTCACCAGACGAGTCACCCTTCTGCGGCAAAGAGCAGCTGACTCCACAAAGCTTGGGAGATCGACTGCGCTCTGATCCACTCGCAGATTATTTACTGTGGCCATAGCTAGACCTAAGGTTTATCCCTGGATCGTCCAGAGGTCAAACCTGTTCACCTAGGTGACACACAGGGGATCCAGTGCTCAGGCAGGGGCGAACCCTGGATGATCCTAGGATAAACCTTAGGTCTAGCTCTCCCAGTGCTCACATCCAGGTATGCTTTCATGGCTCCCTGATCCGGGCACCTCCGGCCCAGTGATTCTCCAGGCAAAAGCTGAAGATTGTCGGACGCTCTGCGTGTGTGGTGGGGTGGGGACAACAGATGATAACAAACCAGATCTAGGAAGGTTCCACCGAATCCATCAGCCTGAAATTAAGACCCATTGATTTCCATTTAAGTGCTCCCTAGGTAAGCTTAGGGTTCAAGGGTTACTTGGTGGGGAGACATCTAGCAGCTCGGCAGTGTTTTGATCAAGTGGAAGCTGGAGGCTCCGATGTCAGTGGGGCTGTGAATCCACTCTGGGTTTCAAGCAGAACGAGTCAGAACACTAAAAGTGCTATCCAAGGCGCTGAATCCATTTGGGGAATAGGGCTCGGCATCTTGGATAGCTTCTTTAGAGCTCTGATGGAAACCCAGAGCTGATTCACAACCCCACTGATACCGGAGCCACCAGCCTCCACTGTCAAGAGGGTATAAAGGGAATCGTTTTGATCTTGATTCACTACAATCTGGTGGACCGTCCTAAGTTAATGTTAACCTTTCAGGCCATGGTTCTAGAAGCCTGGCCCTAAACACGCGTGGAATTAAGTTTCGTGGCATTCCCCCCCCCCCGCAAGCCCGCACAGAGGGGGAGGGATCCCGAAACTCCTAGCTTTAATTGAATATATATTTGCGCTTTAGGGTTCAATCCAATGCACACTTACCCGAGAGTAATTACATTGACTCCAATAAGACTTGCTTCAGAGTAGACATGATTAGGATTGCACTGTAAAAGTGAAATCGGAAATAAAAGTTTGTTAAAGACAGGGCATTATTTTTAAATGCCACCTTGGGGAGGGAAGAGAGTGTGTTTGGGGGGGGGGGTTGATTCTTAAAACAATTACTCTGGATCAGAATAAACGTCCTCTGAAGCCAGCGCAGTGATTCGGAAAGCTTTAGCAAGTCATCGCAATCTAGACTGTGCTTGATCCTAAAACGACTTACTTGGAAGTAACTCCATGAAACTTAGTTTCTCCAAGTAAATGTGACTAGGGAGTGCCAAGACCAAAACAAAACAAAAACAAACCCCTGCCTTACAAGTACGCACATGCACACGCGCGCACACGCACATATCCTGGATACGAATCAAAAGGAATTGGGCACAGCATGGCTTTTTGGTTTAATTTCTTCACTAACTGCCTTTCCATGCTTCCACAAAACCTTGCGTTACCTTCAATTACTCCGGACCTTCAAGATCCTTCAAATAATTCGCCCCAAAGCAACACATTCTATCACCCTCCAGCCACTTATCTTTATGATCCGCTGAGCATCTGTCTTCTTCTGCTCCTTCTCAAAACGTTACCTGGCTAATGAAGGATGGGGCATCAGGACGATACGGTAAGATAACGTGGGGATACAGCTTAAGCCACCCAGAAGTTTCAGCGAAAATCAAAGGATTTAACTTTTGCTTAAATGAGTTTAGGATAGGGGTGTAAACATATTGACTGCCGGCAGTAAAACCGATGGATTTTGGACTGAATTTACTTCCAGAAAAGTAAACAAGAGTAGAAGGCATTTTGGGGTGGTGGTGATACAGTTGTTATTTCTGGTTTGTCTGGGTAATTCCCCCGTATTCTCTCGCACTTCTGGCCTCAGAGACATGAGCCATTTACACGCGAGTAATCCTATTCAAACGGAGGGGGCTGATCAGAAGAAAGTAGTTTGTGACTTGGGCAGCTCGGTTACTAATTCTACAGCCACTAACCCAAACAACCGCACTTCACTACTGGACACAGTTTCTTGTGAAAGGTCAGGATTGTGGCACTTCGGAGAATCCAAGTTAACCTACAGTGCGCTGCTCTCCTGTATGGATCGAGAACCGACATTCGCAAGGGCTGCTCACAGAAGAAGAGGTCCCCCTGCCGATGACATCCCTGCGGCCCCTGAAATAGACCAGGGCGAGCTCCGCGTTCTGCGTCACGGATCCTGCACTCGCGTGGGTTCAGCAAGCCTTTCTGTTTGGCAAACACCCGCGAAAGGGAAGGAGAGAAACCAGCAAAGGTTGTGTATTTCAGTTCCGCATACTTATGTTCCCAGCCATAAAATGCCACTGCAAGCAAATTATGCACTTGAAGCCCTCGAAAAAAGAGAGTGCATGATTTAAAGCGAAATACGTATTAATTAGTATCCTAAATGACACTTTAATGTGCTAATATTGAATGTCTGCTTCAGAAGCGGGGTTGACTTATTATTTGAATGTGTTCCGTTTACTCAGATGAGCATTCCTTCTGTTTGTCTGTCTCTTCTGCAGTTCACGTTCGAGATTGCTGGAAACGGGGTGGGTGGGTGGAGGGTGGAAGAGAAACATGAAGTGGGGAAGGCGGAGAACTCAAGTTCATCCTGGAAGGCCCGAAGCTCGTCGAACGCAGGGCACGCAGAGGCTGCGATCTACAAATCGCTCCAGCCTGTCTAGGCGCTGGCACGAGCCCCATGTCAGGACTGACTGAAGCCACAACGTCGGCTTAAGTGGTTTGCTCACATGACCGACAAGCTCCGAGTTTCTCTGGATGGGAATTGAGGAGGAGGAGGAGGAGGAGGGAGCAAAGCGTAAACACACAAAACCCATCTTGGCTGGTCGGGTTGTGGAACCGGGGAATAATAAATAAACGCCCTGGAAATTGACCAGAGACTTTACCTTGAAGACCCGACGAGGCCCGTCTCTATTATAGGTCAGAAGGGACAGGGGGCGAGGAGGATTTGGGGTCACAGCGCTACGGGAGTCCACAGAACATATAAGAACTGTTACATAAGCACATAATATGAGAGATATCCCTGCGCAATTGCTGGGCAGCTCTGTGCCCAAGCAAAGGACGAGACGTGGATGTGATGTCTTCGATTACCTCGGTGAGCAAGGCCGGGTTCCTGTTGATTCGCGAGGGAGTTTGGTGCTTTTCCTTGCTGGAAACTAGTCGCGAATGAGTCTCCTGTTTAGTCTTTTAACACAGGGAACCTCAGGCAGCAAGAACTAGGCCCCCTGATGGAAGTTTTGCCATTGACTTC
The DNA here is from genome assembly GCF_023053635.1 of Elgaria multicarinata webbii. Lineage (NCBI taxonomy): Eukaryota > Metazoa > Chordata > Lepidosauria > Squamata > Anguidae > Elgaria > Elgaria multicarinata. The sequence goes on from NC_086178.1 coordinate 68,521,969, forward strand.
AGCGGGACACGTGCTTCGCCTGAAGTCCTTTTGGCCATTGTAGACGATAATAACACAATTTTACATGTGGTTCAAGGCGTTCCATACCCACGATCTCCGGAATGATTACAACAATCCTGTATTGTAGGTCAGTATTATTATCTTAATGTTACAGACTGCCGGAGGCGGGGTAAGATGGAGAAACGGGAAGAACAGAGTTACGTTCGGGATACATTAGGCAAACTAGATAAATCTTACTCACATCTACATATTATGCCCCATAATTGATTTTGCATAAAAATTAAAATAGTTCTCAACTACGGACCTTCTGGATAATGTCGAGGGCGTTTTAAAAGGCACCTGAGGAAAATGTAGTGCCAAGTGGACTCAGAGACTCTGGACGTGGGTAGATCATGGAGAAAGACCGGCCTTTAACAATGGAAACTCTAGCATCGTTCCTTTCGTTTGTGATCCTTCTTTAAGCAGACTTCGGGTTCGTTGCACGTTCCACTGAGGAACATAATGGCAAAACAAAACTCTTTCTGATTCCACTTATCTCGGACTGCACACACCGCTCCTACATTTGCCAATCAATCAGTATCCTCCACCACGAGGACTAGAAACTTTTAGACATGAATCTAAACTTGAAAACTAAAAATTCTTGATCCAATCAATGTACTATATGGAACTCTTACAGGGGTACAAACCGGATTCTAGGTAGTATCTAACGTTAGTCTTACTTAGAGTAGGCCCATTAAAATTATTAGGGCTTAAGTCAGTAGGACTAACATCGGAGGCTCCTCTGAGCGCAGAGCTCCCCAGTGGTTTTGTCTATTATACTCATACACACGGCGCGTGCTAACTGGGGAGAAATCGCAGCTGTGTAAGTAGCATGCGATAAAGCCACTCTTTACTCTTACAACACCCACAGTCTCGGGGTCTCAGGATGTGTCCCCATCGCCGCTCTTCCTTAGGAATTTCTATGGGCTTCATCGGGATTCCTCCCTGCTCATAAGGACCGGCTTCCAACAAACCCGTGTTTGCCCGGGAAAGTTCGCCTCCGTGGGCTGCAGCTGGGAGGAGAAGCGGCTAGAGGGCCCTGCATGAGGACGCGGCTGCTGCGCGGGTGCGCTCCTTTGCAAAGTTGAAGCCCCCCTCCGCCCCCCAAGCGACGGGGGTGCGAAGAGAAAGAGAGAACAAAGGGGAAAGTCAAGCCGACGGACGCGCAAACTCCTTCGGCCCATCAAAAGCAGAGCGAGAAGGGAGTCCAAAGGAGAGACAGGGAACCTTGAACGGAAGACAGGTGGAGAAGTGCCATGGAAGAAGGAGAGCGAGCAAGTAGCTGGCGAAAGTCAAAGAGAAAGGCCCTGAGAGCCTGTTCACACGTGGATCGGGGTTCAAAGTTCCGTGTCTGAACAGAAGGCGTGAAAAGGTGTGCAGGTGGCACCAGCAACAAGAGAACCGCGGGGCGGGACAGGCTCTAATTCCTGACCCGGCCACAAGCCATTCTGTTTGGAAGAGGTTCTTCACTGGGCTCCAGGACCCATCTGGAGAAAATGGTTTGGGGACTGAAGCAAGATTTTCGAATTTCTCGGGGATGTAACTGAAACCCAGGACTTCAGGGTCAATCCCGTAGTTTATTTTCCAGCGGCGCAATTCGGTGAGGCACTGAGTCCTTGGAATAGGAATTGGGCATATCCCAAGTATATGTCACGTCGAAGGAAAACTCGTTCATTATTACTTTCGGCGACATGCAAATGTTTAATTTGCAAATCCTGCGGGGTTGGGGAGGGGAGTGATACTCCCAGTTTAAAAATATTGGCCTGGGAAAAAAATAAACTTTTAACAGAACTGGTTTGCAAATAAGGGGGCTTCGTGTTTTTTCAAATTCAAGATAGGTTAAGTCACAGAAGAGGGCTTGTTTTTATTGGAGTGGAAGAAAACTTTTCATATACTCAGATTGGCATTGAAATTGATATTTAAAAATTGCAGGAACCCAGGTAAAAGCAACGTCTCTTGAATGTAGGAAAATCGAGAGACAGAGAATATAGTCCTCCTATGTGAAAGATATAATACGAAGTACTCTATTTTTCAGATATTCATAATTTGGAAATAAAGTAAGACAACAATACCAAATATAATTTCCAGCCAAGCAGGATTTTGGAAATCCTCATAGGAAAGATGTAACATTTCTTATTTCTTGGCATTTACTTTTTGAAGAGTGTGTTTTACACTCTAATCCCAAATACCCAAATGTATCTGGAAATAAGGGGAAATTAGTCACAGCTGCTCTTTATGAGCCAAGTATTAAACATCCAGCACACTTACAAGAAGATATATCATCTGAACAAATGAGATTAAAACGTCCTTTAAAAATAGATCTTCCTTGTTAAAAGAAAAAAAAAGATTATAATTTTCCTACAGATTCTCAATTTTTGACGTCAAGATTTTGTCAAGGCTTAAATAGAATATCTCGAAAGTGAAAAATACAACGCATTTAGAAGTGTATTCATGTTGGGAGGGGGGAAATACAGAAAACCGTAGAAAAATACATACAGAAAATAATTGCCTTTTTTGTTTTATGTTTTGGGGATCTAATGTCTACTACGATTAAAGAGATTATGTCTGAGTTTTCCCAATATCGTCCACTAAGCGGCGCTGCATGCACGTAAATTTTGTTAAAGTGTGAAAGGAAGTATTGGTCAAAAAAGACTTTCCAAAAAGTGTCTTTATTGAACATTAAACTCTTAAAAATAAAACATTTGCTAATGGACACACATTCTGGAAATAGCTTAAAGCTCAAGTTAATTGGCAAAAACATCTGAACGAAGGCAGAGAATTTTAAAAAAATTATTCGTTATATAATTTGTTCCCCGCCCCTTCCACAAAAGTGATATTTTCGCCGGCCTGTAAAACTTGTATATATTAATATTTAGGCATTACTATTAAAAATAATGTGAATAAAGGATTTCCATACAAAATTAGGGAGAGCTAATTCGTGAAGAGACATTTATTTCTGGAATGATTTGAACCACATGTTGGTTCCACTCCGAATCTAATGGTTCCAAGTTTAAAAAAAAAAACCATTTGGAAAATAGTTTTAGGCTGCAATCCTATGCCGTTTACCCGCTGAACTCAATGAGACTTATTTCTGAGTAGGCATGGATAGGGTTTTTACTGCTAAACTCATAAAAGGTACTGGCTAGAGAATCTCAAATTCTGCTTGATGGAACTCCAATCCAATTAAGGGTTTCAAGATTGCTAATTAAAGGCCCAAACAGTTTGCGGTTTGGCTCCTGCGATATTCTGCTAGGCACGATAGGTCAGCTGATGTCGCTGATGTCGGAAGGGGCTTCGGAGGGCATGAACGTGAATTAATAAAAGCCGCCCCTTTCTTAAAGCTTTCGGCGTGACGCCCGAGGTCCGGTTTTGATGCAGTTTGACTCGTGCTGTTTATTCTGGATAAAAGAGGGCCTAACCGCTCTAGGGCTGCGATTGACTACTCACTTCCTTGGAAGCAAGTTCCACTGAAATCAGTGGGGTTTACTTCCCAGTAAATGTGCTTGGGATAGGAGAGCCGAAGAGCCAGCTTCATAAACCAGTTAAGCAGGAACATTGGGACTGGATCCCGTTTGAGCCATTTGAATCAATAGAACCGACGATTTCAATCTAAGGACCGTGCTTGAATTGCAGACTACAACCCGGAAATGACGATCTTCTGTCTGGTTTTGTTTACCAGGATGTTGTTTTTAAATATTCTTAATTTATACTCGAGATACGGAGCCAACCTGTTGTAGTTCCACTCAAGTCATCTTTTAGGCCATCAGAGACCACTTTTGACCCACGGATGTTAACTAAAACCACCACTACGCCGGGTTTAAGTTCTTTCTGGATTGCATCCTTTTCCGCCCGGAGGCCTTGTTCAGTCAAAACTGGACAGCCGAAATCCAGAATTTGTTCCAAAGGAAGGCGGAGAATAAGAGTGGGTGATCTAGGGGATCCCTTCCAAAACAGTTGCGCGCGCGTGTGCGTAATGTATATTGGGCGGGGAGCGGCGGGAGAAACAGGAATGATATCCTCGTTGCTACTCAGACTTTTGCTTCTGACTCCATTTAAATTAATCGTCAACATTAATTGCCCAGTTACCCGCCTCTGTATCTCCGGTTCTTAAAGCATCCTGAATTCTGGATTGTTTGGGGGGGAAAGAGGGGAAGCCATTTGCGAAGGTATCTAGAGGACCGGTAACTTGGTTGGTTCACATATTTTTAATTTTTGGTGGGGGTGGGGGGGAGAGCAGTGGCACTGGAGTCCAGTGTCCGATCACGGGGAGGAAGGGGGTTGGTTGCTTCGCGTGTCTTTTCCTGGGGATCGGGACGTGAGACGATTCCAGGCCTCTTGGGTCCCTCGCTCCCTTTTGGTGGTGAGGGGGCAGAGACGCTAGCTGGCTGGCGGGGGTGGGGGAGGCCTTGCTCTCACCTTGAAGGGCTCGTCGTCCACCTGTGTGCCTGCGGAAAGCGGAGCGCCCGCAGAAGGCCAAGAGCCTGACCTGACCTCTCTCCATTTCCAAGGAGCCCGTGAGCCTCGTGTTCAGTTTGCAACACACCCCTCTCGCAACCCCCTTTCCCTCCCGTAATCAGTCACCCGTCCCTTTTATTATTATTCCCCGGCACGGCACGGCGCGCCGCGGCCTCGGCTGCCGTCTGATCCACTCTTGCAGTGACGGCAGAAGGGCCCAGAGTCACTCTCGTTTATGCCGCTAAAGACGCTTTTAAGGGAGGGGGGGTGTCGGAGCACGCCTAAACCTATTTGCCGAGATTTAGGAGTTCGCGTGTGCATTTAAGCCACTTCATTATCCCTCCAGGTTCCAGCCAGCCAGAAACCTCCAGCTTTTGCTGTGCGCCCGATCCAGACCCACCGGCATCTGCCTATGCGTGGGTCTGTGGGTGATTTATGCCATCCTGTTATTTTGCGTGCGTGCCAACCCGACTGGAAACAAAACAACAACAGCAACAACAGCAACAGCAGGGCCACTGAGATTTTAGATTGCTGGAATTGCGAGGTGGGTTTAGGAAAAGACACCAGCCGGGGCAAAGGTTGGGCCTCGGAAGAAGAGTGGGCAAGAGCCACGCGGATCCATTTTCTTGGCTTTGTTGGAAACTGAGCTTCCAGCCCCTCCCCCCACCCCCACCCCCAAAATCCTTCAGGTTCCTTTTCGGAATCCAGAAACGCCGCAAACCCGGATTTGTGTCCCCGGCCAAGGCGCCAGGCGGGGTTCCCGGGCGCTCAGCGGCTCTGATGATTACCCAGGCGGGGAAGCGCCGGCAAGAGTTCCCCAGGACGGGAAGCGGCGCCCTTCGGGCTTCCAGGCCAAACTCACCCGCAGGAACCCCGCTCCCCGAGCCCCGCATAAGAAACTTCCGCCGCACCTCACGCGGCCGCGATCCCGCAGCGACGCGGGCTTTCGGAGAGCTGCCCCCAGGGCCTTCTACGCGGGAACGACCCGATTGCTTTTGGCCCTTCTTGGGCTCCGAGGCAGCGGGGCGGCCGGGCATTGCCCCTGCTGCTCAGCCAAGCCGCGAGCTGGTTGCAGGCGGTGCTGCTGCCCCCGTTTTGCACAGAAGCCCGAGGCAAAGCCGGCTCAAAAGCTGCGGCTCGGGGACTCTGCAGGAAGACGCCCTGTCTCTCCCCCCCCCCCCCCGGCGGCTTTTGCCATGCGGAGAGCAGCCCCTTCGTTCACAAGGGGTATCGGATGCTTCGATATAAGCAACTTTAAGGAACTCATCTCTCCACAGAACACCAGGCGGGCTGAAATCTCCACACTGGCCCCATTTAAATAATGAGCCTTCCCCCCTTCCCTTTGGCAGAAGCTTTTTTAAAAAAACAACCGCGTTGGGAGGGGTACATTCCCTTTCTTCTCCCCTGCCTGGGGCTAGACACCCCCCCCCCGCGCCTTCACCACCGCCTTGGAACAAAAATAGGACTAGGTTCTGAACTGGCAAGCAGATCCCTTTAAAATCGTATTTGCCTGTGCAACGAATAAAATAAATAAATAAAATCGACTGAAATAAAAATACATATTCAGGAGAAGCGTGCTTCGATTTGTGGCCTCTCTATGTATTTCCATTTGCAGCTTCCGCTGATTTCAAGGAAACTCCCTTCCATAAGCACCGATAACGCGGATTAACATCCTTATCCGCACTTATGGAGAGGAAAACTCCCCTGGAATCAATGAATCGAGTCTCACTTCCTCGTTTAGGAGTGTTGTGGTTATCTCCGATCTTTTACTGCACAATCCACCGCCCACTTAAGCCGAAGTCCTTGGATTTAAGGAGTTTCTTCCACCGACATTAACTGCGTTGTGGATCGCATTTCACATTGTCTATACATTAGCGATTTGCTTAAGCCCCAAAGCCCACCTTCCTCCATTGCCGGTCTTTTCTGTATACTTTCCAAAACACCGAGGCGTGTGAAGCAAGGAGGTAAAATGGGCTGTTTTACAACGCAGGTTAATCCTTTAAAGGCAAAGGTAGAGACGCTTGAAATAAGCCTGCTGGCGGAGTGAGGGCAGAGAAAGGTTGCCCTGAAAATGAATAACAAGTTGCCCATTTTCTTTACAACACCCCATTAAATTAAATTAAATATTCTATTAAAGACAAAATTAAGTATTCACTTTATACTTTAGTAGCCAGTGTGTGGGTGGCGGGGGAATCACAGGGCTATTTGTACTGCAGGATATTGAGGAGTGAATAGTAACAGCAACTCAAGAACATTAAATGTAGGAAATCAAGGTAAATTAAGGAACATCCATTCTCTCTCTCTCTCTCTCTTACACACACACACGTCTCTTCGATGTATACAGCTGAAATCGTTCCTAATCCACCCACCCACTTTCAACCTCATGGATTTGAGAGAGAAATAAGGGGGGTTTACATAATTAATATACAGCTGATAATAGTGTTAGCCATATGGAAACTATTGGTATGAGTATATTTATGTCCAATATATTCACAGCATTTACGGAATATGGTCACAAGTACAAAAGTGGTTTGTTTTTTGCACTCTGTGCATACGTGATGCACACACACACACACACTGTACAAAATATGTCCTCACAAAACGAGAGAGACCCCATTCTCATGGCTTCTAACGCAACGTTGTTGTTTTTACGAGGTAGGGGAGAATCTTAGCAGCTCCCATGAAAAAGGCAGTTATATTTCAAGTCATACTGGTATATGAATGTGGCACTAAAAATATTAAGTGTTAAATCCAATATTAGCCCTATGTAGAGTAGACCCACTGAAATGAATGGGACTTAAGTTCATTAGTCGTGACTAACTTGTCCTATGTATTTCAATGGGTCTACTCTATGTAGGACTAACACTGGATTTAACCCCAAGTTACTCGAATTCTTTAATTATATGAAGGGGGGCCCCCGTGAAGAGTGGAAACCACAGCAGGGAAAAGTTGGAGTGTTTTGAAAGAAGAATTTCCCCCATTCCCTTGTACGACACAAATAGGCATTTCCCTGAGGAATTCTGCACCTTTCAAAAGTAAATCTCGCAGTGTAATAGATTTAAAATACGCGAGAGATTTTTTCCCCTCCTCCTCTTAATCATTAATTGTAAACGTGAAAAATACCTGCTGGTACTTCACTTTAGAAGAGTGTAATTGGTAAAAATAGGAGGTTGATGAATAGATAATAGATCCTTAACTACCAATAAACAGTAAGCAGCAGCCAGCAGTGCTAGGATGTGATCATAATTATTCGACCGCGGCAGCCAATCGGAGGTGGAGGACTCGGCCCTAAAAATCGTCCCCGGACGCCCCGGCAATCACGAAAATGCGGACAAGGCCGGATTCTCGGATGACTCGGCTGCCTCTTCGCCATAGTCTCAGCTGGCCCCAGTTTCGCACACAACTACAGCTATTCTGTGTCACGAAGAGCCTCTCCCATTATGGTGGCCAAAAGAGCTCAAGAAGACGCTGAGGGCCCCCGCCCCCCCCCCAAGCTGCTTCTTTTTAATTTTACTTTTCGGCTGGGGAGAGGAGGCAGAGGGAACTCCCGAGGCTTCCCAAAGCGCCGTGAGTCGATTGTCTCCGAGACTGTGGGCGATCCTTAGAAAGGGAAAGTGACCCGCCCAACGGTTGTAGATCACTTCGGGGCATCCAAACAGCCAGGAGGGCGGGACCGAGAGGCTTCTGGAGAGGACAGCGGGCGCTCTGCACCCAACCTCTCCCCCACCCCCTTCCCGCCTAATCCCATCGGCAAGGAGAAACCTTTTCCAGAATTCGTTGGCAAAGCCAGATCGCCCGGTTCGGCGTTGGGGGGTGGGGGGGGGAGGTTCCGTGCGTGATTTTTTTTTAAAAAAACAACAACAACAACCCCAAGAATGAATCCCCTCCCCCATGTCCCTCAGCTCCTCCCCCGTGTCTCATCAACGCCGTGAATCCTCCCACGCTCCTACCTGAATCCTGAAGGGACTCGCCTGGGCTCTCGGGACCTCTGACTGCGACTGCTGTTGCTGCGGCGTCTTTCTCTCAGCGCCTCTCGCGATCCCCCCCCCCCCGCCCCGTTCCAGTTCTTGTCAGGCAGGCAGGCAGATGGGGGAGTCCGTTCCAGTCCGGGCCTGGATCCATCCCTCCAGGATCGCGTCGGCCAAGAAGTTCGCCTCTCCCCTCTGACGCACTTTAAAGCGTCTCCCCCTTCAACCTCCAGGCGAGTAATAGCGACCAATCATCAAGCCATTTACCAGGCTTCAGAGGAAGCTGTTTATGTGATCCTCGGCACTAATTAGGCTCATGAACTAACAAATCGTTTGCACCACTTTGGGCAAAGGGACCCGATCGCGCTCCTCCATGGATTGCCGCTGCTGGACCTCGTAGGGGCTGCGCCACGGAAAGAGAGGGCTGGCGCTGGCGGCGGCGGCGGGGGGAGGCAGGCAGGCAGGCGAGCCGGGGCGGCAGGCGAAATCGGAAAGGCAGAACTTGGCCCCGCAACTTTTCTCCCCGTTCTTTGGGCGGAGGCAGGCAGCCGAGCGGAGCGCGTCTCGGGGCGCTCGCCTCTCCATGCGGCCAGCCAGCTCGCCTGCCGTGGCTGGCAGCTGCCCGCTTGCCAGGCTCTGGATCTAGGGGGGCCGAGGAGCGCCCCGATCTTCTCGCCGGGACCTCGACGCCGAGGAGGAGCGGCGGCGGCGGCGGCGGCGGCAAGGCGGAGGCCAGACTGCTCGCCGCCTCGCCGCCAGGATGTTCCAGCCCACCCCCAAGCGCTGCTTCACCATCGAGTCGCTGGTGGCCAAAGACAGCCCTGCCTTGCCCGCCTCCCGCGCCGAGGACCCCATCCGGCCGGCGGCGCTCAGCTATGCCAACTCCAGCCCCATGAACCCTTTCCTCAACGGCTTCCACTCGGGCGGCCGCGGGGTGTACTCCAACCCGGACTTGGTGTTCGCCGAGGCCGTCGCGCACCCGCCCAACCCGGCCGCCGTGCCGGTCCACCCGGTGCCGCCGCCCCACGCCCTGGCCGCCCACCCGCTGCCTTCGTCGCACTCGCCGCACCCGCTCTTCGCCTCGCAGCAAAGGGACCCGTCCACCTTCTACCCCTGGCTAATACACCGGTACAGATATCTGGGCCATCGGTTCCAAGGTAAGGGACCGGGGGCGGTTTTCTCCCCACCCCAACCGCGCTCGGGGGCTTCTATTGCAAATGTCGGGGGCGCGGGAGAGGGGGGGGGTTGGAAGAGACGGGCTGGAAAACGGCAGACAGAAATTGCTTCTCGCTAACCCCAGCAAGATGGGAAAGGAAAGACTGTTTTGCCAAATGCCGTGTGTGTGTGTGTGTGTGTGTGTGTGTGTGTGTGTCAACAAACAGAGTTGAGGCTGGGCGTGGAGATATGTGCGTGTAGGGGTGGGAGAGAATCTGACCCCCACCCCACCCCACCCCGCGATCCCGAAAGCCCCTTGTTTCGAGTGGAAATAATCGATGGGGAGGGGAGGCTATTCCAGTATCTGGAGGAAACGAATTCCAACTCTCTTCTTCTGCAAACTAGTTCGAAGTCTGAGAAACTGTCACTGCAGAATGGAGGGGGGGGCGACGACCCGGGGGGGGGCAGTCAGGATCTGATACGGAAGTTGTAACTCTTGGTCGGTTTGGTCTAAAGGAGCCCCCTATACACACACACACACACACACACACACACCTGGAAGTCTCGGAGGGGAGATCACTGTAGAGTAGGTAACTCTGCAGGTTGGGTCTCCTTTGCCCCGTTGTGGAACTTCCAGCAAAATATCTGGCCCTAATCCCGGAGTTCAAGAGGACAAAGCCCTCCAGTAAATTAGCAAGCAAAGTGCTGGCTTGAAGTGAAAATACGGCTAGAAAGACTATTCAAGGACAGAGTTGAAATGGAGAGAACGCAAAAGCCGGGAAAGGAAGAGGCAGAAAGGAATTCTTCTTGCAAACGTGTTAAAAATAAATATATTTTTAAAAAAACCCGCAAGTAAAACTCTCTTAAAAACACACACAATCAAAACAATAACCACAACAAACATCAAGATTCTCAATTCGAGTTTGGAGTCTTTAACGGGGAAATGTGGAGTTAAGGATCTAAGCTTTTTTTCTTCTTTTTTTTCGAAAGCTGCCCAGTAAACCGGTTCAAAGCGCTGGGTTAATCTTTCGAAAATTATTTATTTATTTAATTGTCAGGCTTTGGTATCGCAAACCTCAACGCATTTCCTTCGAGTAAATCCGATTTCAACCCCCAGGAATAATGCCCTTCCAAAACTACAGTCTCCTAGGCACACCGAGGGAACTCGCTGGGAGTACTTCCTTTGAAGTCAGTGAGTCTTGAGTTGTCAGTAAAATGACAACAACAACAACAACAAGTAAACAAAACAAAAGCAACCATTAGGGTCGCGCTGCAATAAGGGCCTTGGCGCGCGGGGTGAGTGGGAAGAGCTCTTCGGTTTAGGTACTTTCGCGGCCATTTCCCAGAAAACCGGAGGTTCCCTCAAGGACGAACATGCAACCTAAATAGCGAAGGTTCAGAAGAATAAATAAATAAATAAATCACTTTTCGATCACTTGCCAAGGCAAATTAACACTAAAAAGAAGGAGCTCGAGCTGACCTTGGTTTATAACAGTGCCTTCTCTTTCTTCCCCCTCCCTCTCCTAACCCACGGTTCAATGCAGGTGTGAAAAAAAGCAACTTGGTCAGGGAGGATTTACACGCCTCGTGCCTTTGGCAGGCCAAACGTTTCAGCGTGGCTTGAAGGATGTTAGGAAAGTTCGCTCGACACCCCGCGGGGGACGTCTCCTCCTGCAGGGCATTTCTTCTGCCTTGTGGGCTGGCGGGGTGTGTGATGTCCTTAGGTGCGATCCCAAGCATTTTTGATTCCTTCGGGAAATATCCCCCCCCACTCCACCTCTCTCACTAAGTTCTCATCACAAAGTTTAGGAATAAAGCAATAAGTATTTTCTTTTTGTGGTGGTGGTGAGAATCCATGCAGACGCTTGTTTTGAATGGGAATCGTTCCCACACAGGGAGAAGAGGCAGCGAGTATTATTATAACCCCTCGGTGGAAAATTATGGGTTTCGTTCACCCAGTCATTCCCCTCCAGCCCCCACCCTGTCGTGAACAGCTTGTTGAAGAGCACCAGTGAAAAGGGAAGATTTGCCTGCTGTTGTTGCTACCTTCTGATTGAAATAACAGCCTCTCTCGGTGAAACGATCGGAACGCAAAACGGAGGCAGACCCATTCTGGGGACAGGCGTTTTCAGAGCCTCGCCAGGGATAGTAACTGAGAGATGGCCAACGCGTGCCGTGTGCATGAGAGAGAGAGAGAGAGAGGGTGGGGGTGGGGAAAAAAAAGACTTTTCCTCTTATTATTATTATTATTATTATTCAGTCCATATTCTGGTTTAATGTCTTTTATTTTGTGAAACCGATGTTGGCAAAAGCAGTTCTTCCATGTTTGCAAGAGGGAGAGGTGCAAGGGGCAGTAACTCTACCTCATGTGGTTATTTTCCTATAGACAGGGAGGTCGTTTTTAAACAAACAAACAAAAAACAGCGACCAAGAAGAAGGGGGCAGAAAGCTCCATGTCGGTCGGCAGGAAATCAGGGGGCAGAAAATTCTTCGGATGTGGATCTGGAAGGATCCCGTCTCCAAACCTGCGTCTCCTAGAAGGTTCTCTCTAATTCTCCGGCTTATCTGCCTGAATATTGATGAGGATCACTAAATGGGTGAAATAATTCGTTGCTTTCTTTATTCAGATGGCTTGTCTCCCCTTCCTCCCCCTCCCCTTAATCCGGAGCCGATTGCGTTCAATGTAGACCTAAACTGAGTTTCCCCTTTCCCCCAAAGGGCCAGAGTTTAAAAGGATATTAAACCCAGCGATTGGTGTTTTCTCTTCGATTTCATTCTTGGGCGTTGTTCTGCGAGTGAATCTTGTTAGTTTCGTTCAGTTCTCCGCTCTCTGTGTAAGCGGCTGCTGCTGTTTTCCTTCTCTCCAAAACCCCCCCCCCATTTTCTTTGGGGAATTAAAGCACAAGCTAAGTAGGAAATTACGACCAAGTAATGTGCCGAATTAAAGAGGGGTTTGAAAATAACGGGAAGACTTTTCATTTCCCCCCCCTCCTCTCGTCCCCCAAGTTTGAGATGCAAAAGACCGATAGGTAAACTTGGTCGGCTAATGAATATAATTTGTCGTCTTGTTGTTGTTTTGCTATCCAGGAAATGAAACTAGTCCGGAGAGCTTCCTCTTGCACAATGCACTAGCCAGGAAACCTAAACGGATCCGCACCGCCTTTTCCCCATCCCAGTTACTGAGACTGGAGCACGCTTTTGAGAAAAATCACTACGTGGTAGGAGCAGAGAGAAAGCAACTGGCGCATAGCCTCAGCCTCACGGAAACTCAGGTAAGGAGAGTATCTTCCATCAGCTTCGGAAACGCAGCGTCGGGCTCAGGGTTCATATTCTCCCCACCCCGTAAAGCGTGTAAAAAGGATGAGGTGTGATAATGTCTCCCACTGGGAAAGACTAAACACTTTCCTTTTGTTACCTGGTACGCTCTCTTACCCACCCCCTACACTTTTTATGTAGGATTCTGGCGCTTATCCTATAGATCTGTCTTTATATATATTATTTAAAGAAAGTTCAGGAAGTAGTTTATTCATAGTAAGTAAATTCAATGCTTTTGTGATCTAGATATATAATACAAGCCATTTAAGTCAAAGTAATGGGATATTTCCCCCCCCCCCATATTATTAGGATTTTACCTTTTTATAGGCCAGAACCCTATATGCCTCTACTTGGGAGTAAGTCCCACTGAATTCAATGGGGCTTACTAGGATTGCACTATTAATCAAGATCCTTTGACTGAACTAGCTTTAGGATTGTGTTTTTGGGATTATCCCAGTTCTGTTTTCAAAGAGGAAGAACAATCTGAGAACTCGATTTGAAGCCTTTTTGAGCTACATTTTTAGAAGTTTTTAAAGTAAGTGTGCATTTGGGCTGCTGAAACTTAGGCAATCGATTTCCATGGATTTATTTATATGCTGGTTTTGGAACTGTGGCATACAGAGGGGATGTTTATTTTCTTATTCAGGGAATAGACATGGTTTGGGAAAGAAAGGGTGTTGTTTCCCTGCCTGAAACTCTACAAAATTAGGACTCTGGTAATTTCAAAACACAGGAACATAGTAATCTAAACAAAAAAGTTGAGTATCTTTATCTTTCTTGTTGTCTTTTGAAATCAAAAGTGTTTCCTCTCTCCTGTCTCTACATATATAGCCTGATCCACTGCCCATTTACACTGGAGTAATTGTACTTAAGTCAGTTCACAGCCCAATCCTGAACATATTTGCTTTGGAAGTGAAAGGCCTGGGTGATTTCGATGGGACTTGTCTCCCATCAAAAGCCTTTAGAAGAGGCTGTGAGATTGACAGGGGGCCAGATCCATAACTAGGGGGACATAAGTCCCACCACTTTTAATGCGATCTCCAAAACAGCCTGTATTGCATCTGCATCTGAGGCCTTAGCTAGACTTAAGGTTTATCCCTGGATTGTTCCGGGGTCGTTCCTGCCTGCTCCCGGGATCCCCTGTGTGTCATTTACATGAACAGGGATACCCCAGGACGATCCCAGGATAAACCTTAGGTTAAGGTTTATCCTAGGCTAAGGCCTGAGCCCAAGCAGCTTTCAATCTGGCTTAACTGTGTTGTGGATCTGATGGTTTGCAGAGGTTTTCCCTGATGACTAGAAATCTCTCTCTGTGTGTGAGTTTTTGAAGTTCTGCCTGTGGCTAGCATGGAGCTCTCCCAGTAAATCCTGCCAGTGAAATTGAATGATAATGTGGGGTGGAAAGGGCACATCAAAAAGATGGTGCGCAGGGCAATTCGATTGGAAGAATGGTGTTGTTTGACAATTGCCCAGACCAAGGGCTGCATTGGTTTCTTGAAGAGTGTGCCAGGGAGAATGATCCTTTGTATTAACCTTAGGTGTGTGTGTGTGTGTGTGTGTGTGTGTGTGTGTGTGTGAGTGAGTGAGAGAGAGAGAGCGAAAGGGGGGTGGAGAGAGAAGGGGAGAGATCAGATCAAATTCATCTTTAAGGCTTGCCTGTTAGATTGCCCAGCTGCCGTGTGCGTGGTGTGTGTGTGTGTGTGTGTGAGCGCACGCATTTTAAACCAGATGGTTGGTTTGGCTATAGATGTGAAGGCTGCTCTTGTTTTTTGAGAGGACTACCCCTTCTCCACCTCTCCCTGTTTTTCAGAGGCTTTGTTACTGGCATCCCTAAAAAACCTGCGATCGCCTTTTCGAATGCCTTTCTCTCCTTCCAAGAGGCCGGGGAAATTTCGAAGAGAATGTTCTGTCTTGCTCTGTGACGGGCTCTGCATTTAAAGGGGGGGGGGAGAGAGAGAGAGAGAGAGAGAGAAGAAGGAGAAGAATAAGAAAAGAGGGCTTTTTTCTTTTTTCTTTTTTTAAAAAAGAGAAATAGACACAGCTTAGTTCAAAGTTCCCAGTAAACAGTAACGTTCTTTGGTCGGATTAAGTTGTAACACTTCCCCCCCACCCTCCCTTCCTGCTTTTCTTTGGGGCGGAGCGGGGTGGGAGGGGGGGCGAAAGAAAGAAAGCGTTAAAGAGGTTGGACCTTTTGTTTTAAAATGTCTCCCCTAACAAAACCCCAGTAAATGGATCGCCACTTTGATGAGGTTCGCGGAACAAGGGACTGGTCACCGGCTGATTTCCACGGGCAAAGCAGTATTTAAGGTGGTCTTTGTCCCGCTTGATTCCGAAGCTGGTCGGGGTCTTTTGTGGCGGTGTCAGGGCCCCCAGCCCCCGACAAACGAGCTCCCCTTTGGAGATCGGCGTGGAGAAGTGAACCGTCGTCCCCTTCAATTAGCAAACTGAAAGGCGAATTAAACTCACCCCTTGTTCCCCGCTCGGCTATTTAAATGGGAGACTTCGGGGAGAATATGAAAATGCAGCCGAGATGTGGGGAAGGGGGCGTCGGGCAGCGAAGGGCTTCTGAAGGGGCAGCGAAGCGGGTTAAAGTAGCTTATTAAAATGGTCCCGTTTTCGGATTTAGGTTTTCCCCTCCCCTCCCGTCCAGGTCTTTATCAGGCATGTTCAGGCCGAATCACAGCAGAAATTGCTTTCTTTCTTTTTAATGTGTTTACCTTTGGCCGCAAGAAGGATGTCTCTCTCTCTTTCTCTCTCTTTGGAGATAATTTCGGGATCAATACGATCTGTAATTAAATGACTGACAGGGTCAGCTGGTTATGTTTAATTCAGATTTAGGCGACCCAAAGCAAATTCACAGGGGCTTCCCTCCCCTCCCCCCCCACCCTCCGAAGGTACTTGAAGGACTTCCCCATTTTTTCACGTCGGGCCACTGTCACCAAAGCATCACCGGGGAATATGTCCCTCTTGTTCCTTTGATAATAAAGAGGCGCTCGGTACAAAAGAGGTGTCTATTTAAAGCACGCGGAATTCGAACCTCCTCCTTAATTAACGGAGCTCTTCAGTTTCCCCCTCTTATTATTTTTAATTACGGCTGAATAGTCCCCTCCTCCACCTTTAAAAAGCTTTTTCTAAATTAACCTGAAACTTGGCCGAGCCCGTTAGGTTGATGTAGGTTTCTCCCTCTTCCTCTGAATGGTGGAAGTGACTGACTGTCTATCTATCCCTCCACCTATAACTTCTATTGTTTTAAAAAAGTTGTTACTGCAATGTGAATAATACTTTAAAAACAATCCCCCAAAACTGAAACTGATAATCAAGTCTCCAGCTCAAAATATTTTCTTATGTAAAGTGCAGTGGATATGAATATCAGATACCTGCTCGAAGAGTAAATATGTGTACTAAAGAGGAGAAACTCTCTCTCACACACAAGATTCCTATGTGCAGGAGTTACATGCCATAATTATATGACTGGGAGAATGTGTAGCCTCTAAAAGGCATAAACACACATCTGTAGCAAAATGGTATGAGTGACTGTTAACTTCTATGAGAGACACAGACTGTAATGCTTAGATATTATATATGTATATATAAACAATGTATAGACATGACTGCCACAGAGTGGCAAATCTCAAACAGGCGTGTGCACACACACACACACGCACACACGAAGTCTCTGCTTTCTGTCAACCACAGTCCTTCTAAATGCAAATGTGTGGATTTTTGTGAACCACCGGGATAAATAGATAAATTTAGATTTACAGAAATACTGGGACAGCGCAGGTGTGAATAGACATAGATCTAGAGATATCAGTACAGTTGCATATCTCGATTACTCTTCACATGGAGTTAAGCCTGACGGAAGGAACCAACGGGGCTCATTTCCATGTAACCCGGTTTAGGATCGGGAGGTCAGGCTACAATGCTAAGCGAATTTGCTTGGCAGTAAGCGAGGCAGTAAGTCGAGCGGGCTTGTTTGCATGTAAATAGGGCCGCAGCCTACAATTCTGTGCGGTTGTAAGGAGTAGTAGAAATGCACTGGTCGTAGCCACACAGACTGCTTAGTGTCAAGAATTTGGATGGACTCTACTAAGGCTGCTCTGGAGTAAATGGGTGGTGGGCTGCAGCCTCTACAAGGTGCACAGATACCCTTCCACCCCCAGCTACCACTTTAAATTAAAAATCCCGATTCCCCCCATGCGATCCTCAGGGGAGTCGAAGGCGCTGGCATTTTAAGCACATCGGCACCATGATCCTAAACGATTTTCCTGGGACAGGAGCCCTATTGATTTCTGGTGGAATTTAATGCCGCAAATGAGTTCAGAATCAGGGTGAAAAGCTGCAGTCCTAAGTTGAAATCAATGGGGGCAGATTTCCAAGGACTGTGCTTAAAGTGGAGGATTAGTCTTAAAGCCCAATTACTGCGGCTTAACTGAGTTCCAGGCGAGGCGGGAGGTTAGCTCCCGTGAAGTCAATGAGATTGCCTTTGAGCCTGGCATTGTCTTCCTGAGCAACAGGAAGTCCCATTAATTTCTATGGGATTTACTTCCCCAGTAAGCGTGCATAGGGTCGTCAATCACCAAAACGTCTGGAATTTCCAGCACTGGGAGGAAGGGGGCGGGAGGAAGAGAGCAGGAGACTCAGCGCATTTTAATCTGGTAGGCGCGCTTCCTTAGGCCTAGGCGCAACTGTCGGGTAAAGACGCTTAGGATCGCATTGCGTGGTTGCATGGCACTTCCAGAAAGGAAGAATGGTGGACTCTTAATGTTTGATCCCAAAGACGATTACCAGAAACGAAATCCTACCCTGACCCTGCGCGTGGTTACTCAGAAGTTAAGCTCCTGAGTTCACTGTGACTTAACTCCCGAGTAAGTGTGCCAAGAGTTGCCAGTATACTTCCCTGTTCGTAAAGGTGGGGCCTTAGTGGATGTTGTTGGGATGAGAATACTCTATTGATATGCAATGTATATTTAGTGTATGTGATCCTGCTCGTTATATTGGGGTGGCCAGAGGTTATATCGGGATCAGTTGGAAGATCTCCGAGTGGTTTAGCAGTGGATCTCCAAAGGCTGATTCCTATCTGTTTAACAATCGCAACAACATTGGAACAAGCAAGAGTGGATTTTTTTGTGTCGATGGACGATGACCTCAGTCCAGTTTTGGTACTCGAGACAAACTCCCGGGTTCAACATGTCTTTAATTAATTATCTGTCTTCTGCACCGTTGGTGGATATCGGGATTCTATCGACAACAACACTGCCACAAAGTAGATCCCGCAAAACCTGAAGTCTGAAGTAGATCCATCCCACCCTGCATAATATGATACTACAGACGTATATCAAAATGTGTCAGCCTGACATGAAAAAAACAAACAAACTACTGCGCAGGGGATCTGTTCCGAAGTGGTGTTCTCCTTCTCCGGGCTAATTACTTCCCAATAGCCTCCCCCTTTCTCCGCAATCCAACCGGGAAAGGTGCAGAAACCGTCCAGGGTGGACACCTCAGTCCGCGCACACCACGCTGATTTTTTTAAATTCTTCTCCATTTTAATTTTGTGGGGTGGGGTGGAGTACCTACGGGGAGCTAACGGCCGCCTATCTTTCTCCCTCCCTAGGTAAAAGTTTGGTTTCAGAATCGAAGGACAAAGTTCAAGCGGCAGAAGTTGGAAGAAGAAGGTTCGGACTCCCAGCAGAAGAAAAAAGGGACTCATCATATTAACCGGTGGAGGATCGCCACCAAACAAGCCAGCCCCGAAGAGATCGACGTCACGTCAGACGATTAAAGCATCCACTTTTTTTTTAAAAAAAGAAAGAATCCAAACTCCAAGCTGGCACTTATCAGACTTTTCCACGGACAACGCGAAGTGTCAAAGGCTGGTGACACCCCCAGGAAAGTGAGTGGCGGGCAGGGTGAGGGACAAGAAGAAACCGGCTTGATCACAGCAAGGCGATTCTCGTTTAGAGACCGGGCAGCTGAGAGGGACGACGGGCAGCCGGCCATGGTCTTGCTGGTCTTGCACTGGTACAAAAAAAAAAAAAAAAAGCGGGAGGGGGAAGGGGGAATCTGTCAATCAAAACCAAACCACCGAGACGAGATGGTTGACAAATATTTCTGTTTCTCGCGATTCAAACTCAAATCGCTCCAAATTTTTAAAAGAAAACACACCCACACACTCACACACTCCCGTAAAGGACGCTTTGCACTTCAGGAGGGATTTATTATTAATAATTCTGATTTTCACCCAGTCTTTGGGAGAGAGAATTCCACACCCAGCCAAAATCGACACACCTGTTCCAGAAACTTGAACTGCATGCTTTTTTTTTTT